>NC_046236.1:10600928-10934678 GCF_009819885.2 Catharus ustulatus | reverse complement strand
CAATATCACAAGCATCTAATAAAAGTCCCATTCTGTATTTTAGAGATAAAGTTGTGATAGCCTTTTCCAAAAAACAGCAATAAACTTTTTCAGTGATTTTTTTTTTCCTGCAGGCCATTTCCTTTTCTTAACACTGAGTATGTTTATACAAATAAAATCTGAAAAGTTGTTCTTTGATAAGCACAATTTCATAATGGCCACTCACAATGTTCACATGCTGTTTTAAGGAAGAGACATCATTCATTATGAGGTGTCAAAATACACTGAATGTGTGAGTGCATTTTTTATTTCTGATACAGAGTTCTCCTGTAAATGCTCAGGAAGAAAATGACTGAGCTGTCTCAGGGTATTTTCCTCCACTGGCCTGTGTAACTACAAATGCTAAAAAAAACTGACTAAAGTAAATGGTCTGAGGATAAAAAAGGCTTAGAAATACCTAACTAGGGAAAAAAATAAAATTCAAGCATCAAGACATGAATTGCTGTTTCTTTTGTCAATGGAGGAAACATTTTGGATTATGAAAGCTGACAATGAGTAGCAAAAGGTCAAAGAAAGAAATCAACTTGAGACAGCAAATACAGACTGGCATCCTATTCGACCTGAGGCAGAATTTTGTTTGAAGAATTTGGACCATTCTTTATCAGCAATTCCTTCATTTCAGATGTTCAAATGCAGGCATTTATCCCTGTAGCTACTCCTGTCAAAGACTTCCCTGCTATAAACTGTCTGCACCTGTATCCTGAGGCAATGAGTGCTGGGGCTCAGTGCAAGCTGTGCAGTTGCCTGGATGACACCAGGTCTCCCTCTGGTCCCCCTCTGACCTGCAGGATCTGTCACTGGAAGATCAAAGCAGGGGCTCCTATGGCAGGTCCATTAGTCTGACAGCTGGACAAAGCTACTGAAGTAAAATGTCCTACAGACACACTTGGAAAAAAATGTTCCAGTACACTAAAGTCACAAGAAATGGCAACAAAATATATTATTGCTGTCTTTCAAAAAAAACCAACCCAACACAAACCCCCCTCCCAAAAAAAAAAACCCAAACCAAATGTTCATGGAGAGCAAACAGAAAGAACACATATAATAACAATCATCCATACACAGTCTGTGGTAGGACAGTACACAAGGTATATTAGTGTCTCTGATAAAGCTTTGTATCCATAGGATTAAGCAGCCAATCTTCCTTTCCTCTGATTTTTCTTCTATCTGTCACATCAAGCCTGACTATTAATAAGACATACGACTTGGAAGTAAAGATAAACAGCAAGAAATTAACTTGGGACTCAAGTCCAAAACTATCAGGCCATTTCTTTAAAATATTCTTTAGTTACATGTGCACATTTATATAAATACACACATGTATGTCACAGCCAAGCTTTGACTGCATCATTCGACCAAGAAAAATCCATGAAAATTCAATTTAATGTGGGGCTGGAATGTTACCCAAATTAATGAACAATATTTACTGTGCCAAGATTATCTGGGAGATCACATATCATTTAATTATGAAGTAATTGGTAGGTGTCACTTTCTAAAAAGCCCTACCAAAACATTTTACACACACAAACTCAAACACACACCTAGACAAAACTGACCAAGGTAACCCCATCAGCTGTGCAAATGGTAATCACTGTTCCAAGGACAATGAAATTAAACCTTTTATGATCTTCATTATATCATGGTCATTGCAAAATAAGTGACTGGAGCTTAGACACTCAACTTCGTCAGTTTATGTCTGCTAAAAGGTTCTCTAACTGCCAGGAGAAGAAATGTTTCTGCCATGACTAGTGGAAGTAAAAGTGATCTTTAGCATTTCCAAACCCCTGAGGTAAAATTATATATAAAATACGGAGGAAAGAAAAGAGATTGGGATGGATGACAGATCAACTTGCCTGCCTTCAAAGCTAAACAGTTCTGTCAAACTAGTCACCATTATGAAGTGCTTCCCCTCTCATTCAAGCATTACTGAGTAAAACAACTTTAAAGGAAAAAAAAAAAAAAAGAAGTGTAATTTCAAAGAAGAAAGAACTCCGGAACCCACTGTCATGGAAAGGATTTTGCTGCTGGGTATTCTGTGATGTGATTGTCATGTAGGCACAAGTCAAGCATGAACCTGTTCTCTCACACCAAAAGAGTTTTTGTTCAGTTAAATGTGTGTATAGAAATCAATAAATGAGCCAGTTAAACTCTCTTTTCCCCTAACTCCCATATGCATATTTTTAAACATTAACTTTGTGAACCCAAGACAGGAAACCAGCTTCAAGCTACTGCAAACACAATGTTTGAAAGCCACCTATAAATCATATGGTACCAAAAAGTAAACTACCCATTCTGCATATCTGGAGGGTTTGTGTATAATAAAGGAAATTACTCTGTTCCCACATTCTTCATGTACACTGGCAGGTTTTAAGTAGCATCCCAGTGTCTCACAGAGAAGTCTGAAATAATTTCATTGCAATTTTTTCTTCCACACCAATTATGTGGATCATTAATGCTGTGACTTTCACTCATTATTCAAGGACTTAGCTCATGTTTTTTTTTTTTCTCCTGCCTTCCTTTCCAGTCATTTCTGTGCCCACTGTGCACCTGGCTGCTGGTTGATGTAGAACTTACTGCTGTTTCTGCACCACTGCTTTACCTTTTTTTTCAGCATAGGCAGCATCATTTACTTTCTCCAAAATGAATTTTTGAATTAACAAAAAAAAGAAAAAAAAAGAAAGGAAAAAAAAAGAATGAGGTTACTGAACAATCATTTTAAAAAAATTGGATTTAATAGAAAAAATTAAAGTAATTTAATATATATTTTATATGTGCTACCTCTCTACATTAATATTACATATTGTAATTAATATTACACATCCTGCTCTATTGACAGTACTGCACTGCAGCTCTTGGAGATTATTCACAAAGCAAAAACCACTTTCAGCACAACATTTACCTCCTTTGGGATAATGAGATGGAGAAACACTAAAATTCATCTTATCCTTCAAATCTTCTTCATTCTCTTTCTCCCATTGCAAGCCTATCTTTTCCCAGTAGGTCCAAGCCAGTTTCCTAGATACAAAAGAAGAGTTTTATACCACCTTGGCCCCCAGATAAAAACACTTTAAAATGAGACTTCTGGAAAAGTTGACTACTTGAATTCAGCTGGAAGGGTGGTGTCATTTAACCCAGGCACATTAAGTTGAGAGTTTACACTTCTTTTGTACTCAGTGGACAGAGGCCTCTCCTCCCAAGGGATAATTCTGTGTCTGTCCACCCCTGTCTTTCCCTCTCTCATGTTTAATTGAATGTAACACAAAAGTTACTGAAGATAATGCTAAAATTTTCAGTCTAAGAAAAAACTAACAAACAAACAGAAGTGGGGGTTTGTCCTCCAAGCAAGCCATCTGTGAACTTCTTTGGCATCTATTTAACAGGGGGAAAAAAAAAGACAAAATGTTGCACTTACGTATTTTCAGGAATTTCATCAGTAAAGCTGCCAAGTAACAGAGGGATCAGCTTGTGAAAATAAGAGTATCTGTCTCGTAGATGCAACAACCATTCTCCAATGACAGTTGTAACAGCATGTCGTACCTACAGGGAGACAAAAAACCTATTTTTAGGGTGTCAGGAAAATCACAGAAAAATATTAAGATGTGTATAAGATGTGGTGATGCACATCACAGAAGAAGTTATGAGAATCTAGCATTTCCTCACTTGCAGGAAGCATCTTAAGGAACACACAAGGAATCACATTCTCATTTTTCACTCTGGCTTAATCAGTCTTAGACTGTTTGCTGCACAAAAGCACAGCTCTGAGAGGAAGACAAGATACAGAACTAACTCAGAAAAATAAGTTCTCAAGGTTAATTCCTTCCTGACAATGTAAGAAATGTGCATTTCTCTGGAATTTGTAGCTTTCCCAGAACATCTCCAGAAGAAAATTTTCTCTGTTCACTACAAAGCAAAGATTAATTTTAAAATTACTGCTTCAGTTGCATTTTATAAAGGGATCCATACCATATTTGTTCAGCATCTGAAGGGGGCAGAGAATCAAGGTCCAGAGAGATGTGACAGAGAATTTAAGACAGAATTGAAGGCACACATTGGAACAAAAAGGTGCCTACAATCCCCAGCACCCTGCTGAACTAGACAGCAGTCACCAGCATTGGCTTGGGATAGATTACAACTGATACAGGCTGGGTGGGACATGGTTCTGAATGAAACATCATCCTGATTTCAGCTGGGACAGAGTTCACCTTAGCAGCTGGTATGGTGCTGTTTTTTGGATTTAGTGTGAGAACAATGCTGACAAGACACTGATGTTTACTTGCTGCTAATCAGAGTTTACCCCAAGTCAGCACTTTTGGGTGTCTCAAACTCTGCTAGGGAGGAGCTGCACAAACTGTTGAGGGGGCAATGCCAGGACAGGTGACATGAGCTGGGAGTGAGCAAGGAGCTGTGTGGTCCTTAATCTCCATCTGGGATTAAATGACAGACATATTTACAGGTCTCAGCTGAATGCAAGACAGCTGAAAACAGAGAGAGAAACTATAAGAAACGCACCCCGTGGCAATGTGTTTTAAACAGATTTAAAATAAACGCCAAGAAAAGAAGGAAGAAAAGCACACCTTGGGAATCTCATCAAATAATCTCTGGGCCATATGAGACAGGACATCATCCACGGAATTTCCATTCCCAAACTGTATCACTGCTCCAGTAGCCTGAATCACATCAACACGAACTCTGTAGTGTTGGTGGGAAATTGTCTGCATTAAGGGTTTTATCAGCGACTCTGACTGCATGTGGAAGTGTTCTGTTAGGACAGAAAGATAGAAACATCAACCATGTGAATTGCCATAGTGGGCAGGATCCCTGTCCATGGTAGAGGGTTAGAATCAGATCATCTTTGAAGTCCCTTCAAACCCAAACCACTTTCTGATTCTGTGCAGCATGGATATATCCATGACACCCCATGGTTGTTGGAGCCAGCGGTACAAGATGATTCTGGATGGACTAATACCTTTGAGGGGGCTTAATGCTGCTCCACAATTCTATTTCTTTCCCTGTGTGGGTGACAGATCTGGAGCAATATGTTTGCCATACCACTACGAACAGCAGCCTGACTAATGTTTCTGTGTTAATGTAGCAAGCAGCTTTAACTTTATACAGTATCAGGGCTGAACACTGCCCACTCACCCTCCCCTAGCGCCTCCTCCTGCCACTCCGCACACCCAACAGCTCAGCCTACACCCCTGGCATGGCTCTTCTCCGACAGGCCCTCCGAACCCTGCAAAGCACACCCGGGAGAGTGTGTGCGACCTCCCAGCTCTGTCCTGCCTGCATCCCCGCTCCCCTCCTCAGCCCCCAGCACACCATCCCAGCCCTCAGCCCCACCTGGCATGGCCCGGGCGCAGGCCGCGGCACAGCTGCAGCTCTCCCGCCTGACCTCGGCATAGTGGTCCAGCAGGGTGGCCTGGAGGACGCGGGTGATGTCGCCGAGGTAGGGGGCCATGGAGGCGCCGCAGCGCTGCAGCAGGAGGCCCAGCAGCTGCACCAGGCCGAGCCGCAGCTCCTCGCTGGGCTCCGCGCCCTGCGGCGGGCAGAGCCGCTGGGCCAGGGCCGGCAGCAGCACGGGCAGCGCCTCGCAGGGCCGCTCGCCGTGGCTGAGCCCGTGGCGGAGCAGCTCCAGGGCGAGCTCGCGGCACCGCTCCGCCGCGTCCCCCACCAGGCAGCGCGACAGCGGCCGCAGCAGCCGCGCCGCGAACACCTCCTGCAGCACCTCGCCCGGCAGCGGCAGGCCCTGCAGCTGGGCGCGGATGTCCTCCAGCGCCCGCAGCCGCGCCGCCCGGCCGCAGTCGGGCTGCTGCAGGATGCTCAGGGGCCGGGCCAGCGCCTGCGACAGCTCGGCCGCCGCCATGTTCCGGCACCGCGGGGCCGCCGCGTCGCCAGGGACGCGCGGGGCGTTTGCGACGGCGGGAGCGCGCTTTACGGCCGGGCCGGGCAACGAGCGGGGACAGCGCGGAGAGAGGGACAGGGAATGGGAATGGGAATGGGAATGGGAATGGGAATGGGAACGGGAACGGGAACGGGAACGGGAACGGGAACGGGAAAGGGAAAGGGAATGGGAATGGGACAGGGACAGGGACAGGGACAGGGACAGGGAATGGGAATGGGAATGGGAATGGGATAGAGACAGGGACAGGGACAGGGAATGGGAATGGGAATGGGAATGGGAATGGGAACGGGATAGAGACAGGGACAGGGACAGGGAATGGGAATGGGATAGAGAACGGGAAAGTGACAGGAAATGGGACAGGGAATGGGAATGGGATAGAGAACGGGAAAGTGACAGGGAATGGGACAGGGACAGGGACAAGGACTGGGACAGGGACAGCGAAAGGGACAGGGAAAGGGACAGGGACAGGGACAGGAAACGGGACAGGGAAAGGGAATGGGATAGAGAATGGGAAAGTGACAGGGAATGGGATAGGGACAGGGACTGGGAATGGGATAGAGACAGGGACAGGGAACGGGACAAGGACAAGGACAGGGATGGGACAGGGACAAAGAGAGGGTGAGGGCCAGGGCCAGGTCCAGGTCCAGGGCCAGGGCCAGGGTCAGGATCAGAACAGGGTCAAGGCCGGGGCCAGGGCCAGGGATAGGGACAGGACAGGGACAGGACAGGACAGGACAGGGTCAGGGCCAGGGCCAGGGCCAGGGCCAGGACAGGGTGCCAGCGGCCTCCTCCCCGCTGTGGGCGCTGCCCGGGCCCCTCGGCACAGCACCGGGAGCAGGCGGGGTCCGGCGGGTCGAACCGGTACCGGCAGCAGGACCCGCTTGGTGTCACACGGGCAGCAAGCGGTGAGAACCCGGGAGAAGCCCGCAGGGCTGAGGGGCTCCGTGCCCGGCCATTTCACATGTATCGCTGCCCCGCTGTTTCTGCTCTGGAGGGATCAAACGGCACGGGCGGAAGCCGTCAGTTACTGTAACAGCGTTGTATTCTTTTTAGCGCTTGTTTGTATTAGCTACTGTGTACATACATTGTGTTTATGTTGTACTTATGTGCCCTTTACACAACCTCATGTTTTGTATTCTCTCCGGTGACTGCAAGGAGCAGACGTCAAACCAAAAGGATCTTTTTCTTGAGTGATCACACTGAATCTAAAGTGCAATAAACTACAGAACTAATACAAATAATTCTTTTAAAATAGGGCTGTGTTTACCACCAGAGTTTATTCTCTTGTTGTGTTTCTTCTAGCTTGACTGTGATCTTTTGGAGTCCTGTTTCATCCTTTATTCTATGGGAACCCTGAACGTGAATTTCCTGGCAACAGAAGGAGTACAAGCGTGCACTGGAGTATTCCTGACAGCAGGTGCTGGTCCATGGCTGAATCCCAGCTGTGACCACACTCCTCATGGCCTTGCAGAGGTGCTGCTGGCTGTGCTGGCTTTGCTCTAAATCCCCACGGCAGATCTGGGGAGCTGTCCTTCAGCCCTTCCCGAGCTGTGGGTGCTCAGCAGGGCTGGCAGCTCCTGTGCCACAGACAGCCCTGCGCCTGCCCTGGCTCAGCAGCCTGTCCTGCAAGACCAGCTCATCATCCACCGCGGTCAGGACACGTTTCATGGCCAGCTCGTCCTCTGTGTCCAAGCCATCCTTCCTGGCCAGGCCATGTGCCACAGCCAGGCTACTGTCCTTCATGGCCATGCCCATCCTTCATGGTCTGGCCACTTCAAACTTCCAGACTGTCCTTTATGGCCAGGCCTGTTCTTACAGCCAGACTATTGTGCCCAGGCTCGTCTTGCTTCACGAGCCTGTCCTCAGCCTGGTGGTGCGGTGCAGCCAGGCCAGGTCCTGGCACCCCCTGTGGGTCCGTGCGGGGCAGGGAGGTGCAGAGCGGGTCAGTACGGGGCACAGCAGGTCAGTACGGGGCAGAGTGGTGCAGAGCGGGTCCGTGCAGGGCAGAGCGGGTCCGTGCGGTGCGGTGCGGTTCGAAGCGGGGGGGCCCGTGTCACACCGCCCGGAGCGGATGGGAGCGGAGGGGTCCGTGCGGCTCGGAGCGCTGGGCTCGGTGCGGAGCTGTTCGAAGCAGTGGAGTCTGTGCCGCTCGGTTCGGAGCAGAGGAGTCGGTGCCGCTCGGTTCGGAGCGAAGGGGCCGGTGCCGCTCGGTTCGGAGCGAAGGGCTCGGTGCGGCCGCTCGGCGGAGGCGGCGGTGGAGGCCGCGCCCGCCGGTGAGTGACGGCGGCGGCACTTCCTGCGGGCGAGCGGCGGCGGAGCCGGAGCCTTTGTGCGGGAGCGGGAGGAGGGTCCCGCGGCGCCCCGCGGCCCCGGCGGGCGGGCAGCAGCGGAGGCGGCGGCGGCTGCAGTGCGGTACCGGCAGGGGAGCCGCTTCCCCCGCCTCCACCGCCGGCGAGGACAGAGCAGGCGCCGCCGCTCAACCGGCTCCGGCCACCAGGTATTTACCGGCCCCTGCGCTCCCCGGGCCCGGCCGGCGCGAGCCGTGCGGCGGGGCAGGGACGGGGACGGGGGACGGGGGACAGGGGCAGGGGCAGGGACAGGAGCAGGGACAGGGACAGGCACAGCGGCAGCAGATCGCCCCGCCGGGCCCGGGGGATGCGCTGGTGCCGGGGCCGCCCGGCCGGGCCCGGGGCACTTCCCCGGCGCTCGGAGCCTCCCGCACAGCCCCGGCATCCACAGAGCCGGGCAGAGAGCCCGAGGCCCGAGCAAAGCTGCCCTGGCCTTCTGGGCTCGTAACGGAGCGGTCATAACCTGGCTGGGGGAAATAAAGAACGTTCAGGGCTATTCTCCCCCCAGGTTATCCAACTTCCCTTTGGGGAACTCACTTCCCTTGGGGGGCTCTGCCCGCTCCTCCCCAGTTTCCCTGGGGCTGCGAAGGGTCCTTGAGAAAGGGAGAGATGCTAAAATTGCCCGAAGATCTCCGTAGCAAAAAGCTGGGTTTCTGGTGACAGTAACGAGTCCCCATGGTGAGGGCAAAGCAAGGCTTTACGCGGTCATTTAACAGTGTTTCTGAAACGCCGTGCCTCATGGGGTTAATGTCACCGTTTTGTTGTTTTTTTTTTCCGGAGATTGATCATTATCTAGGAGTTAAAATCCTCTTTGTGTACTTGGTGGGATGTTGATGAGGCAAAGATGACACAGTTCAGCATTTCCACATATAACCCCAGAACATCAAAACGTTCAAATTCAGTAGGTCCTCAATAGGCAACAGGCAATATAAAAATGTCTTTGCTCTTCAGATCTCTCTGACAAAGGATTTGGAAACTGTCTTTTATCTCTTTCTTGCACCATTTTCTTACCTAGGTTGTGTTTTCTGTTTACAAGCCTGAAGATGGCTGCTGCTGCTTCCTGCAATGTGGAAGAAGATGAGAGCCTGAAGGGATGTGAACTCTATGTTCAGAAACACAACATCCAACAGATTTTAAAAGAATGCATTGTAAACCTCTGTATAGCAAAGCCAGACCGACCCATGAAGTTCCTCAGAGAACACTTCGAAAAATTAGAAAAGGTCAGTGATTTTCAGGTGACTTTACATTTTCCATTTATAAAATGAAAAAGATTGTTTAAAGATTTCAAATGTTTTGGTACATCTTCTTTTTTTCTTTCAAATTTTAAATGATCGCACAACTGTGAAAATGCAAACTGTTAAGAGAAAAAAGCCTCAACCCTTCATTTGTGGATGTCAACTATAACACTGGCTACAGTTTCGAATTTTTTGTTGGTAACACCAAGATTATAATATCTAATCAAACTGCCCTTGTTAAAAATAACCCAAATTGGTTGTGAGGCATGGTATCCTGGACTTTCATCTCTTGGCAGAGCCTGCCTGTGGGTGCAGAAGATGTTGTTTCTTTCAGTGTTGGTGGTGGGGTTTTCCCTTCCTCTAAAACTGACCAAAGTCAGGGAACCAGCAAGTTCTCAAAAATCGTGGAACAGTTTACTCTTTAATTTCACTGCTCTCCTGTCTGCAGTGCCTGTCCCAGGATCCTCTGATGGGGGATGCATTAAGAGACTTCTCATTGTGACTGTCTTCAAAAGCAGTGTAGAGAGGGGGAAATATTTTAGAACATTCCCAGACAAATTCTTTCTAAAGCCTAAAGCTGTCTTTGCAGGAAGAGCACGTTGTGTGAGCAGGTGTTGTTGTAGGCTTGAGAGATAAGGTTTGGTAGTTTCTTCCTTCAAGAGTGAATAATACATACAGCTGATATATCACCAGTGATGTAAAACATTTAATGCATCTCACTCTCTGCTTTTCAGATACATTTTTCTATAGGTGAGTATATGCCAAATTTGTGTAGTTTTTTAAAAAATGCAAACATTGCATTTTGGTGACAGCCTGGGACATCAGAGAGGAGTAGGAAGTACAACATGGTTTTTAATTGTATTTGATTATTGTGAAAAAAACCCAGTCTCTTAATTCTGTGTATTCTAAACTTCTGACAGCCAAGACCCATTTTGAGAGAATCAGAATTGCTAAATTTCCTTTACTCTGTTGTGAACGTGTGGAATTATTTTGGATTTATTGAAAAGAAGGATAAACACCATTCTTGAAAAAAAACCCCATTAAAATATACTGTGCTGTTATGGAGGATGCTCCATTGCTAGAGGGATTTCTTGAGGAGCGGTACTGGGGGAATTTGGCTTTGTTGATGTTTACACAACACACAGACCTGAGATAGGAGGGCAGCTCCTACCCCTGAGAAATGACATCTTCTTTCATGTGATCTCCTATTATTTCCCCAAGAACAGCAGAATTCTGTAGGACATCAATCATGATGCCAGCACAGGAGCTGATGGATATCACTTGTCTCAAAATGGAAGATGATTTAGACACATCAAGACATCAACAGCAGGGAATATTGTGCTTGCTGTGGGAGGACACAATCTTGGCACTGCCTCTCTAGAGCAGCCTGGGGGCCGAGCCTGCTGAGCCTGGAGGCTTTAGGCTGCTTCTGGAGGTTTCCAGCACTGTAATTCTTGTTCCTGCAGCAGTTTGACTCTCTTGTTGCCCAACCATCTCCAAGGACTTCCTTGGGATGAAATGCACTGTGAAGGATTTCCTGAAGTAGAATGATATTTTGACTTCATTCGTTGCCTGAGAACAGTTGAAGGAAGACTTCTAAAGATAGAGGAATCTTTCAATAAGTTTTAGCCTGTTTTTATACACTTGTCATGTACAGATAGTTTGAAGAATCCTAATGAAACTGTGACTTTAGCAATTGTTCATTAGATTTTTGTGAATGTGCAATACTGACATGGCACATTTGCTATCAGCTCCTTTAATTTTGGACCTGTGTCAGGAGAGGAGTGAAACTCTTTGGGTTTAAGCACAATTTTCTAAACAAAGCAATGTATTTTTCCACCTAAGTGTGGTATTTTGGTGTTGTTTTCCAAACTCATTAAGATAAACAGCACGTTCCATTGAAGAGAGCAGCAGAAGAACAGTTTATCTGTCAAAAACACATGTGGGAAGTTTAGAGATAAAGTGTAGGATATTTTTCAAGTGGTTAAAAAATGAGCTTGTGGAAAACTGGTCGAGCTTGATCCACATAAGTGTATTGGAGCTACCTCAGAAGTGAATAAAAAAAAAAGAAGAGTGTGTTTAATTTTGCTAATTCTTCACTCCATCTCATAAAAACAACTAATAAAAGCAAGATTTATTTTGACATACAAGATCAGAGTGGATCATAAATGCTTTCAACCTTCTGATGACATCAGAATTGGGTCCATTACCTTCAGCCTGCTGCTAAATGAAAATGGGTCAGGGTCTGCCCCTGACCCCACCACTCTCACTGGCTCCAAGTATCATTCTTAGGTGAACACGTGCAGGGGCAGGTTTGTGTTGGCAGGAATTGGAAGGAGCAACTGAGAGCAGAGCCAGGGATGAGGTAATGCTCCAGGGATGTGGACTGTCCTGGGCTAGTGCTCAGTTCTGTGGCTGGCCACTCTTTATTCACAGCATGGACGTGGCCTGAGAGGGCTGTAAAGGGAGAACATGAATAAATACTTATGAATAAAGTGCTGAGGTTTGATGTTTGATGTTGGATTCTGAAGATGTGCCAAAGTCAGAAAGAGCACCACCCCCAATGCCTTTCTACTGCAGCTTATTTGCATCAAGTAAAGTATCAAAAACCATAAGTCTGAAAATAATTGTGGGAAAAACTTTAATACACATTTTTCTGTTCACTTAATACTGGCAGGACCTGCTTAAGTTGCCAGTAATTGCTGGGAATCAGCCTGTGTTTCTATGTTCTGAAGTCTGCAAGTCACTTTATTTGCTGGACTTCAAGATGACATCTGCTTTGATCACATTAACAGTTACTTTGTAAAAATCTGTAACATGCCCTTGAGCACAGAAAATAGTTGAAAAGAGTTTAGATACTTTATATTTTAAAACCTGTGATATTTTCTTTGGACAATTTGTTTTATGTTTCCCTGTGACTGTGTAGATTTTGGTGGATGGAGTGAGAAAATCTTTCCCTTGGAGATTGTAATTGGGTTTTTTTGGAGTGAGGGAATAGATGTTAACTAAGAAACTGTGGCATTATTTTAACAGCTGTAATTAAGTGCTGTTTACTTGAGGACTAAAGGAGGCATAACAGAAAAAAACCCAGGGAACCCATATTCTGTCTCTGGTTCTTACTTTGTGTGAAAAAGTTAATTACTGAGAAATTACGGGCAATGCTTTGTATTTTTAGCCATACTGAGACTGCAAAAATTTCATAGTGTCAGGCTGTTTAGTGCCACCATTATACGATCAAAGGTGGGGTTGTCTTGCCAGGCTAAGCCCAACTGCTTCACAGCAAAGAATTAGAATAAAGAGTAGAACTAATGAAGAAAATGGCACAAAAAAGGAAGCAGCAGGAAACTGCAGGGTGTGTTTAAAATGGCTCTGCTGAAGCCATGTGCGTGTGGGGTATTTCAGAGCAGGGCTGTGCTGCCTGAGCTGGGCTGTGCTGCCTGGGCTGGGCTTTGCTGGCTGAGCTGGGCTTTGCTGGCTGAGCTGGGCTTTGCTGGCACCTTCTGGACCTGAGCTCTGTCCAGCCCCTTCTGTTGCCATCAGCACATGCAGGAAACGCTGCTTTGCTGGGATGAATGCTGCCAGCGGATGGGCAGTGCTCCTGTGGATGCAGCCGTGTCTCATGGTGCCATGGGAAGGGGAATTTTAGGAAATCCGAGCTCAGGAATCCGCAGTTGAATTTCGCAATATCCCCCTGGCAGCACCGGGCGGAACTGTGTGGTTGATGGTGACTCTGTTGAACCTGAGCCGACCACTTGTGTATGTTTTAGAGTCTCTGTGTTCCAGCCCTAGCACTGCAGAAAGAGTCAGGAGAGATTTTCTGTTTTTTCCAGAAATGGTTTATTTTATTTTATTTTATCAAGAAGTTTTTTCCCTGACTTGTTGTAGTCCTTCCAGCAGGTCAGCCCCAGGCACACTGCCTGCCTCTGGGATGGGCACTGTCTTTATACTAAAAACTATGCAAACATTATTTACAATTATCTTCTAATACTTATCACTGATATTGTACAGTCTGGTTCTATTTTAAACCAATCTAGAAATGCTAACATTACTTAAAAGATGGTTGTTAGGAAGAAGGACAGAACACATTCAAGTTATTGTATTTTGACTCTAGACCCTTATTATAAACAATCTTAAAAACCTACTTTTTTACCTTAAAATGATTTAACTTACACTCTACTTATTTTTTGTGACTTGTAATTCTTCATGTAAGGATGGCAATTTTTCTCAGGGAGAGAAATCAAAGGCACAGGGGTTTTAGGCTCTGTGCCAAGGCTCCTGAGCCCCTGCCTGGGTCTCGAACCACCCAGGGCACCCGGAGGGATGTCCTGGATTCCCACAGAACTGCACACGGGAGGATTCTGCCGGGAACTGGCTTGGGGAAAAGGAGGTGTAAATAACCCACAAACACACTCTCTGTTAGCAAAATACACTTTATTTACTTATCACTTATCAAAGGTACTCGAGCATCAAAATTTGAACACAAGGCTCTTCTTCTGTGACAGTATTCTCCCCCAGTATTTGTATTTTGTCACAGAAAGGAGTCCTTCAATCAATAATTTCCACCAGAACCTGTCTAAACCAATTAAATTAATTATTAAAATTACAGGTTATTATTATGCAAAGTATAACTCACTGCTTTCAGATAAGCTGGAGAGAGGTTATGGATTTGAAACAAAACCACACTGAGAAAAACTATAGAAAAAATGCATTAACTAAGTAGTTTTAGAAAGCTTAATAATAATATCGTTCAAAGCTTGCAAAGCTGTTGGGTGGCATCTCCTTGGTGGTGGGTAAACCATGCAGGAACATACCTGAGATGCTGATAGAAGAATAACAGTGGGAACACCAGGTGCCCTGGCTGTGTGACTGCACTTCTGAGCAGGCTTGGGCAGCCCCTGCTCCTGCCTCTCCTCTGGCATCAGGGCTGGGAAGGGCTGCAAGAAAAGCAGCTCGGGTGGGACCTCTGTGATTGCCAGAGTCAGCCCCAGGCACTGTTGTGAGAGGTGACAGTTTTCTTGGAAGAGGTAAAGGAAAACGAGGTAAATTTTTAAAACCCCTTCAGGCAAACTTTCCTACATGCAGGAGGCTTAGGGAAAGGTGGAGCATGAAGGGAACAAAAGCAGAAAGAGAAAAAAAAGCTTTTTCCATGAGAAATAAAATTAGTTATAAGCAAACCCATGCTCTAATGAGCCTGTGTGGAACATATTATAGCTGAGCTCCCTGTTTACTTTGTGTGTCCACAAGTGTGAGCAGCTTTCCCAGTCTCAAAGCCAAAACCTAACAAAATCAGAGTGCAGTGATAGAACACAGAGAGAATTCTGCCTGGAACATGTCTTTGTTTCACATCTCAAGCTCCCCAGTTTTACATTCATCAGGTTACTTAATCCACTTCTATGTGGGCTCGTCTCTTCTTACACAAGCTATGCATGCATACATTGTTATTTGGCTGAATTTTAAGAATCAGAAGTGTTGGCTATGATTCTCTTTGATTATATAAGATTTTAAGTATCAAAAATAGGGTCTGTGTTTTGTAACACAACCTCTCACTTTTCTGTGAGGCGTAATTAGGGAAGTGGGGAAGAGGTGGTGATGGGTTGGGGTGCTGAAGACACTGATGGGGGGAAGACAAGAAGTGTGAGCAGCTTGCAGGAGGTAAAACAATGGCAGTACAGGGTCTGAGAAAGATCAACCATGCAGCTGGAGTGTCATCAGAGTAGGTGGATTTTTGGCAGGACAATTTTGCCTGGGTTGGAAATTGGGAATGAGCTGAGATGCAGAGAGGCCATGGAGAATGCAGAAATAGTAATCAAAGTGGAGGATAAGTGTGGAGTGGGTAAATACCTTGGTAGGACAGTAGGGAGTGCATGTTAAAGATATTTCTTAGAAGCAGAAGAAAAGGTAGCATGTACCAGGGGGAAAACAGTGGAACAGTATTTGGAACTGTGAATACCAAGGCTGAATGATCATAAAGATTGTCTGTCCTGGCAAAGATAAGACTGGAAAGAACATTAAGATCTCCCAGATTTTTCCTGCTTTTAGTGATGGCATCAGTCCCATGCTTCCAGCAAAGTGAAGTGCTTTGCCTTTGGCCTTTATTAGTTGCTATAAATCATCAGCCCCAAGGAGTGGTGAGGGGTGGTAGAAACCCTCCTAGATGGAGAGCATCTCCTCTGGGTCAATTCCAGTGCAAAGAGAGATTAGTTACCTGTGCATGAACCTTCCTGCACATTTTCTGTGAATAATCCAGGTCTGTCAGTCAGAAAAGTTAATGAATGTGCTTGGGGGGAAAAAAAATTAGAGTGTACTTGGTGGTGTTGTTTTTGAATGCAATGTATAAATTGTAGGAAGCAGAGTGGAGGTACTGAGCTTTGATATCAAAGGTCTGACTTGCTTTTAAAGGTCTTCTTGGGATGTTGTTGTAAGGCTGCACAGTGATTTGGAGCCTCCTTAGGTGCTTTCCTTCCTCCAACTCATCTGAGTTTTCAGGTAGTGACAAAGCCTGAAAGGAGAGACTGGGAGAGGAAGTGAATTTCTGTTTAGAAATGGTCCTGCTGATAGGGAAGAAAGCTTCTGGGTCAGGAAGTGTGTGTGCTCCTAAGCAGTGGTCTGAAAGGAAGGGTAAACCTAAAAACTCTCTCAGCATTGTGGCTGCTTCACTTGCTGTGCGTAAAACTCATTAAAAATTCATGGCAGCATTATCTGGGGAAGATGCTGAGGACAATATGCTAAATTCCTGAGGTTTATACCTCAGCTTCTTGTAGCTGCAGGTGGATATTCAAAAGATAAATTGGTTACTGCAACTGTATTTATTGGTTCTTCTTTCAATTTGAGACAACGATCAAAGGAAGCTACACTGTCTTGCTGTTGTGTTTTCCATGTGTTTTCTCATTTGAAGGTGGACATAATTGGGCAATATGATTATGAATTATCAGTGCCATCCAAAGAGAGGGAGAGAGAGAGAGATACCATTTGTTGTCATGACAACAAAAGATGATGAGGTGTTTACTGGTAACTGAGTTCTGCACAAGGATTCACATCAAGCTGCATCTGAAGATCGGTGTTTGAAGAACTCTTCTGGAGACAGTTCATTCCTCCTTTCAAACACTTGCTGCATTTGTGCAGTTCTACCCCAGGATATATGGAAGACATCTCTCTGAAAGCCCAGCCCAGGACAGAGCTTTTATTTGCAAAGGGCACGTTCTAGTTCAGGAATGGGGATCCTTCCCAGACTCAAATAGCAGCGTATGGAAAAGCCAGCCAGTCACTGCCTGCTGTTTGTATGAAAGGACCTGGTAGTGAAGAGACTTCCTTTTAAAATGAATCACACTGTAACTCACTTTTATAATCCTTTAAAATCTTTTTGGCTTCTAAAAGTATTTGAGTTTAAGAGCATGCTTTGTAGTATTAATTTTATCTCACCGAGCTTTCTTTTGTATATAAATCTGTGCTGGGGCAGGGGAGATATTATTTATTAATTCCTTGGAAGTGGCTTTTATGCAATGTGTGCTGAAGAGAGAAGAATGTACTTTATATTCAAGTGTGGAAAACTACTACTCTTCTCTCTGAGTAAATATGCTCTGTATAATAAGAACTGTGTGAGTGCTGCACACCATTAGTTACCCGATTGCCCTCTTGTACTCACCTTTTAGTTAAATTTTAGCTGCTATTCTTCAGAAAGGTTTTACTACTTTTCAGTTAAGCCCATGAAGAAGGTGCAAATGGTTGTGTTCATTTGATATAATCAAAGACCATTAACACTGTCAGACATAGGCAGTCAGTAATGTTATTTGAAATTCTTCAGTCATAGCTTTTGTTTTTAACCACTAGATATTAAATGTAATTGTAATGTATAACACACGTTTGTATTTGAAATATTTTGCTTGATTGTAGTTAAAGAATCTAGAGACAGAGAGGAGTAAGGAAGAAGTTGATGAAAATGCTGAAATAGAATTTGCAGTTCTTACACTATAGGAAAATCTAGCTGAGTAACTTTTTACATTCTTACACTATAGGAAAATCTAGCTGAGTAACTTTTTACATATCTAGTGCTGCTATTTGAATGTGAAATTAAAAAGTTTCAGTAAGGATTTAATACATCTGAAAAGTCCTTTTTTTTGGTTACATCACCAAGGTCACCTGTATTGTGGGAATTTTGGGGTTGTATGCCATATTTAAACCACAACTGATCTCAGAAAGAACTTAGCACTTTTTGAGGCAGGTCAAGATCTTGAAAGTCAGATCTTTAGCCAACCCTCTATGTTTTACTTCTGAGCTTGTCCCTAAATATTTCAATAATGCCTTCTTCAAAACAATAATGTATGGCTTGTTACTTTGAGTCATGCAGCATGGGAAATACTGTCCAGTGATTTATTTCAAGCAGCAATAGTGCATCAAAGACTGGTGCCAGAGGTTAATGAGAAGGGCGGTGTCAGTGATGGTGCAGGAATTAACTGCAATAAGACCAGGAAAGACAGGTGGCATGGCTGGATTTGATGCAAACATCAATGGCAAAACATATATGGCAAAACATATATTAATCATTCATTTTTCTTGCAAGCTTGAACGTTGTGAGCTTGTGCCAGTTTTCTGTAGTGCCCTTTTCTGTGCCATACCTGATGAACTGTGGATAAGTCACTTCCTCTGGCAGTGAGACCAGCTGGTGATGTTGGTGATCTGCCACTCGTGCTGGTGCTCCCAGATGCTCCCTCCTCCACTCACTCCTGTCCTAGCTCTGAATGGAAAATCTCACTGGAAATTTCCTGTAGGACACAGGCCAGGTTCTGGCATCCCTGCTGGAGGAACGTTGGTTGATGGGGTGTGCAGGGAGCTCAGCCTTGCTGTGTTTTCCTTTGGGTAGTCTGCTGAGCTGAGGTGTCTGGGGCTGTTCAGGGAGTTGTGGGGTGATGGCTGCGTGTACATCCCTCAGCATGGCACTGGGGCTCCAGGCTGTGGAGGTGACAGCAGATGGAACACTGGGCTACTGCTGCAGCAGCCAGCTTGCCTCCTGACAGTGCCTGTGTCCCTCCTGCTCATACCCCCTGGTTTCCTGCTCCAGGGAACACAACATTTGGCCCACCCCATGCCCAGCTCTCCCTGCCTTTAGCAGGATCAGTGAAGGTTGGAATGGGGAAGCAGCAGGGCACTGTGTTATGGTTGAGCAGTGCCAGGGGGTGAGAAGGGCAGGGTCTGAGCAGAGGCTCCTGTTCCTTTGACTGACAGACATGGATGATGCAAAGGGAATTTTACTCCTTAATACTTCTCGAATCCGAGGAAGCTGAGGGATAGAACATGAGGCTCTGGGAAAATACTGTAATTATGGGTAATCTGGTTTGTCTCTATCCTTTGGAAGTCAAATTCAGTGTATGAATAGACAGTCTTGCAACTCTGACCTCCTTCCTTGAAGGTTTCTGTACTGTTTTCTATTCTTGTTATTCTCTTCAGAGATTCCCCTTCTTATTTTATTCTCTGTTCCACAAGCCTGAAATTTGGAGAATAACCTCCCTATTGGCCAGCTGGTGCTAGGCCAGCCATCATCTTTCATGGTCCTCTGGAGCCTACCTTGGATCTTACTTGCTTGGAAGGAGTCCCATTGGTTATAAATCAGTTGTATGGCAGAAATTCTGGGGTAGGGAGCATGTTTGTTGTTTGTGGTGACAGTAAGCTTGCAAAGCAGAGCAAGATGAAGAAAACTACCTAATATATCAATGTGTGACTTCTGACCAGTTGTCTGTACAAGAGACAACAACATGCACAAGCCAAAATAGCAGCTGTGATGCTGGAGAGTAAGCAAAAGAGGCTTGTTTTGCTTTCTCAACCAGGAGTAGCTGCAGAGATATCCCTGCTCTTTATATACATTGGTTGCCATGATGTATAAGAAAGAGTTGAACAGGTCAAAAACCTGTACACACATTGCAGTTAATGCTATTCTCATCGAATTTGTAATTTTCTTTCCTCAGTGCAGATTGACAGTCACCCAAACATAGAAGCAGAAGGGTTGCTGACAGTCATAAAGGAAGGGTGACTTGACTATACCCACGGGTAAGAGGTGTTTCATTGTCTCTTTTTGCCTTGCAGGAAGAATGCAAGCAGATCCTGGCTCGGCAGAAATCCAGCTCCCAGTCGGACTCTCACGACGATGAGATTTCCCCTCCGCCCCCCAACCCGGTGGTGAAGGCGCGGCGCAGGAGGGGAGGGGTCAGTGCAGAGGTGTACACTGAGGAAGATGCTGTTTCCTATGTCAGAAAGGTAATGTGGCACCATCCCCGTGCCTCTGACATCTGCTACACAATGGAGTCACTCATGTTTTGTCCCTGATTTGGGTCCTGGGCCAGCCTGGAGGACGGTGTCCTCATGTTGGCGTGAGCAGGGCTGACCATCTTCACACTCAAGTTCTTCTGCTGTCTCCTTGACTAAGGATTTTCCCTATCAATGGGATTTCAGCATTTGCTGCTCCTTCCTTTTCATCTGTTTCCCTGTCTAACAGGGTCAGTAATTCTCAGCCATTTTCTTGATAGTCACCGACTGCAGCATCTTCTGAGTTTGATCAGTCCATTACATTGTTGGAAGACAGATTTTCTATTGCTGCATTTCCTGTTTTTTGTTTCCAAAAGTCAATTCTGCCTCAAGTTTTCTTTCATCTAAGTCGTTTAGGTTTCCTAGATCACTCAGACACATATTTCCTATGTTGATTAGGTACCACTTAAGCCATTGGAGTTTGGATGTCTGTTGACCACACTTGGGTGATTTTGTGTTACCATTGTCTTTGAAGAAATGCCAGTCCCAAATTAGCTAATTTCTTCTGCCAATCCCAAATTAGCTAATTTCTTCACTAGAAACTCTAATTTGGGCTTCTCTCTTTTTAAATGCCTTTTTCACAAAAGTACCAGAAGTACCAAATCTTTGATATCTCTTAATAACTCTGCTTCTTTTTTTTTTTTTTTTTTTTTTTTTTGACAGTGGCTAAAGCTTTCAAAGATTATGAAAAGAGAGACATTACAATAGCATATGTCATGTTTGTTTAGGGAGCCAGGCTGAAAATGCATTTCATAAGGTTGACAGATGCTACTAATGTGCTTTTGTGCACGCCTGGAGTAGCTTTAACTCAAAGAGCTTGCTTTTTCTTTATGGGAATACATTTTGTCAGTCACTGTTTTTTGGCAGAATGCTTTTTGCCTTTCCAGTCAGATGTGCTTTTGTCATCTGCTTATGATACAAGTTCCCTGGCTGCTCTGGGGATTTCTGTCCCAAGAAAAAAAAGAATTAGGAGAGCCATTCATCCTAAGAACAAGTGTGTAAGAGTATTCTTGTGACAGTTAAATGATATTTGCAAATGAGTGGTAAATTTTAACAGCACTGTGGTCTAGCTATTAATGAATGCCCTGCACTGTTAAAAAACTTGTGTGATACTTCAAAAGCCACTTTAAAACACTTTTCTTTCTGTGCATTTTGCAATTTCCCCCTAAAAAACTTCTGTGAAGAGATCCCATTTGTTTCTGTTTATTATGGGTTCCATCTGACTCTTCTGAAAATCAAAGGAAACACCCCTTCCCACCCCCCTGAGTAATTCTTTTATGTTTATAATGGAACCTGAAGTAAACTTTGTTTTCTTCATTTCTCAGCAGTGATGTCAGTGAGTCCTGACAGTAGCATGAGTAGGCAAGAACCAGAAGCAGCAATACAGATCATATTCTGTCTGTTCTGTGACTAGCCCTGTTATGATTTTAATTTCCTAGGAACTGACTGGTCTTAAATAATAATAATTTAGGGGATAGTTTCTTGTACAGCTACAGATGCTGGATGCAATACAGAGCTAGCACTGGAATGATTTGTGTCAGTGCTTTGTCTTCTGCCATAAGCAAATGAATCCCACGGCAAAACCCATGGATGTGTGTTTGTGACGGATTTCTAGAACACAGAAATAAAAGGAGACACTGAAGGACAAATTATGGAACAAATTTAAGAGTAAAAGCAAGGCAAAGGTTGTGTTAGACTATTGCAAACAGATGGAATTTTAGATAGTAGTCAGGAAGAAGCGCTGGCTTGAATTCAGGTGTTGGATAGAAACACATCTGGGTCATAAGCCAGCCTGAAGGATCGTGTAGGGGTGAGCTAGAGCATGAGTAGTGCTAGAGGCAGCGAAATGAGTTATGTCCCTGGAGAGAAAATGAAAAGAGATTTAGCTTTGTGATTTGAGCAAGCACATGGCATGGCTTCATTCCGGGGAAGATCTCTGTGGAGGGTTAGTTCATCCTTGAACTAGAGAAAGGAGAATTTGTCAACACATCTGACAAAACACAGTTAACAACTAACAGAGCAGGAATCTTGCTCTAAAGAGGTTATCAGCTTGAAGAGAACATTCAGTGATTATTTGGAAGGGTGAGGTAAGAAATGGCCAGGCAATTCTTACCAGCAATTGATTTTGGTCAGATGCCTGATTACACCTAGAGAATCTCTCCTGTGCTTTCTGTGTCCCTGCCCCAACAAACCCACAGAGCCTTGAGGCTTTCACTGCTGCAAATTTACACTGAGAAAGGCTTGTCAGTGCTATTTCACAATCAGACAGAGAGGCTGGAGTTGAATGTCTCAGTGATCTGATTATTTACCCTTTTGGCTCATCAGCGGTAAGCTGAGCAGCTGGTGTATTCCTAATAGAGCAAGGGTTCAGGTCTGCAATTCAATCCAGCGCTCCTCTGATAGGGTAAAAAACAAGAATAAGATACTGGACACATTTAACACTGAGAAATTCAAACTTTTAGATCAATTAGATTAGGTTTCACTCTGATACAAACAGGCAGTTTGTGCATGTGTACTTCCCTAGACTTAATTTGAATAATCTGGTGACTGCAGCAGTCAATACAAGAGAGGTCTGAAGCCATTTTAACTTTAGATCTTCACAGTGCAGCATTTCCCTGTGAAATAAATCTTGGTAATTCTTTGTCAGAACTGGTTCTACATCAGTTTTACTCTTTGAGACATCCGTCTTTTGGTTGGATGGGTAGTTCCTTGCCTTTCCAGGATGAGGGAAGGAAAGTACCTGCACACCAGCACAGGTAGTAACCTGCAACAGACAGACACACTATTTCTATCACAAGAAAATGTGAGAGGTAAATGCTCCTTGTCAGACAGTGCAGTAATTGAGACTGACAAACAGATTTTGGTTTTCAGATTGGAGTAAGGTTTATTAAACACTGAAAACTTCTGCTTTGCTTGATTCTGTCCTGTTACAATTAAACTAGTAAGGAAAATCACATTATCAAAGACAATTAAAATCTTTGACAGGTCATAATTTTGTTACAATCTCTCCTAATCTTGGAGTCTCTGACTGGTAGAAGATACTTGGCAAACAGAGAGGCACATTGTCTACTGATATCTTACCTGAATGGTTACCAAAATGGAAAGATTAACTTTCCAAAGTGGAAATAATCCTGAATTTCAACTTTTATTTTGAGCAAATTCATGCACAATAGGACTTTTGACATCTCTCCAGTTAACAAATAAAGACCTGTTCATTCTCAAATGGAAAATCTTCTTGTTTGCCATGAAGCCAAGGCATAGAATTTTGACTCAAGTGGACCTGTCAGGAGCTTGGTTCTTTATACACAGCCAGTACTGAAAAATACGATGTAGTCAATACATTTTTACCTTTTTCCTAGTGAAATGTTGCTATTTCCACAGTTTTAAAAGTAGGTTGCTTCTGATATTTTTTGGAGGAAAGAGGAATATAAAATACCTTTTGCCCAGTCCAAGAGATTTGGAAGGAGACTACACAGCTCTTCCTAATGATAGTATTTTATGGATATCCATCTCCCCAGTCATCCCTGATCTTATATTTCTTCTCTGAGTGTCATTGTGAGAAAAAAAAATCGTATCCTCACATTATCAAAACTGTAATTTATTACTTTCTTAGTGGTTTTATATTACAGCCTAATCCCATCTTAGTGCCTGAAATCAAATTGCATCCATTTTCTTGCAGAGTGGAATTTTCTGTAGATCTCACGATTTCTGAAGAAATACAATCAGGTGTGTAATTACCTTTCATTCTTTTCTCTACAGGTTATTCCAAAGGACTATAAAACTATGACTGCTCTGGCTAAGGCCATCTCCAAGAACGTGCTCTTTGCTCATCTTGATGACAATGAACGAAGGTAGGAGAGGATTTATGACTCAAGGGAGCCCATAGCTTGGTGTGAGGACAAGAAATTAGATTAAATTTCATCTCAGGGTTCAGAACTGCTCTCACTGATGGATTTGAGTCATGCTAGATGCACCCTCCAACTTCTCATGGTACTATGACAGAGGGTAAAATCACAAGGTAAAAAAGGATCAGAATAGGTTAGAGTGTATTCAGACATATTTAATATTTTTAGAACAGATGGGCCTGATAAACTTTATTCTAGATTACTTAATTAAATAAAACAACCTCAGAAGCATTTGCTATTACTTCTGAAACTCAGGGAAGACAGGTCAAGTGCTGAATGAAAAAACATAAAGTCTGTAAAGAGAACAGGGAACGACAGGTAAATTGTTTTGTTCTTGGAAAAACTGGGGCAAACAAATTATTTATATGCACCTTAAGGAGACCAAGGAGTTCAGTAACAGCCAATGTGAACTTTTAAGGACTTGAAAATGTCTTTCCAGAACTGACAGCTGGGGGAGGCACAAAGGAGGCAAACAGGTCAACTTCCAGTAATGTGTTTGACATTAATTTTTATGATGATTTCATTGAAAAAAAAAAAAAAACCAAAACCAAAAACAAAGGAGAAGTGTGTTTTTAGTGAAACCAGTGTGGAGTCTGTACAAAACTGATGGATTTATACCAAATATCAGGTACCACTGGTCCATCACTCCAATGGAAGGGTACATTGAAGGGGTTATTCTGCTTTTCACCATTATTGTTGTTAGTAGCCTTGGTGGGACAGGCTACCAGTGCTGAATTTTAGCTGACATGAAGATGGGAAGGGATGCTAAAACACTGGGAGACAAGGGCAGCATTCAAAACTATGCTGTCAGGTTGAAGGAATGTTCTGGTAAAAGCAGGATGGATTGACACTGAGCCAAATACAGAGTATTCCTCAGACAGGAAAAACACCTCTATGACTGTGAGACAGTTTTGCAGTTTTGGTAGTTCCTTGAAAAACTGTGTAAAACTTATTGTGACTCATGGTCTGCATAATAGTCACTAATGTCAAGCTTTCTGTTGGAAATACTAATGTTTAGCTGGGGTAACTAAACAGAGCATGCAAGATGTCCCAGTGTTGGAAAGACTTCAGCTGGAACACAGCGTCCAGTTTGGGCACTGCACTTCAAGGAAATTCATGGAGGAGTGGTGGGAATGATCACAGACCTAGAAAACATCACTTCTGAGGGCAGAATGGGATTGCTTGGCCTGCAGAATAAAACTTGGGGCAGAGGGATGCAATAATAGCTTATAATGGCATGTGAATAATGCTGTATGAGTGATAAACTGCTCTGTGGGCCGGAGGGTAGAGAACAACAAATTCAAAGAGTCAGGTCAGATCCAAGGAGAGGTCTCTGCTTGGGCAGGCTGTGGAGTCTCCACCACTTGAGGCCATCAAGGAGAAGAGACAAGACCATTAAGACTCCTGGTCTGCCAGGAGTGACAAGCACCAGTCCTGCCTTGCAGCAGATAAGGCTCAGTGAGGTCAGGAACTGCTCACCAACCCCACTTCCCTGTGCTTCCATGGTTAGAAAAGACAAAAAACTTTCTCTATACTGATGGTTTTAGTTCACAGAACACCAACAGCACAGTCCTTCAGGGGGCTTGCTCAAATGCTTGCAGTCAAAGCACATTCCAGGATTGCAAATTTTGCTCCCTCTCACAGATGTTTACACAATTTAATTACTTTGCAATTCTAATGATACCATGTTAACATGCAGATTTCTGGAGTAATTAGAAGAGGATGAACTTTGTACACTTCTCCTAGCTTTTTCACCCACAGAGGAGAATCCTTGTACAGAGCTGCTGTAAATCCTGATTATACTGTCAGCATGCTGATGTGACAGGCACTTAAAGGACAGGTTTTAGGGCTGGAAAAAAGGACATTTCAGTAAGATGTTATCAAAATAGGGTGAGAGACAAAATCTGGAGGACAAATACTTTTTCTTGCATGATTGCACATCATGACCATGGTCTCTCCTATCCATTCCCTGTGTCCCATTTTCCTCTGTCCTGTCATGGAGCTGTGTTAGGGATGAAGAGACCTGCAGGCTCCCATGTGTGCTGCAGGTGCTTTGTGGACTCTGCTTGGCCAGGTGTGCTCTGCCTCTGCTGTCAAAAGATTCAGGAGCTCCTGGGTTGTGCACTGGAGCATGGTCAGGTGTAAAACCATTTCCCTGCTCAGGGATGTGTCCAGAGGCCTCATCTGAGCCTCATGATGAGCACAGCAGGCTATTGCTGACATGGGGAGAAGAAAAGGAGCTCTCAGAAGGATGCATATTCTGCTCTGCAGACAAGGTTGAAATGAAGGAATAAATTGACATCATGCTCTTACCCTTGTCTGGTTGCATTTGTCAAGTGTGGAGAAGTCAGCAAGTCAGAGCAAACCATTGCCATCACTTCTGCATCTTCTTAATGTAAATATGTAGTTCAGCAAAGTAAGTGGTAAATTCCTTCATTTGGGCTCTTGGAATGGTGGAAAGCTAGGTAAGGTTATTTTCTTTTCTGTGCTGCAGTGGTGGCGTTTGTTGGCTTGTGTTTGTTTTCCTCAGTGCTACACTGAAGATATAATCATTGTTTTATCTAATTTCACGTTTAACCAAAATGTAGGAGGTGTTCAGGTGGGGGAAGGATGGACTAGCAATTTCTCATTTACAATGGATGACTCTTACATTTTTTCTTTCTTCAAAAACATATTTGTTTTAGCCTGCTCTGACTTGTGTTGCACTTGCTGCTTGGCAACTGTGGAACTTAACCCCTTATTTATAAAGGCAGAGTTTAGCATATCATCTGTGTCAGATATTCCCTAGGAAGGGTTGGTTGCATGAAAAGTCATGCTGAAGTTAAGGAAAACATCTTTTGCACTGTTGTTGGAAATACTTTTCTTCAAGTCTTATTTTAGATCAAATCTTTCCCTTTGCTTCAAACAGGGCTGCCATCTATGTCCTGCACAGAGTCTCTGGTGTAAAATTATACTGAAAAATACAATAAAAGGGAAATGTAACTGCAGCAGCACCAAAAGCAGCTGAGCTGGTTATCAACAACTTTTGCCAAAATGTTCAAGAGTTGCTAACATTGCAAAGAACAGTGCAGCTCTGAGTGGCAGTCCACTGTTTTCTCTTGGGACTTGATTAAACTCTGGAGTAAGTCCTGGTTCTCCAAAGCCAGGGGCAAAATGCTCATTAGCTGGAGTGGGAGTGTGGTTTTAGCTGTGAGGAGCTGCTGTTCTGATTTGAATAACTGGGAATGCATGGTTTGTCTTGAAGGGAATTTCCTTGCTGATCTCATCCCTTCTAAGGGGATCTCAAGATTCTGAAGGTGATTCAGAGTTTGCATCAACTTCCCCCCTTCTCTTGGTCAGTGCTGCCTGGGAGTTTTGCACGTGGGTGAGGCCAATGCTCTGCTGCTCTGGCTCTGCAGCCACTGCAGGATTTCTGTCTATGCACAGATAGAATTACACCCATTCCTTGGCAGCCTTCTATTTCCTCTCCCACTCTTGGATATCCAGCAGATTAACGTCCTCTAAGGCCTCCTAGTTGTGAAATGGTGTATAAAGTCAAAATTGGTGACAAGGGGCCAGTCTGAGTGACCTTTTTTTAACCTCTTCTGATTAATCTCTTCTAAGCCAGCAGTGTAACTATGAAGATTTTTCATTGTTCATCACGTAATGCTGAAGTACAAGCACACCCACTTGGCCCTGCTGTGATGTTGAATAGTAAAGGGGAATCAAGAGGAAGAAATTATTCATTTTTCTTCTGTGGATAAAAATAAAAAGTAACTTTTCATCATTTCATTGACAGGATGTTGTGTCTCTACTGGACAGGGGCAGCCACTGAGAGGGGGGCAGTGAGGAAGTTCAGAGGTGAGCTGCTGTGGGAATGGAGGCTGGACCCAGAGCTGATGATTGCCAAGGGGGAGAAGCAAATGTAGCTGAAATAACCAGTAGGGGAGAGAGCAGGGCTGAGAGCAGCAGGAGTGTCACTCCTGCTTCCAGGATGTCACCAGTGCCAAACTGCTCTGCTGAGTCATGAGCACATCTGACAGTCCCTGTGCAGAAGCTCAGTGGCCTCCTGACCACATAAAAAGTGGAAAGGTTAAATGTTCATATCTGTGTGTAAATGCTGTGTCAAACTTGTTCATCAAGGAGTAAAGAGAGTAGATCCATGTTTAGCTAATGTAATTTTTGGAAGCGTTTATTACTAATGTACAGGCAGCTGTAAGGCTTGCAACAGCTTTCAGAAAATGCAAAATATACTTGTGTGTATTTTATTGCTTGCATTATTAATAAATTGGTTTATTTGAATAGTATAATGGCGTGAAACAACTTTGAAAGCAAGAGGCACAAAACGGTATTTAATGCTTTTACTAAAATAGTGAGCTCTTATCAAGACACAAAAAAAGTACCAAGAAGTGAACTTGAAGACTAATTTTTTCAGCAATACACAGTGTTGCATTTTCTCTTGTATGGTCCCTACATGGTGAAGGTGGGAGGATAAAGAGCATTTTTTAATATGTGTGCTTGTTGGGACCAAGATGTAAATTTGACCATTGGCATTTTGCAGACCAGGTTCCTCAGCCTACTTACCATTTTTGTTGTTCTCACCTCTCCCCAGTTGCTCCATGTCTTGCTTGTTTCTTTAAAAATTTCACAGCAATGGGATATTTTTGAGTCCTCTTTAGGATGTGGCCACTATAATCAGCGGTTCCTTTCCTGCAAAAATGCTATTTTGGCCATGAATCTTCACCATGTATTTATGCTGTTGGTCACCGCTCCCCTAATATTCTTAGCTGTTGTGTGTTTATCTATTTTCTCAGACTCTTTCTTCAATTTGTAGTAATTTTGCATCCTAAAATGTTTTGAAGTGTTTGCAGCTCCTTTGCAGCAAGGTATTGTCTTCAAACTCAAAAACCACACTTTTCATCTGGGTCACTAAAGACTTGGGGTTTCTTTCAATACAGACATATTTTATCATGAGAAAAGGCTTTCCATAGCCAACAAGTGAATTTAATTGTTGTCCTGTTGATCTCATATTGAAATCTTCTTGAAACTTCTGGTGATTAGCGAATTTCAAGGACATTATTATTGCCATAAGCTTTATTCACTTCTGCATAATACCATGTTTTATTAAAGCCCTGGCTGCAGGCCAGCTGGAAAGCCTCATTTATGTGGAAGAAACCTAAGACGGCACCATTCAGGAGCAAGATATTTTAGAAACAGGATGCCACAGCTATGACATATTCATTACACATCCTGTGCTTTCCTTGCATTTGTAACTTAACTCTTTTGTTAAAAAACAAACACAGATTTAGCTTCTGCCTGTGCTTCATACATGCCTGCAGTGTGCAGAACAGTGCAAGAAGAGTTCCAGCTTAGCTAGAAAACCCAGGGTATGGTTTTATGGTTTCACCATTGATTTAAGCTGAACTCTGGGCTGGTACCAAAGGATGAAGTGAGTGCCAAGCCTTGGTTGCTTGCTCCTGCTGCTCTCATGGCCAGGTGAGCCAGAGCAGCTCTCTGAAAAGTGATCCTCCCTGCAGGGTTATTTTCAGTCAGAGCAGGTCCTTCCTCCCACCCTGACCCTGGCTGCCAGACGCTTTGGCAAGGGGCAGGAAGGAGCAGGGATCAAGGGGAAGGGCAGGATCTCCCCTTCTGGCAGCAGCAGGGACCCAAATCAAACTAAATGGTGGCAAAACTGCACCTTAATTTCCTTTAGTCACTGCAGGGAAGAGGATGGAAATAGATGTGTGGATACCTCTTTAATAAACCTTGCCAAGAGTGCCCAAGGTCTTGAGCTGAACCATTGGGAAGATGAGAGATGAAAAAAAAAAGATTAGGAGATGAGAAAGAGATTGCACAGTGAGGAAGGGCAGTGGGGGCTGCAGGGCTCTGTTGATCCATGGCACGGCTTCCCTGAGTTACATTAGGATTTTTTTTAGTGACCAGAGTTGGTCACCCTCCTTTTAGGGACAGCAGAAGAGAGGAGATGCAGCATGATTCCAGTGTTGTGCAGATGAGGATTTGTAAAGGGGTGAATGCCCCACCTGTGCTGGAACTTCAGGAGATTGTCAGCAGACAGTGCTGGCTTGGCGGCAGAGGAGGTGGGAATATCCAAGATATGTTATGTGTATGTAACAGGTCTGGTACTGAAAAACTGGTGCAAAACCTCACTGTGTGGGAGATTTTTTCCTGATCATCAGTGGTATTGGATGATTAGCCTGTCCTGTGAATTCCGGTTTTAAACAACCAAAAAGAGGAAACTCACACTTACCAAGGCACGCTAAACAAAGCTTTTCTTCTTTGGGTAACACCAAGGTATTTTCCAGGTAAACTGCCTGGTAATCCAGCTTTTCTTTGTGCCTTTTGTGCCTTGTTTATGGCCTTGGTTCCTCATGGTGTTTAAAAGTGTGTTGTTTGACTGTGAGTCGTTCCATTGACTTGCTGTGGATGTCAAAGGAACTATTCATGTGTTTAAATGGAAGCACATTCAGTCTTGCTGAACTGGAACTTGCCAATGAGGAATACTACTTAAACTAGAAAAAATTACGGATTTTGGAGACAAGAATCATCTGGCAGCAGAGATGGAAATGAAACCAGGTAGAGTTGCCCAGCAGTTTGGAAAATAAATGATCCAATTCTCCGTTGAAGGATTAGCTGCGAATTTAGCACTGACTTTATTTTCCAGTACATCCCTCTCATTTGTCCAAGAATTATTGTCTTTAATTACCATTGTGGTGCCTGCAGGCAGCAGTCTTTAAATTAGCTATGCAAAGCTGTGCTCTCAGCAGTGGTCAGGAGATGGTATCAGCTTTGGTACCAATCCCTTGCAGCAGCCTGGCAGCATCAGCACTGTCCTTTCTGTGATGTCAGGATTTGGCCTGGTAGGTAAGCTGCTCTCTTACACAAAACTAAAAGCACACCCATTTGGTATTTATGGATATTTTTATCTCGAGAAACAAATACTGTCAGTTCTTAGCTTTTTAGGGGTTGTGATTCACCCTCAGTGTTTTGTTAGACAGTTTATGTTCTCCATCACAAATACTGCCGGCGCCATGCCTAATGCTGGTTATTTTTAATTCTGCATAAAGCACTGGTTTACATATGGGCAGTATGTCACCCATTCTGAAAAACAGACTTAAAGCAGAGAAGTTATTTACATAAATCCTTTTTAGATCTAGAAAAAACAGCCCGAGGCAAATAGTATTCATGCATGCTCGTGAAACAATCTTGGGTCTAAACTTATCTCTCTATATATAAAAGAGAAAAATGATGACTACTGCTGAATTTAACAGGCCTTGTAAAATTCTTCTACCACTGCAGTAAGGATGACCGTGCCTTTCTGTGCTTCTTTACACAACAATTAGCTGGCAGTGGCTCTGCAAATACGTTACTCAATGCTGAGGCTTTGCGGAATTAAACACAAAGGTTGAATAAAGGAACATCCACTCTTCTCAGCAAGTCTGTCTGCTGGAAGCAGTAATTTGTTTTTGTGCAGGGAGGGACAAGGGTTTATTTCAACTAAAGCTCTTAAAAAAGCTGCTTCCTTTCTTCCACCCCCCAGAAGGGTTGTAGGTAACCTGTCAGCAGTTATTCCTCTCCTGAGTCTTCAGGAGGGACTGATTCTGCAAACTCGCATGGCTTTGAAAGCCTGGTGTCTCCAAGGGGATGTGACTGGTACTGGGGGATAAACTCTGTGCTTCAGCTGCTTCCTTACTCATTTAGAGGAGGATGTTCAAAGAGCTAAAAGGAACTGGATATTCCCACTGACTGATATACAGTGGAAGTGAATGTTTAACTCGTGTAAGGTTCTCTTGAAAATCCTCCCCTTACATTCTGACTGTTAGACCTGTGCATTTCCATGATGAGGTGACATCCACCTAATAACAGTGTTTGGAAAGGCAGAAACTGCCCTTCAAACAAAAAATATCCTGTAATACTACAAGATTTAGTAGTGGGATTTTTCTTCTGTATAGAAGGAGAGAATTCAACTCAACAAGCAGATGAAATTTCTCTGTCATTCCGGTGCACTTAATGGGAATACCGAGTGTGAGTTATTTGACTGTTAGGCTGCTAACTCTCTTTTAATGAAAAAAAACCCCTGACAAACCCAAACAATGATTTAGTTCTTGTTTTACAAGTTCCTTACTAAAGACTTTGACCTGAAGTACATGGCGTCTTGTGAGGTAACAGCTGGTCTATCATTGTCTTCGGAAAAAAGTAACAGTTGCTAAGATTTCGAGAAACAAAGATGGTCTTTGAATCAACTGGAACAGCTGTAAGAGACTGACACTCCATGCACTGTCAGCTGCTAAATTCAGATATTCAGACTGCCCGAAATGGGATACTTTAACCCTTTGGCACCACCAGATTCCTTTTCTCTCTCTTTTTCTTTTTTTTAAAAAAAAGCAGAAAAAGAAACTGGGTTTTCAATTTGCTTTTTGCTTTCAGAAATTAAAAAACAAACCAAAATCCTCCAAACTATCATTTTCTTTGCAGGGATTTTGTCTGTTTTGTATTTATTCAAGCTCTGATTTATAAATCATCCAAAGACATGCTTGTTGACAGCTGAAATTTGCATTAGAAAAGTATAATGTCTCTGTATGGTGCATTAAAACAAAAATATAATAGTGCATATCCAAAAAACAGCATCAGATGCTATTTTAAGGCACTCAGCATCTTCCCAGTTTTGTATTTGGAGAGTGTATTTAGTTATTTAGTTAATTGAAGCAGAATGAAGGTGAATTTATCATATCTGGGAGGGAAAGGTAAGTGATAGCAACAATCTCTTTTAAAGACATGTTAGATCCATGTGAGATCCAAAAGTTGGTGGCTGAAGTTGGGCACATTCAGACTGGAAAAGTTTAGTTTTTCTTTTTAGAGCAATCAGGGAACTGATCCATAATTTAAATTAGCTTGGGATGTGGCAGATTTTTCCATTGCTTGAAACCTTCAGATCAAACTTGGCTCTCTGCTCGTGCTGGTCCTCACAGTGTGTTCCCAAGTGCTCCAGAATATTGTGAGGGTTTTTTTTTTCAAAGATGGCAAAATGTGATGACATGGAAATTTATTTCACTTAATGAAGAGTCAGCAGCCATCTCCTGTTAACCAAACTCTTGTATGACATCGTCCTCCTGAAAGCCAAGCTCTTACAACTTGGAGCCCGGCTGATTTTTGGATGTCTGAAGCAGGCACATACTGGGACTCTTTTTAGGCTATTGTTTCAGCTCAGTTACAAAGGATGGGGTTTATTTAGGAGCCTCTGAGATTTTGTGGCTGGTGTTAGATGGTGTCAGGGGTGCTGTGCACAGCACAGCTCCTCTTGCTGCTGATGCAGAGGGTGAAGCACCAGTGAGTGGCACCCAGAGCTCTGCTGCCCAGAGCAGGAGCCCAGTGCTCAGCACTGAACACTCTGTTCTCTTGCCCAAACAGCCCAAGCTTTTTCCTAAGACATTTTCTTCAGTATTTCCCAGCTTGGCTTCTTACAAAAACTCTTTTCCTGGTCACATCTAACCTATTTCCACATGTCCTGCATTCCTAAGCCCTGATCCTGCACCATCTGAATAACTAAAAGATCAGCAATTACCATCACTGTTTGCAGGATCAAGCTTAGTTTATTCTGTTTGTGGATATAACCATGTGAAAAAAGTGGATTTGTACCATGACCCCAGAGGATTTGAAAGTTCTTTGCTCGTGTGAGTGAATGTCCTAGAATAAAGGCTGAGACACAAATTGAAGAATTTTAATTTTCCAGATGTGATAATTGAGGTAAGCAGAATAAACTGCTCAGCCTAGAGCTTTAATTCTAATCAATAGGAAAACACCTCTCTGTCCTGAAAGCTTGTTATGTATTTACAGTCACTACAAGGTCCACATGAAGCCTGGACCTCCTGACATCCCTCTGCATTTGCAATGAAAGACCAAGTCTGCTGTCATTAAGCCAAATTCCAGTTCTGTTTTCCACATCTTTGTATTTTTCAAGTCTGATAGTCTGAGAGGTCTATTTGTCGTGAAAGTCAGGGAGAAAAAAAACCCAACAGATTTGCATATATTCTGAATTTAATTTCTTCTTATTTATTGTTGAAAAGATTTTTAAGGAAACTTTGCTGCTACCTTTGAATTGCTTGCTCTTCTTTTCCCTGACAGAGGCACATCATTATTGTATGAGGTGAATGGGAGTTACTTTCCAGTATCCAGAAATAGACTTTGGCCTTTTGACATCCTAATAATTCCCAGAACAGCCAACTGAACCTTCACCATGATAGACTGGATTTGCTATATTAAAATATTGTAGCAGTGCCCTGATTTCAGTCCTGACAGTTTAATCACTGCAGTTGACCCATGTTCCTCATGTAGCTGCTTTCTGCAATGTGGTTACAACATCCATGCAGATTTTCCTTTGTTTTAGAAACTTGGTTTAAAAAAGTGAAAATATGTGTTTCAGATCCAAGTTTACCTACTGTTCTTTAATGGTATGAAATGTGTCATATTTCTTCTCTTATTTATTAAATCCTGTGCTTTGACTAGAACTTATTTCCAAGAATATTAAATTATTGTTCTATTATTAGAGCACAAGGTTTGATTCCTTGACAGGTTGACAAGAACTCTGGAACACTTTGCAGGAGCAGCCCTTCCTAATCAAAACTACACCCAGACACATCAGTCAGTTTACCCTGGTACCAAAATATAATTGAAATGAAGCTGCTCAGTGTGTTGTGTAATCTGGGACTCAATGCTCTGTTTTTCACAGTCACCCCACCCTCTGACACTGACAGCCACACTCAGAGCAGCAGCTACCAACACTCTGCAGTGCCTGATCTCCTGCACAGCTCCTGCCTGAGCTGTCCGTGCATTCCCACACCTGCCAGGATTCTTGGCCATCATACACCACATTAACACAGGCTCATGGCCCTGTGACTCCTGCCATTTGCCAGTAATAAGTAGATTGCATTTAGATTATGAAGACGATAAATCTACTAATTTGGTGCACCTTGGAATCTTCCTTGCATTGCAGGGTTTTTCACAGCCTTCTGAGTGCTGTCATTTACTGAGCTCTTTGGCTCCTTCACTTCCTTCCTCTTCTGGTTTAGGATTTTAACCAAGCACTCAAGATCACTTGAACATGCTCGGTTTGGCTCTTTTTAATTAGCTGAGCTATGTGTCATTATGTCAGAAGATTTAGATTTCTTTTGCAGCAATTTGCTGTGAAAACAATTACCTTACAAATACAGTTATTGTGTCTGTGAACTATGTGCTTTTAGAATAGTTTCATTTTCAAAGGATACTTTCATGGAAAACAAGGTGAATTTATGTGGGAACAATGGAGATTCTGCAAACAATTCTAATAGGTAGCTCCTTTCTTCCTCCCAGATTAGAGCACCAGAGGTACAGGAAAAAGAGAAAATACAGAGTAATGTTGTACTCAGACTTCAGAACTGTGCTCTGAAAGCCCAATGGTGAGCTGATGAACAGTTCATGTGAAGGTTACATAGAGCTTATTTCTGATGGGTCTCTCCCCATCCCTTGTTTATGTTTTATTTGTTTGGTTGCTTTGTTCCAGTGCCGTAGTGACACCCTCTGGCAATGGCAGCACAGTTTCATTGCCATTAGGGAACTCTTCAGCAGCAATCATTGAGCAGCCTCATGGGAAAGGCATTGGTGTGCCCTTGTCCTTCCCTCCCTCAGAGCTGGTTTGGCACAAAATTAAAATTCACACATGTGAAGTTAAAGTTAGGGTTGTATACGATGGCTAATTGACACAAAATTCAAGTACCATGTAATAAATAGTGTTGGACATTTTGCTCTGGTGAGTAGGACTTTTCTTCTGGTGAGCAGCTTGAAAAATTTCCCTTTGCACTTAAATTATTTTTTTTTACATCAACTCTGAAGCACACTCTTCTCTTCTGGAGTGTAGGCTCTGAGCAAAGCCTTACCAATGCTCTGGCTGTGGATCTCAGCAGAACTGAGAAAACTCACTGATCCCTTCTAGTGGGAAATAACTCAGGTTTTTAAAGATGGAAAAGCTACTGGGAGTTGTCTGCCCACTGTTAATTTTGTATATTGCATTGGTAATGCTTTTATTTGTGCTGTCTTACATGACGGGTCACAAAATGCAAACTTGCCGCAGCTGACATTTTTCAGGCAGTAAAAATTAAAACCAGCGAGCTGTTGAGGCAGCTGGAGCAGCAAAGTGGGGCAGGTCAGGCTTGGAGAAAGGCATTAAGGTGACTAAGTTCTATTAAAATCAAGGTGTTGGAAAATATTTAATGTTTTTTGTCGTATCTGGGTCTGTGTCTTGTTTCGATAAGCAGCCTTGTGCGTGTCTGTGGAGCAAACTGATAATACAGACCTGTGAGTTGGGGCAAAGCAGCTGCCTGGCTCTGCCAGTCCCTCCCTGGGCTTCTCAGAGCCTGAATTAGCCCAGATAGAGGAGTTTGTGCTGCTGGGCTCAGGCAAAGTTAAAGATTTATTAGGGAGAGCTCCATGATAAATGAGGAGTGGAGGTTCTGAGATGAAAACCTTGGATTGTCCTGTCCCATGGGGACTTGTGTGAGCCCTCTCCAGAGCCATGGTAGTGTCTGAGCTGTCCTGGGCTGGTTCTGGGGACTCTGGGCTGGGATACAGGGACTTCCCAGCATCCTGATGAAATGTGAAGGTCTGGCTCAGCTTCTGAGAGCAGCCGTGGTTGTCTCTGCCACCTGGGGTCACTGTGATCAAGGTTATTAAAAAGGAGAGGTATGAAGTAACAAAGGAAATAGAAGCAGTAAAAAACATGCTCCCCAACCCCAACCCCTGGAGGCTAAAATTGAGATTACCACAAATATACAAATTAGCTGAAATTTTTATTGTGTGTGAGAGAACGAAGCCCCATACTTCAGTGTGTAAACAAGTCTACTTCAGCAGGTCAGGGATTTGTACAAAGCAAGACTATCACAAGAAAAATGTTGCCTCTTGTACACTTTTCTCATTGCATTTTGTCTCAGCTCTTCTACCTGTTGGTTCCTAGAGTGTGTTACAGCTGACTTTGCAGGTCCTTGTAGATGTGCAGTTTTGTGGCCTTGATGCTGATCTGGTTTAATCCTGGGACTGCTTCAAAATCTCTGTGGCTGTTCCTGTTATTTACGCATGTGAGATTATAGGGGAGTCTAACTGATATTTTAAATCTGCACCCATCTTACAGAATTTCTTAAGTGTGCTATTAATGAAACCTTTGTCTCAGCTAAACCCCCATGATGTATTATGTACCAGCAGCACTTCTTAAAAGCACTTTGGCCGAATTTTCAAGCTGGCTCAGCTTAAAGTTGTCAAAATATGTATTTATGTTAAAACTCCCCCAAATGCTGTGTGGATGTAAACCTTTCTGTGGAGGTGCTGCCTTGTGAGAGAGGAAGGGCTGTTTGTGCACTGGCAAAGGAGGAAAACCCAGAGGATGCAAATGCAGCTTCCAAGCCCATTTGTTGTCAGAGCAGCACTGCAGTGTGTGAGCTGCTCAAAGCTGGGCATCGCTGGTGCTCTCTGAGCTGTCTCTAACACAGCTGCAAAATTGCTGCCCTGTGCTCTGAAAGTCTAAGCCAAAGCAGTAAGACATAGAAACCCTTTTTACACTCTCCTCTGTTCACAAATCCTTTTATAAAGGCCTGAAGGTACCCAGAACACAGGCTCCTACTGCTGTACCTGCAGTGGGTGGCCACCACTGGAGCTGAAGGGGTTAATGCACATCTGTGGAGTGCACCTTTTTTTCCTCTTACCTAGATACTGCTGGAACTTCTAGATAGTGGGACTGTACAAGACATTGTAAGGAATTCAGTCTGTTCTTTAGTAGGGAAAATCAATAAATAAGTCTTTTTAACCTTTTTTTGTCCTTACTACATGAGAAGTGTATCATAGAATCACAGAATGGTTTAGGTTGGAAGGGGCCTTAAATATCATTTTGTTCCAACCCCCTGCCATGAGCAGGGACACCTTCCTCTATCCCAGGTTGCTCCAAGCTCCATCCAACCTTGCCTTGGACACTTCCAGGGATGGGACAGCCACAGCTTCTCTGGGCACCCTGTGCCAGGTCCTCAAAACCCTCATAGAAAAGAATTCCTGTATAATTTCTGTATAACGTGTGTAATTTTCTTAATGTTTTTGTTGACATGTCTGTGCATTTGATTAGATAAGAAGTACTTCAGTTACAGTAGAGTTGAAGGAGATCAGGGTGGAACAAACAGTAGTAGTGTTCACAGCTCCTTCACAGCTCTTTGCAAGTGGAAAACATCCATTCCTTGCAATGCTGGAGGGATGTATAGTCAGAACTGACTTACTCGTGTGCCATTTCAAATGAACTTTGCATCACTGGCACCACCTCTAAATAAAACTACTTAGCATCTTTTGTAGTTACATGATATTCAAAGCATCTCTCAGAACCACATTTTAGTCCCATTATAATCAGCCTTCTTTGGAGTAATTAATTATGTATCCCATCACGAGGTCAGAATCAGAACATTATGTTTTCATCTCTTGTAGTGAGATAGCTCCTCGTACAGGCTATCATGCTGCTGTACACATAATTAGTACTATATGAAGAATATAAATTAACATGTTAGTTTCGATGGGAATGTTGATGAGGTTGGAAAGGCGTCATTAATACGCTCAATAGTGCAAAATAATACTTCTGATTTTAGCTTCCTTTGCTTTTCCTTTCAACTAGTTAAGCTAAAAATACAGCACAGCTGCTTTCCCTTTACACATGTGAAAATGTGTGGAATGTGAAGTAAGGGAGAGAATTGCAGCCCTTTGGGTGAGAAAACAGGAGGTTCAGTGCTGGGGCTCCAGGCTGTGTCTGCTTGGGGAGAGGGGCAAAAGGAGGGCTGGGGGTGCCAGAGGGGCTGCAGGGATGGACAGACTGCTCCTGCTGGGACAGCCTCTCTGCAGGGCTCACAGCAGGGACAGCTCTGTCACTGCCTGCTGGGCTCCAGATTAATCTGGCTCCCTGTGCAGATCCCCCTGGGCTTCCTTCTCTAAGGCCTGAGTAGATTCAAGCACTGCAGAACTCCAGCAGTCCCTCAGATGCACATGGGGATCCACAGTTAATGCTGCTAATGGGTCAGATAGAGGATTTAGGCAGAAGCAGAAGATCCTTATGGATGTAAATAAATTTTTATCAATGGCATCTAACTGTGTCAGCTCTCAGGGCGAAGAAGAATCCAGCTGTAGGATCTGATCTGCAGCTTGATAGAAACTCTATGCACCAGGGCAGTAAAAACGATGAATGGCAGTGAAAAGCAAACCATGGAAGGCTTTGTGAAGTATATTTATTTTAATATTAGTTGGCTCTTAAAAGGTGCTTTTTGCCTGTTGTGCTCTGGGCTTTTATTCAGAAGGATAAGCAACCATTATCTATGTTGAACACTTTTTGGATATCCTTTGCTATTGTGGCTGATGAATAAAATTACAAAGTGAGTATCTGATCCTGAAAGTTGATCTCTGCAAACAAGCTTTTATAAGCTGGAGGAGCTCTGTGGATGTCAGTGGGAGCTGCTACAGGAAGGAGGATTAATCAGTATTAAATTGGTGGCCAAAGTAAAGGAGCTGTCGACTGGGAGCACAACAACAGAAAATATTGGTAGGAGAGAATTAAATTGTGCTGTTAGATAGCTCTTTTGTGAAACTAAATCAGAAAATTGCTAATTAGTTTTTACAAATTGTGGGAGTTGTTTAAACTTGGCTGCCTTTCATAGTTACTAGAAGTTTCACATGAAGTCAAGTAGATTTCTAATGTGATTGAATTAATGTTTCCCCATTATTGGAGTCTTCTTTTTCCTTTCCTTATTTTTGCTGGTTTAAAATGCAGGAGTATAACATTGCATCAATACAACCTTGCATAGATTGCAAGTGCATAACTTTAAACCCAGAAATTTTCCTAACAGTTATTTTTGAAAATTTCCATCTTTCCTTTTCGCTTTCTTGATGTTTTTTAGTTCATTGCTCCCAGATTCAGCCTTGGTAGTGACCCAGCTTCCCAGTCACAGAGGCATGAAAAATCAGCATAATTAAAAATCATATATTAAAGCAACTTTATAACAGTTTTCTTTTCTTAAATGCAAATGAGAGATCAGACAAGACTCACCCGTGTTTGTTCTGTGTGTTGCTTGAAAAAAATCCATCAACTGCACTTGGAGATGTGGTGCTGGTAGGATATTGCAGTTATTTTTATTGAAAACTCGGGGTTTAACTCAGACAACGCTCTTAGTTCCTGACTCACAGTACTGATTATAATTTCTGGTCAACTTCTATTCTCTTCCCATCTCTGTTCTCCTGGAATTCACAGTGATGCTACTCTGCCTTTTTCTCTTAAATCCATTGGGTTTACATTCTGGTAATTTTCCACTTTTCTTCTCCTCCCGGCCCTCGGCGCGCTGCCTCACAACTCTCTTCCACTTTGCAATTTCTGATTTATTTCTGGCATCTGTTCAATTTCAGAGGAAAAAAAAAATTTCTAGCCCATGAGTCTTGAAAGGAAATATAAATTCCATTTTTATCAACATTCGTCAATTAAAATCCGATACTGCAAAGCCTGTTTATAAATAACCTGACTATTCCGAATTTATGTTGATAATACCTTGCACCATTCATGCCATATATAACACTGTCATATGGCAGATGAGGAGAGGTGTTTCTGTGAGACTATATAAATTTAGAAGCACAGAAATAAAATCCATTGACTGCACCCCAGTGTCACACTGGCTGTGCGCACGTTCACACTCACACACTTGTGCATCTCAACTCCTTTGAAAGATGAACTTGTATGTGATTATTTGGGAAGATATAAAACTGAAGCCTGAAATCTGATCCCTTCAGTTTTGGTTCAGGGCCAGATTCTGGAAAATGATTTGAGTTCTGATTCAGGAAAAATCCCCTGAATATGTTTTTCTGGCAATATTTTTGAGAACAGCTGATCTTTTCACATTTTTTCCATGTGGGTTAGAAATCTTAAGAGAGTAACCAAGATGCCACTGAAACACTGATGTTTGCTGCTCGCTGGAAGGAAAGTGCAGCCCAAATACACGGAGCCATAATCCTGGCATTTTTCTCTGATGCGTTTCAAAGCTCTAGATGATAGATAATGACATTAAGGAGAGTGAGTTGAAGTTAATTGCAAAGCACTGCTTATTAGGTTTGAAAGAGATATAATCACAGGCCATTCTAATTCCTTAAGACACTGATTAATATAACAGCTACAGAGAAAAAACTGGCAGGGAATACGTTTCTAGGGAGTTTGCAGGATTGCTGGTTTATGCATTTTCTTTTACAGCCTACACAGTTGGAGATAATTCAGAATCTTACTGTTTAAGAGTAAGCCAAGTATCTAAAATCTTGTGACCATATTTAGGGATGGATGAAATGTTTTTGTTAGAATAGCTCACCCTCCCTCACACATGCCCGTATTTCTGTCCAGCCTTCAGGCCGGTGAAAGGAAGAAACAGGAGACCTCAGAGATTTCCTTTGCCTTTCTTGTGATCCATCAGCTGGGTGTTAATGATCTCACACTGCTTATTCCAGTACCCAAACATCTGCCTTCCCTCTGGGCTTGGTTGAATCACCCAGTGCCTTTACCAGTTGCTGTGTTCATCTGCAGCTCTGTTTTGGTTTAATCATCCCATTAGTGGAAGCTGAAGAAACACTTTGTGGCAAGTGGCACTGGTTTGTTCTGTGTTTCATCCAGCATGGTGCTGGGCTGTGCCACGTTGTGTTGTCTCCTGGTAAGGGTGGAAGAGTGGGGGGAAAATTCAGAAGTTATTGGAATGATAGCATTATTTGGGGGTGACACTTTTTGCCTTGCTGTCCCACTGGTACTGATCTTTTCCAATCACCCCCTGTCTGTCCAGCATGTTTGTCTGGATAAAGGCTGTCTGTATCTCTGGTGGGAATGTGCAAAATTTACAGAGGACTGGAGCAGTATAAAAATAGCATTTATTAGCAGAGAGATTAAAGGCTGACGAAGGATGTTTGGGGGAACAGCAAGAAAAGCAGTCCCAAACTACATCTTTAACAATGAAATTCTTGCAGCAGACTCAGACAATCTGTTCCCAGTATGTACCAGGACACAGAGCATTACCCACGGCTGTGCCAAGAGCCTGAACTCCACACAGCTCCTGAGAGTCCCTAACTCTGCTCAGCACATGCCCTGAGTGCAATCCTCTAATTGCAATCCAGAGGATGCCTGAAAAACTCCAAAAGAAGGCAGATTCAGGCAGTACAGGCAGTGGGTTCTGAAAGCCACCAGTGGCAGAACTGGGAGTTGTTTGTGGAGAAGGAGATGTCTCATTGCTGACCCCGTCACCTCCCGTGCGAGCCAGGGGAGAGCCCTGGTGCCAATCCAGCAGGCATGCTCTGCAGATGTCCAGGGCTCTGCTTTGTATCCACTGATACTAAAGCTTGTTTAGAAAGGCAAGACCTTATTGTTTTGAGTGTTTGGCACTGCCTCTCATCTTTTAAAAAGCTGAGAGGAACAAATCTGATGAGGTTCCCAGCTATTTTGTCTGGGTTACAGGAATCAGTGCCTTTTCTCCAGAGTCATCCTGCACTTGTTTTACTATTCGTTGTCCTGCTAGGAAACATCTTTCTGCTTGTCCTTGGAAATGCAATCTGAAGGACACTGAGTCACTGAGTTCAGCCATCTGATAACTCTATAAAACCCAGTCATATGATTCCTCATATAACCTAAATGAAGATGTTTTTGTTTTCTCTTGCTTGTTGTGCTACAGTTGTTGGAAAGCTGCTGCACACTACTTCTCCCATGGCAAAAGAGTATCTCTCTTCCAGCCTAAATGTTTTTATGTGTTGATTTTTCATGGTTTCATTGTCCATCAGTTAAAGTACCTCCTTTTCAACTCTGTTGTTCAGCCTAACCCTTGCCTTTTCTCCCTATGTACTTATAAATTAAAATTATATCTATTCTTTACTTATTTTACTGCAGTAAATTATTTATTCCCTTTTCTTCTTTTATAAAAGACCCTCTTCTTTACCCTTATCACAGCAGAATACCTTTTACTGCATCTTTTTGAATCAAATGCATTTTGTTTCTTTGTGATTGATGAGAATTGTGCCCAGTAATGAAGTGGGATCATTTACAGAGGTGCTTTTTACAATGGCATTAACACTTCCTTGCTCGCTTGAAGTGACCCAGTTTGTACTGATGTAGAATGGGTTTGCCTTCTTCCCAGCCAAGGGTAAAAAGGGTGGCTTGCAGTTACCCAGTGGTTTAATGAATTCAGATTAAAGTAGAAATTGTGACTGTAACTCCAACATGCATGGCCTTTCATGTTAGATTACTGAATTTCAGTCCAACTTTATTACTTCAGTCATCAAAAGCATCCTCTGTGCAATCTGAACACAGCATCTCCACCTGCCAGGACTGGGCCTTGAAATATCCTTAACAAAATGACCTCTGGGTTTGTTCTTCCACTTCCAATATCAATTGTTGCTAATCTACCTTAAATTATTGCCTTAAACACATTATAGCTCTTCTTCCTAATCAGCTTTCCCATTTTAACCAGCAGCTTGCCTCTTAGCCCTGAACCTGCTTGCTTAAAGGATGGATTGATTTATTTTCTGTAGAGTATCAGTTATCAAATAAAGGGAGAAAGCAGATATTCCAGTGTGACTCTTTTTCCAATTACCTCTCTGACTTAAAAATTTGTTTTCAAACCTTGCATGAGGTTGGACTAAGGGTGAATCTCCAGCTGCCCAGGTTACCTTGAGATGACACCAATGCACAGACATCAGGGGTGATGAACAAAGTTCCTTTCAGTGCGGTCTTTTCTGAGTTGATTAAAAAAAGGTCAGACATTTGTGCTGCAGTCCTGATTTCACATCAGGAAAAATATACCTTCCTGAGCTTTTCACAATGAGAATTTCAGATTGTGGGATGTCTGACAAATTTAGTTTTCAACTGCATGAAAATTAACACCTAGGCTGTCTCCCCCTCAAAATCCCAGTGGAATACACAGTATTTTTTATAAATCTCTATTTCTAATTAAAAGAAATGAAACTGAAAGTGGTTTATGCCTTTCCATTTTTCCCCCAGCAGGTCACTGAGTCACTACTTCTCTTAAAATCTCTTCCAAAACTTTCCTCATTATTTCCTCATAATTTTGCATGCTGAGAAATAATAACCATATAAAATGTTTTGGCATATAAATGAGTTCAGCATATAAAAAATATATGGTATTACATTAAGAATTCATAGTTGGATCTTCACAGTAGCTTTTAGAACTCAATTTTAAGGGAATTTTTTGGCACCACTTCAAAGAGAAAGTGACATTAAATGTAAATATTCTGAACATTGCAATTGTTATCACTATTCACTGAAAGCCCCTTTTAGAGCATCCTCAGAGGGGTAAATAGTTTGCAAGAAACAAAATCTCCCTGTTCTGGACCCAGATTCTGCTCAAAGGAGGAAGGAGTCCTTTTACTGAACATTCCAAGGTTGTGCCTAACTAATTGAGGCTGTTTTGGCATCGTATTTTTCCTGAACAGGACTATTCTGAAATTATCAGTTCTTCTGAAAACCTGTAAATGTGAATTTTTGGCTTCTAATTTTAAAAATCTTGGCTATAAGTTTTATATAGTGATTCTGTCTGTCGAGAGAACACTTAGCCCGAGATCTCATCTGGATTTAGCAGACAGAGTACAAAGACATTTTGTCTTTTGCTCGTCAGTTTATTATTTTTCATGTTCCAGTTTTGCTAAAGTTGAAAATGGCTTTTCCTTTCTTTGCAAGCTAAGAAATAAATCCTTCTTAAGAGTGCAGCCATTCTCCCATTCCTTAAATTACTAAGAACATTAATAAAATCCAGTGAAATACAGAGTGTTCATATTAATGAGAGTTCAGAGGCTTCTAAAATATTTGGAGCAATAATATTTCATGGATTATGTTGGAGGACTGTCTGCAGAGGTCAACTGTGATATGATCACTGAAACCTGTGGCTGTGCTGTAGCCTTAGGAAACCTGTGTGAAAATAAACCACATGGCTTTGATGGAGCAAAGCAGCCAGCAGGAAATAAGGGCAGAGCCATCCACTCCCTGCCCAACTGATGGCATGAGAGGCCATTAAAACAAATAATATAAATGAGCCTGAGCTGGCTATAAGACCTGCAAGGTGATTAATGCCTGTGGTGACAAGTTGGAGGCATAGGAGGAGATTAAAGATTAAGTTAAAGGTAAGAGTGCTAACAGGCCTTTTCCTGCCCAGTGCTTCTAATTGCTCTTCCTTCCTGCAAACCCAGTGGCCAGCACTGCCTGCACAGCACCACATTCCTCCCTGAGAACTGGCAGGCTGGTAGATAAATGAAATACTTCTTTTCAAACACTTTATTCTGTCTTTTCTTCCTTTAAATTTTTTTTTTTTAGTTTTGTTCTTTCATTTTTTTTCTTTTTATTTTTTAGCCTGCTCTGTTATCCCTTCAGAAGTCATGCTGAAGCTGTTGCTGTTGGTTTTGGGCAGTGCCCAGCATTGGGATTTTAGGTGTAGCTTGGTCCAGACCAAGAATGGTGCAGTGGGCAGAGAAGAGGCCACCAGGAAACCTAGGCAAGGACTGCAGATTTTTCTCACTTGGCTTTCCAAAACAATTGTTCAAAGAACAAGAAAAACCCTGAGTATCAAAAAGCCTGATGCCCTGACCTGCCAAGGCTCAGTTGTAGTGTGTCTACTGCCTTATTTGTAGGAGGTTTTAACACTTGACCTGAAAAGTCAACAAAAGAATCACCATCTCCCATCTTAATAAATTAAGTTCTATCTTCTCTAATCACTTCCTACAAACACACAAAGTCATCTGTTTCCTTTTGGCTTAGATCTTGTATAATGTTTGGAGGAAGAAGGTCTACTTTTGTCAGCACCCCTGTTAAATTTATTTGCTTTTCTAGTTCAAGGAAAAAAGCCTATAACTCTGAAAGTCATCCAATGCTCTTATTTATTTATTTTGCTCAGTTTGATTGATACATCTTTGTTCTGAGCTTATACAAAATTGACCACAACTCCAGTAAAAGTGCCTCTTGTTAAAACACTTCCAGAATATCCATGTGTTCCCCTCCTGAGCTTGTCCTGTGTGGGAAGAAACTTGACCTTAGGTGGAAGAACAGTGAATTCAGAAGTGCTCCATCAGAAATCTCTTTGGCTGATAAGTCCAGGGCTTGATAATTATTCAAACTGCTTTGCTGCATGTAACTCTGCTCCTTGAGTTACCAGCAAGGGTTCTCAAGGTAAGATGGAAATAGAGCAGCTACTTTGACTTCCCTTTGTGGCTGAGAAAGTTTTCACCTGGCTCAGTGGGCAAAGGAGTCACCTGGAGAAGCAGAAATGTCACCCTAAGATATCACCAGTGCAAACATGCACAAATAGATGCCTCTTAGCACTGTTTCATACTTGTTCACTGGTTCTCTCTGGCATAATCAGGAGGACAAGCTGTAAAAGATGAAGTTGATGATCACTTGTGTAAATATCTGTAGATATGCTTGTGTCTATGAATGTATATATACATATGTATTTATTTATTTCATGTTTCATGGGCCACCAAGATTTATTGTCCTTTGCAGTAAATATTGACCTTGGATTTATCTCAGTCAATGTTTACCTCTTAAGCCAATAAATCTTGAGGTTCACCTTAACAGAAGTCAATATCTGCTTAGTGTTCAGCTCCATCATTAATATAAATATTTTAGTGACCTTTGCATGTATTATCTATTTTTTAAAGTCAGCTTTGAGTTACCAATCCTATAGCACATCAGTAATTTATTTTTCGTTGCTTATTCCTGTAAGATTTTAATAACAACCTCTGATATTCCTGTTGAGGTGTTGCAGAGTGTTTTTTTGAGGAGAATCTCAGGAATGTGAGTGCAGGTTGCAGTTTCAGTGGGGAGGGATGTGGCCCATAGCAGCTGTGGATATCTGTGTGCTTCATCACGTATTTACCTACTACCAGGGTCCAAGCACTGCTTTGATTGCTGCTTCTTTTCTGGGAGTTTTTCAAGACATTCTTTGTATGAGCAAATCTTTCTGGGATCAAGTGTTTGCTTTTCTGTATCTGTCACTGAGTTTAGGGTTAACAGGGACCTTTAGACCACCTAGTCTGACCTTTTTATCTCCTGCCATCTTTATCTCCTCCATTTAAGAAGCACTTTTTGCTGCTTTCCACCTCCCCTCTCTTTTGACCCTCACCGAGGGAAATTTCTCTGCAGTGTCCTTATTAAAGTTCTCCTTTTTAATTGCATTTGATTTGGTGTGGTAACCTCTCAGTCTAGATTCACAGTGAAGAGTCCCAAAGGGGTGTTGCTCTCTGGATCTCTCTGGGCTGTGGTCCCTCAGCAATGCAGGCATTGCCCTTTTGTGCCTGGATATTTAGGCAGGAACATTGCATAGAAATGTTACCTTGAGCCATTCAGGCATGGCTGGGGTCTCTCCTGATGCCCTCCCCCTAAAAGTGAGATTCAGAGGGGGTCTAAATGCTTATGACCTCTTCGCACCTCCTCTGGCCACAGGAACAGGTAAAGAAGGCTGTGATTTAGTCCATGAGTTGTGAAATCCTCTCTTTAAAATAAAGCAGCCTGAAGGCTCCAGGGCAGTTACTTAATTCAGGCACCAAGCTCAAGATTTTCCTTGTTATTATTATTACTGCACCACAAAGCAAACACATAATACTCGTGATTACAAACCACTTCACCAGCAGAGATAAGAGAGATGTTCATCCCAGAATATTCTCACTCCAAATCCCTGATTCTACCACCCCCTTTTCATTAAATTGCTCCTTTTATTCCAACTTAGAGTGCTGACTGTTCACATGGATAAAAGCTTGCAGGGTTAAACCCTTTGTGAGCCTATAGAAAATGTTCTGTGCATGTGGAGAGGTTTCTATTATTCGTTATAAAGGTGCTGCTGCAGTAAATGGTTTAAAAACATTGTGCTATGGAGAATTCTGATCCCTGTCACATGAAACAGCATAAATGTCAGGCCAGGGATTTATATGAATATTCCTTGAAGAGAAGCAAAGACAAGGAATTAGTTGTTCTCTTGTCCTATTTATTCCCTTTAATTGGATTTATTTTTAAGTGGGCTTTAGTATAGAAATTTCTGCTTCATTTCTTTATTGTATTTTTGAATTCCATATCAACAGAGATAAAGCCTGCTTGCCCTACATTAAAAAAATCTATTTAAACCAGTCGAGGTATGCTCCTTAAACAGCAAAATCTATTTTTTAAAAAAAATTATTTTTTAAATCTAACTTAAATCAGCTTACAGACAGAGTATTTTAAGGTGCTTTAAGTATTTTAAGATTCAGAGCAATGATAGCTGCTGTTATATCAGGTCTTGGAGGGGCATGTGTGTGCTACAAGCCTCAGTGTAGCTGGGTTGTGCAGGAGAGTGATGGAGCAGGGACAGCACTTGGCTGGTTCTTGGTCCATGCCTGCAAGTCAGACTGGGGACTGCTCACTGCTGTCAACCTTTGATTCATAGAGTTGTGCAAATGGGCAAAAAATTCCTTTTTGTCATGCCAGAGGCCAAATTAAACAGAAATCTGTAAACCAGGAGGTTGTTTAGTTGGGAGGAAGCAGCGTGAGTTGTGGGATAATGTGCTCATGCAGGTTTATTTCTGCAATTTGTTTCGGGGCTGGGTTTGTCCTGCTTTATTTAATGCCATAAAATACAATTCTTTCTGCTGAGAAATTGCTTCAAAACTACACCAGCATGAAAGCAAACACAGAATCAGCAGAGCCAAGCAAAGGTGTTTGGAGGTTTGGACTAAGAGTGACCACAAAGGTCTGGGTTAGCACTGACCCACCAGCCTGCCCAGAATTCTTCATGTCTCCTCTCAGCCAGGCATTTCAAAAATGTACTGCAGATATGCAGGAAGGCATATACTGCTTTTTCCCCCCTCTCCCATCCCAGCTATGCTAATGAAAGCCCAGCATAGCTGAGATTTCCAGATCTGCTATCACTGTGGAGAGATAAAAGTGGGCCCGTGCAGGTTGCATTGCAGAATTGAACACCGGGCACTCGTGATTTCTGTAATGTTTGTGCAGAACACGGAAGGAAGAGGTGAGTGCAGTCTGCTGGGCAGGTTTGAAAGCACACTGAACTGCTGGGTGCTGGGAGGTTGGAAGGAGCAGGTGCTGCTGCCAGGGATATTGGTGGGGCTCTCCAAGATGTCTTTGATGTGCATTGCAGTGGTTGGTGGAGACTCGGAAAGAGAATTAATCAGAAAGATGGGATGAAGCAGTGTAACAGCGTCTGAATTTATTTCCATAGGTATGAAGAAAGTGTGCCCTTAGGTCTGTGTTTGTGCATCTACAGATTGAAGTTTTTCATGCTTAAAAAGCTCCTTTTCCTTCAGAGCCCTGCAAACACAGACCACTTAGGAAAACATGCATGTTTCGTCTGATCTAATCAATCTGTGTTTTCTCCTTCTTTGAATTATAGTGGAGCTGTAAAAAATGAAACTGCTTAATTGTGATAGTTCACTAAGAACTACAAAAGAAGTATTTGTTGTCTGGGGAAATTTTATCTCCAGTTGGTTTTATTGTAGAAGATTCTATCTCGGAAATGCTGTGAATCAGAGATGAAGGGGAGTAATGATGAACTTAAGGAAAACATAAGGAAAATGTGTGGGTGTATGAGTTTGCACATGTCTGAAAGCTATAATAGATATGCAAATAGAAAAGCAAGTGCTTGTGGACATGTGGTTTTGCGTTAGATGTGAATTTTATTCATCAGCTCTTTAACACTAGATTTACACACTTTTAAAAAACCATTCTGACTCATTCCAGAGAACCTTTATCAGCTATTCTGTAATGATTTCATTTACCGATCCAATTATGCACTAAATTGAATCCTATCTGCTAACACAGGTTAAAATGTTTTTATTATAGGCAGCTGTTTGATATCTGCAGGTGTGGGAGCACACAACAGGGATGGGAATTAATTAAGCAAGATGTGGGAGATGGCTGCAGCCCTGTGCTCTGGGCTTGTCAAACACAGCACACGCTCCTGACTCGCAGCAGGCACTGCTCAGAGACTGGGAGCTACAACTCTGCACAGCCTGGCTTTGCTCTCTCACTGCTCCCCATACATTGATATTATCAGAATTACCCCAGGAATTTCCTGATCTACTAAATTGTACGCGAACAAACCCCCTCTCACTGCACTTATATTGAGAATCTTGTCCTTCCTTAGGGCTGTGTTATTCTTCAACATCTTTAGCATCCTTGCAGTATTCTGATTTTTATGTTAGTGGCAAGGACCACCAGTTGTGGGAGTGTAAAGATTTTAGCCTAATTCCTAATAGCTCTTATCTATTTTTGTGCTGATACAGTTGCCAGGCAGAGGTGCTGTCTTGTGGCACTCAAGGTGCACAAGCTATAGTCCTAAAAATAGTGTGTAGGAGCAGCAAGTGTATGATTTGAGGGAACAATTGCAATTATCAAATACAATTTAATTTTCCTATATCTGTAGAAAACTGTTCAAAGTGATTCATTCAGAGAATGAGGAAAAAAAAGGAAGTAGATTAATATCATGTTCATGTCCAAGTTCTACAACCACAACAGTTTGTGTGTAACCATGCTCTGAATAGGAAAATTGGGTGAATTATTAGAATAAAACTTTATCTGGCAACAATTTCTTAATCATAGGGATGCAAGAAAATGAAAAAAAAAAAACAACTTCATTTTAATGAAAGAATGTCTTCAGTATTAAAGGCAAAACAAAAAAAAAGCTGTTAGTATTGGGAGGAAGATGTTCCTCTTCACTGAAGAGTCTGAACAGTAAGGCAATGTGCATAGTATGGTTTTTGTACGGGAAATATGATTTGTTACATTTTCCTATTGAAAATAATGTCCTATATCCCTACACAGGGATAACTTCAGGGATGTGTGCTCCATGTACCTGAGGGACATCACCCTCCTCTACTCCAAGAGGTCTCACAATAGTCCGTTTCCAATTGCAGCCTTCTGACAGCTCTTGAAAACTCTGTTATATTTTCAGATCACTTCACTGCAATAACCCTGAGATTGGGGCACAGTGCCCACCTCTGTCAGTGCCACTTGCCAAGGGCTTGCTCAGCTGTATTACCTGCTCCTGAAGGAGCAGTGCACAGTGACTCTCCAGCTTCATTGGGATAGTCCAGAAGAGGGAGCTTGAAATTAAAGAGTGAAGGGATTTAAAAGTATCAGAAGGAAATAAATGCTACAAATATGGGGACTTTGTTGTGGTCGCCCTTTATCACTGGTGGAATTTGCTTTGTATTAGCAACAGCACAGCCTTGTTTTGGGGGTGATGGTTATTCTCTTTCAGTTACTAAGTTAAAACACTTATTAATTCAAGGATTAAGTTAAAACACTTATTTTTCAGCATGGAATCCTCCATTGCTTTTCCAGAATTTCGAGAAAGTAGTTAATTGTGGGGAAAATGAAAAACCCTAAACTTGTGTGGGACTTAAAGGGCCATCCTTGTGTTCAGTCAGCTCAAATACACCAATCTCATTTCAGAGGCACCAGGCATGAGCTTGGCCCATGTGGTCTGAGGTTCATGGTTTGTTGTGCTGAGCCTTTCTCTGGGTCACTTCTACAATGCCCATGCACTCAAATAACACCTCTGGCTTTGTTACAGCCCCCTTGTCTGCTTCAAATAATGATGCACTTGGGGACTTCTCAAGAGAAAAGTTTCAGCAGAGTGTGCTTGCTGCAGTGCTGTGTTTTCACAGTGTATAATCTCAATAAATGTCTCTGTCTTTGCATTAGACCCAGTACCTGCAGGCTAAGGAGAGAGCACTGTGCTGTACCTATGAAACCAGAAAGAAGCCTGTGCAATTTAGTATTTGTGTTTCTCTACACCTGTGTATATATATTCGTACATTTTATAAACTAGAAAGTGTATTTCATTGACCCAAGCTCCTCTGGACTTCTGTTTTTGCTTGTTTTTCTTTTAGCATTTAAATTCATCCCTCATCTTGAATCCTAGTTCCAAGATGAAAATCTTGAGAATGCTCACACACAGAAAACAAGAGAACAAATGTGATTATGTTCAACTGAAATAGCATTTCCAACAATGCCTTCTTTTGATTTTAACTTTCCACTAAGAAATGTTATTTTGGAGTAATTTCACTGTGAAAAGTAGATGCTCTGAAGTTATCACAGTAGAACAATTAGACAGTTTCAAAACTTTTGAAACATTTTAAATGGGAAATGACACCAGCCATTTTTGACAGGAATATTCAGTTTCAGCGCACTGCTTTTTTTTCCTGAGAAAAGTCGTGTTACCCAATTCCTCCTGAAGGCCTCCTGGTATGCACAGACTGTTGGTGAGCAGTGGTATTAGTGATGGGAAGTTGGGACCCAGCCTCTTTGCAATTATTCACGCACAAGGGCAGATATTCCTCCACCAGTGCATATTTTCCGTGCATTATGAGCGGGATTTGCTCCAGCTGGGCTCTGACTCACGCTGCCCTGCCTCCCCCGTGTCTGCGGCCGGGCCGGGACCACCTCACCCTCCCTCCCCCTGGGAGCAGCTCCTGCCAAGCCCTGGGCTCCCGGCAGGTGGATGGGGCTTCCAGACATCCCATTCCTGCTCCAAGCCAGCCTGCACAGGGCTGGCTGCTCTCCCCCAGAGCCCTGCCCACTTTGGAAACAATCCCCTTCCCTGGGCCCCTCTGCAGGGTCTGACCACCCTCATCGGGGATTTTTTCCCCCTCTGGATCAGGGGGTAATTTCCTCTGTTCCCATTTGTGCTGTTGTCTTAACAGCAGTGAGACCTCCCTGATCCTGTTCCAGAAGAGACCAAACACTGCTCTCCCCTTCTCCTCATCTGCTCCATGCTCCAGGTCCATTTGGATGGCCACGATGGACTTGTGTTTGTCTTTCTGGTGTGGGGGAGCCCAAAACTGGCCCTGGTACTCCAGGCTGTCCAGGAGGGGCTGAACAGAGGGAGATAATTGATTCCTTCAACCTGCTGGCTACAGTCCTGGAGATACAGCCCAGCCTGCAGTTGTTCTTGAACTGCAGATGATTGAGAGCCATGGAACTGGGAACCTGGGAAAGACTGAAAGCCATGGAACTGGGAACCTGGGAAAGACTGAAAGCCATGGAACTGGGGTACTGTGAAAGGCTGAAAGTTGTGGAACTGGGGTACTGGGAGAGACTGAAAGCCATGGAACTGGGGACCTGGGAAAGACTGAAAACTATGGAGCTGTGGTACTGTGAAGGACTGAAAGCCATGGAACTGGGCTACTGGGAAAGACTGAAAACTATGGAGCTGGGGTCCTGGAAAAGACTGAAGGCTGTGGAACTGGGGTACTAGGAAAGAGTGAAAACCATGGAACTGGGCTACTGGGAAAGACTGAAAACTATGGAGCTGGGGTACTGTGAAAGATTGAAAGCTGTGGAACTGGGGACCTGGGAAATGTTGAAATCCATGGAACTGGTGTACTGGGAAAGACTGAAAACTATGGAGCTGGGGTCCTGTGAAAGACTGAAGGCTGTAGAACTGGGGTACTGTGAAATGTTGAAAGCTATGGAACTGGGGTACTGTGAAAGACTGAAATCCATGGAACTGGGGTACTGGAAAAGACTGAAGGCTGTGGAACTGGGGTACTAGGAAAGAGTGAAAACCATGGAACTGGGGTGCTGGGAAAGACTCTGTCGGGCTGGGGCTGTTGGAAGGGGTGTCCTGCCCTCAGCCTGGCTCTGGACACTGCATAAGATGGGGTTGAACATCCATAATGTGCAAAGTTCCTCCTCTGCCTCCCAGAACCAGTGCCTGCCCTGCCACAGGGGTTCTTGGGCACGTGGTGATGGGCCTGGAGCTGGGGACAGCCAAAGGAACAGGGGGTCTTCCCTCAGCTTAGGGAAATGTTAGGTGGAGGTGATGGCAAGAGCTGGACCTGAGTTACATTTCCTCCAAGCCCTCTTGGTACAAGCAAGGCTTGGCAGCGTGACTTTCAATGAAGGGACGGTTCTGAGGGATGGTGAGAGGAAAAGGGGCCAAAGCAGGGTGTGGGATTGTCCCCTGTCCTTGAGCCACATTGTCTGTCCCTTTTTTTAGCTCTTGTTGCAGTAGTCCATGGCAGACAGCTTTCCAGACGAAGATCCCTGCAGAAACTCTCTGGAAGCTGCTGTTAACATGTGGGAGATGATGTGACCCATTGGCACGTAGATGTACAGAGCCTGTAAAATGAATTGATGCTCTGCCCATAAAACTGTACTCTGTTCATTGGCTGTAATAATTAATGAACCTATAAAGGGACTTCATAAAACAGTAAAAATGGAAATACTTCACAGAAATAGAAGATGATAAATTTTTATTTCTTTCTGTTTCATGCGTCTGTTAGTTATGTGGACTTGTGACTTAATACATGTTATGGAATTAGACATGGACTTTAGTGTTAACCTGCCATTCACAATGTCCTCTCATGTCCAATTTATATGATCATTATTGCAAAATCTATGAATGTCTTAGCTGTAATAATAACTAATATCAGCCATTATAATGAAGTAATTAAATATTCTAAATTGTTAATAACTTTGGATGCTGCTATAATTAATCTGTTGCTGCCCTAGCAGGCAATTAACAGAAGCAGATGGGTAATGTTTTTGTTAAGGCTTCAGTACTGACTCTTTCTTAGGTACATACCTGCTACACCACATATTTGATTATAGCAATTGTAACCTCAGGGCTGTTGATTTTAAATACCTCTAAAAAGGAATTTTTTTCTTTTACCTGGTTGCAATGCTTTTATTCTCAGTAGTCAGTAAATCATAATAATGGTTCCTGGTGGTTCCAGTATTGTACATTAGCAAGGACTTGCAGCATTCCTAGGAACAAGGAGTATGGACTGGAGCCTTGTACTTACACATAGCAGAGACCCTTGCAATTTATTCAGTGGTAAAGTACTGTGTTTATTCCCTCACTACACAGATGTTTATTGAAGCCAGTCTGGTTTAAATTTTGTGCTCTTCATCCTTACAGAGCAGGAGGAGCTGTTGTTAGAACAGTTGCTAGAAAGATGTTGTCTTTTCAGGAAATGAATCATAAGAAAATCTCAGAAGTGCATAAAAAGACCCCATACATCCCCACCTCCTATCCCCCCATTTTAGAAATCTTAAAATAGCACCCTGATAGTAGCACCCAAAGCTATAGCTGAAGGGGGGTGGAGTGACTATCAACTCTGTTTACTAAACTCTAAAGGTATGTAAGTAGGAAAGGTTTAAAATACTTGAATCTTGCTGCTGGGGCAGCCTCATTCCGAGAAAATGTTGCGTGTCTTTTGTTGAATTATGCCAGAACAGCTCCATATCTTTTAAAGCTGTCCTCAACAACACAGGGCTGGCTTTGTTTTGCCAGAGAGATAGCAAAAGAAGGAAAAACTGCATAGCACAAACATTGAAAGCTTTCTGAGGCTGCCTTCACAGTGAAATTGTTCTGATTGAACTCTTGACAAATTATAACCTGCAGGTACAGTGAAGATTTTCCATTTTTGCCTAACACGTATACATTTTGTCTCTTCCATTTTTTCCTTCCCTGCAATGCATTCAGCACAGCAAGGGCTGGAAAGAAATCTGATTGTGAAACTGATAAATTGTCTTACATAGTTTCCCTATTTTGGCCATTGCCATGGTCTGGTTCTGAAAGTGCTTGGAATTCTCTTTCTCTCGTTTTGTTTTAACAAGCTTCTTCTCAGTTGCCTATTGCCAGTGCTATATTACCCACAGTGCACATCATTTTTTTTTTTTTTTCTATCTCCTATTCTATGTCAACTCCAAGAGGCCTCGGTGTAAAAGCAGATGAGATGATTTATTTTTATCACTCACTTTTTCTCGTGAGAAAGAGAACCCCCTTGGCCCTGCCTTCTCCACTGGCTTCCTCTTAGCACAGGCATTTGCTTCTTGGCAAATGGGGTCCATAAAATGCTACTGAATTAAACCAGCAGAATGTATTTATTCTACAATCAAGGATAGATCCTTTTCTGGTCTAAATAGCTGCAGTCTTGTTGGTTTGGTTTGGCATCAGAAGGGAATTGGCTGTACCTGGCCAGGTGGCCAGGAGTCATCAGAGATGGCAGACAGCAGAGGATCAACCCCTGTGATTCCAGATCTGATTGCAGCTGTTTGCAATTCCATGTACACTCATGGAAGACACTTTATGTGTTAAAACTTGCTGCAAGCCTTTGATATCTTTGACCTTTTAAAAAAAAAGTCTTCTAAATTTTGATATTCCCTAAGCAGACAGCTGGTATTTTTTGATTGAATAGATAGAGATTTCATGTCTAAACGCATTTCTTGGTTTCACTTTGCTGGATTAGTTCACTGCTCCCTGTATGTTCTCTGCTGCTCACAATCTTTTCTTGTGATTTGTTTTTGAATGATACTATCCAAAGGTGGCAAAGAATTAAAGGTGCAGAAATGCCCCTGGAAAATCTTAGTGGTGTCCTGCTGTCCCCCTTTGGATGTAAATATGGATGTGCAGGTACATACAGTCCCACCTGCAGCTACATTGCCAAGCCAAAAAACTGCCCTGGTACCTCCTGATTGGAACAAATCCTTGGCTCCCAAGGGCCATGAGCAACCAGATAAAGATCCTCTGGGAGGAGGTGGGGAAGGCTTGAAAAAATAGCAAACCTGTCAAAATCTTTGGCTTTGGAGAGGGTGGAAAAGGGCCCAAGTGCTGATGCTGAGCCTGGGACATGCTGAGTGCAGTGCAGCTCTCTTGGTGCAGCCTCATGAAACAGCAGCTCCAACACCAGAACTGGTGCCCTATTTTCTTCATCCTTCACCTGAATAAGTCATGTGGAAAGAGGGCAAATGATACATGGTCAACAAAATAAAGAAATCCCTCTGAGCAACTCTCATTTACAGCACAATCATAAAAATCCTGGCAAAAAATCAAACAGTTTCCATATCAGTGGAGCACACAGCATTGCGAGCACGGTCGGTGTCAGCAGTGCAGGGGCAGGAGACAGAGGCTGCTGTGTTCTTGGTGCTGCAACTCAGACAGAAGATGAAATCATGGTAGTTCAGTATTTGAAGACTTAACTGCTGATTTTCTGGCTTTCTGTTTGCACTGGAATAAAACCTGCTTGTGCTTGGAAAAAAAAATTGGTTGTTAGGGATGTGTTTGCATGTGTTTGTCCCTAATTATTTAAAAAACCCTTCAAACACTAGAAATACACCAACTTTTGCAGAGCTGCAGTTGCAGTCTCTGCTTGGTGGTGGGATGGTTGCAGCACTGTGTTTGTAAGGGCTGCTTTTTGCTGTAATGGCCAGAGAATGATTTTGGATGTCTTATAAACAAGTGCGTGGCACAGGGAAAAACAACAGACCATATTTTTGGCCTTAGCTGTATTGTTTATGCCTTTAGCAAGCACCACTTACTCAACTTATTCAGTATTTAAAGCTTGTTTTCTCTACATAGTACAGGCCCAGGAACACATGGTTTGAACTGGATATGCCAGCATCAGACCTTTATTGGGGGGATGGAAAACAGGTCTGGCTTTTTGCAGTTTCAGATTTTGGCTTGGTTCAGGAAGAAATAATTCAAATTTTTGAAGTATTTTGGTATATTGATCCTTGTGATATTTTTGTTTTTATTTCAGACACTGGAGATAGGGGGAATAAAAATTTCCAAACCCATTCTACACGTAGTCTGAAGGAATCGAAAGCCAGATTTCCTACAGGGATCTTAAACATTTGGTACTTTAGGAGGTGATAATTTCCAGAAGGGTGGTTTTCTTTGGTGCCACTCTGAAAGGCCCAGTTCTTGGCTGCCTTGAAGGCTGAGAAACTTTGAGGCTGCCTGCTGATCCATATCATTGGAGATCTGAGGATGTTTAATGAATCTCAAATTGAGCATCCAAAAGCAGAAACACTTCAACTCGTTAATCACAGTGAGAGATCTTGGTCTAACCATATCAATTAAGAGCAGTAATTCTTCAGCAGAAAAGAAACATGGTGGTGTGTTTTCAGGGACAGTTGTGATATTATTGGTTGCTTACCTTTATATCAAAGACATGCCCTGGTTTCACTTTGGAGTTGTAAACCAACATCACCATAACTTTGGGTGCCTTGCATGTCTCTGTGTTCATATGTGCTTCAGAATAATTCTGATGACATGTCCTTCAAAGGTCTCTTTAAAAATCCAAGTCTTGGCCTAATAAGATTAAAACTTCACTGAGATAAAATTAAAATTTCAGCCCATCATATATGGGGTACTGGAATATTTACACTGATATTCTGCTACACAGCTACACAGGGGTAAATCTGTTGTTGTTGCTAATAGACTTTGGGTTCATTACACTGGCAGCTGAAAATTTTACTCTTTGAGTTTTAAAGAGTTTATTTTTTTATAAAACTAAAAGGTGATGAAGGAATAAAATGTGGAACATTTTGGAGAAGGGTGCACTGCTATACATAATTTATTGGGCACTGTTTGTACAGTCAATTGTTAAGTTATAAATAAAATAGAGGATTAAAACAAGGATGAAAGGGTGAAACTGCGGGTAGTTATTTCCTCTGTATTTCTATTTAAAAAAAAAAAGGAAAAGTTTCCAAGTTTGCTCAAACAGCACATTTTGGTTTGGTTATTGATATTCTCCTTGTTGTACCTATTTTTGGATGTATCACATTGAAGACTTTGTGCCTCACAGAGTGCCTTTTCCTCAGTAAATGTTCTGCAGGCTGCAGAGCTGTTCTCATAGCTCAGTGAGGAGCCCCAGCACAGCCAAGGTGAAACCAGAGGGAGGCAAAGGAGCCTCTGCCACACTGAATTCCGAGTCCCAGAGCTGCTGAAGAACAGCTGGACTTCCCTCATGGACATGGAGTCCCTGGTGGCTGTTCCAGTTTGGCACCCAGTGGTGGGGCAGTTTCCCCATCCCGCAGGACCCTCAGCTCCCAGCTCCAGCTGGAGCATTGGCACAGGGACCAGCTCCAGAGATCTGTCTGTACTAGGCAGATGGTTTCCCTTGAAGAGGAGAAATGCTGAACCTATGTAAGATCACAAAAATGAGCTTAGTGGATTTAAAAACAAGGCCCATAGACTTTTCAAAATAATTTGTTGTAGGTCTTTCCATTGGTGCTCAGAATGAGGTGAGGAAGAAGTTTCTCCTGGGTGTCTCAGAGCAGGCTTTGTATCCATGCTGGAGGTGTTTCCTGAATGTGAGTAGGAATAGCATGGAGTGGGCCTGATGAAAACAACAGGAGTAAAATATATCATTTTGTTATATATAGGCCATGGGCTGAGCATCCTTTGCAGGTGCTGCAGGAGGTGCCTGGTTTGAAATCTCCCAGTCCTACAAGTGGTGCTGACGCAGAGCTGTGATCCTGAGCGAAAACATTCAGACTGATGAAGAGGAAAGACATGAGCAATTTGAGCTTAGGAGTGAAACATTTCCTAGAACTGAGTCTGAATAAAGTCTGGAACAGTTGAACAGGAAATAAGCTAATAATGGGATTTTACAATATGCATTTCCCATATAAGGCATTGAAATGTAGCATAGGCTTCATGGATTTGGTGGCTGATCTTTGCCTATTTTGATGAAGCTTTTAGGTTCTTCCCTGTTTGTGTAGCTGTGTGTGTGAGGTCCTTTCTCCACTCCAGACTGAAGTGTTTCATCTTTCCACTGTCGTCAGTGGTCCCTGGATGGACCATCCTAGCCAGACCAGGGACGAGAGCAGCTAACAATCCCCTCTCACTGCCTTTTGTTTGTGTTGGGAGCTATTTCCTTTAGCCCTTGAGGCTGATGCATAGGAAGGGGAAGAGAGGTGGGGAGCGCCCATCTCGATGTGGTTCATGCTTCTGAAAATAAGTTCCCCAAAATCTGATGTGGGGAAAGGAAGCCCTGGCTCCAGGGAGCCTGCTGTCTCCCTCAATAAACAAAGGACTGGCTTTGGGCACGTTGCCCGAAGTGTTGGTGCAGGGTGTGTTCCCATCCCCACTGCTCTGCCTGGCCTTTTAAGGCGATGTGACAGCGAGCTGGAGCCATGGAAAGGTGTGTAATTCAGCCGTGATTAACGAGCACCAGGCTCTTCTGCAGCTCCCCTCTTTCTGTAGCATCGCCTGGATTCCCTTCTCACGAGTGACTCGCTGAGATTTTCAGAGTTTGGCCTCTTCTGCACTGTGAGTGCAATCTCCTGCCAGCTCTTATGCTACATTAATTTAGAGCCAACTACCTTTCCAAATGTGCTCTGTACTGTGGAACAGGTTTTGCTTGTAAATGCAAGGCCAGATGTTCAGAAGGGGAGAGCTCCCGTTTGGGCATCTGGCAGTCACTGCTGGGCCACAAACCCATCACAGCTGAAATTCTGAAATCTCTCTGCTTAGACAACACAGCACTCAGGCTGTGCACTGCTGTAAGAGGTACCTTTCTCCATATAATTCAGGAGTTCTTTCAAAACAGCACACGCCAAGTCATGGTCTCAGTTTGAAACCACAGCTTGTGCCTAACAAGTTATTTTGATTTCTTGCCGAGCATGGGGTTCACTTTCCAGTTACAGCTAATGTTTTCCTTTCTTTTTCTGCAAAATCTGTTAACAAAGGCTAAATAACAATGAAGGTAGGTCTACTGGCTAGATAAGAAATAGGTCTGATTTATTAATAAATGTTCCTTTTTTTCCCAGTGACATATTCGATGCCATGTTCCCCGTCACACACATCGCAGGAGAAACAGTCATACAACAGGGTAATTCTTCCTTTCATTTTTCATTTTGTGTTTGCTGTTGTTCACATCTCTCCATTTGAGGGTTCATCCTCTTTGCTCAATGGGAAGAGTAACCATATTCCAAAGGCCTCCAAGTGTGCAGTTATATGATGAGTTCAGGATGCAGGTCTCTTGTTACACATGCAGAGAACTCCACTCTGGTGGATCTCCAGGCTTTCAAAGTGCTACAGTTAAATGTAGATAAACAGCACTTAAAATAAAAATGTGCCTTCCTTAATTGAAGATAGTCAGGAAGTAAATCCCAGCTCAGGATGCATAAGGGTGGCACAGGCAAGTTGAGAGTAATTAGAGATGGAAAATATTTTTATGGTTGTTGGGAATATTCAACACCTCATTGTGCTGTATCAGAGTTATCACACTTGGCAGCTTACCTGCATGCCTGCAGCACATTGTGGAGGACTTCATTACCCTCAGGCTATATTAAAACCTCTTCAGTGTTTACCCTAAATGAAGTATTGAATCAATCAAAGGAGATAAAATAATGCAATTGAAATGTATAAATAGCAAGAAACCATAGTGATACTTTGATTTATGAAGGCAAATAAGCAAGGATGTTTCAGAAAATTAATCTCTCTGTAAGTAATCTGGTATACAAACCTGTGCAAATATGTACAGGATTAAATACAGGGACAGGAAGATATTGAAAAGTTTGGCAGACCTTCAGGAAACAATCACCTTTTGTATTTTGCTTCCAGGTGATGAGGGAGACAACTTCTATGTGATTGACCAAGGCGAGGTGGATGTAAGTATGCTCTTGCAGTATATTTATTTTGAAGCTACAGAATAGAAGTGTGTGCTTTGGCAGAGAGCTTGAGCCAGCCATGTGCTGTGGGTCTGCCTCCTTTCTTCTCAAGCTACAATTCACAGGATTGGTTCCATTACTTGCTTTTGTTGTATTATTTGTTCATAATTTTAAATTATGCATGTGTTGCATCTAACTTACTTGTCCATTCCAAGCAGGAAAATGGTATCAAAACCAAGCAAATGGCATTATCTTCAGAGCCCTAACCACACCTGGAGGTGTGCAGTCTTTGGCAGAGCAGGCCACCATGCTGGAATGCACCTGAGGGTTCAGATCAACCATAAAGAAAATATTTTCTTTAATCAGTTAGCTTAGCTCATGTGTTGTTTGTTTTTGTTTTCTTTTTTTCCCCCAGAAATTGAGATACAGCCTCAGGCAATGAGTTTCATCTTAGAAACCTTAATTTGCTTTTAAAATTAGGTCCAAATATAAGAACAATGCAGCATATTAATAAAGCAAGGATTATTATAACTGTAAAGTGATCTGTTAGACCACAAAATGTTTACAGGAGTATGCAGTGGTTTAATCAGCAAGTCTTTGAAAAGAAGCTTCTTTTCTGAATCTGCCTTCCAAATAATAAACTATTCACCTCCTATCATTTCTCTCCTGTATGAAACTCACCCTTTTGCAGTTTTACTGCAAGTTCCTGCACACATTTTATGTATCCACAGTAGCTGGGTAGGACAGACTAGCTCATTAGCAACTTTGCTCTTCAGATGCCCACATGAGCTTGGTTTGGCATATTTAAAGAAGAAGGTGATTTATTTTAAATCCAGGCAGGAGGCACAGAGTTATTTTAGTGAAAGTTATTTTCTTTTCGCGGTCTGTTTGTGTCAGGAGACCATCTAATTGGTATTGTTGGGAATTGAGAAACCTCACATGCTGCCTCTGCCTCTGGAAGTTGCTCCTCAGGAAATCCGTCTGACTCACTGTTCCTATCAGACAGCCCTCTCCACAGCAAACACTGCCACATCCACAGGGCCAGAAAATAAAAGGGCAATATTTATAGAACAGTGTTAAAATTTAGTTTTAAAATAATTGGCTTGGGACTGATAGGGAGCTAAATGAGTTCCCTGGCTTTGAATCAGCCCTGCAAACACGCAAAGGCACATGTTGAAGTTATAGATTAATCCTCTTTAAAAATCATTTGTCCTTTCTCAACACCTTTAGGAAAGCTTTCTCCAGTGTTCAGCTCAGGGATAGTGAGGGACTGAATGACATCAGAAAACAGTTTGCAAAACCATTACAATTAATTGCAGAAGAGTTAATTTTCTACATGCACATACAGTTCTTTAAAATCAGTGAAAAATAGGGTTTCTTTGAGTAGATTACAACTTTGATCTCGTGAGCATTATCATTTCTTATTCCCCTAAAAGCAGCCTGTAGCTGCTAGGACAGATTAAAATGGACATATCCACCACACCATGGCACTTACAGAGACTGTACAGACATCACCTGTGGGACAAATACTTCCGAACAAGAATTAAAAATGTAATCTGGACTGTGGTTGTCCAGACACCAGCACAGCTTCTGACCACCTGTCCAAACCCTTCTGTGACCAGCTCTCACACTGCCCCACCTCAGCACCCCCTGAGGTGCCTCCTGAAGCACATTTCCACTGCTCTCCCCATCTGCTCAGCTTGCTTCTTTCTCCTTCCTAAGCTTTTCCTAAAGCTTCAGCCAAAAACACCCTCAGAATTCCAGTGCAAGGTGCTGTGCAAGGCACGAGGCGTTTGCTCATGCAGGAGCTACGTGCTGGAAGTAGCTGGGAAAGATGCAGGAGGTGATCCCAGCTTTCTTCTCAAAACAAACTCTGTGCCAGGGCACCAGTGCAGGGAAGATGCAGGAGATGATCACAGCTTTCCTCTCAAAATAAACTCTGTACCAGTGCAGGGAAGATGCAGGGGATGATCCCATCTTTCCTCTCAGAACAAACTCTGTACCAGGGCACCATGCAGGGAAGATGCAGGGGATGATCCCATCTTTCTTCCCAGAACAAACTCCATGCCAGTGCAGGGAAGACACAGGGGGTGATCCCAGCTTTCCCCTCAAAACAAACTCTGTACCAGGGCACCATTCAGGGAAGATGCAGGAGGTGATCCTATCTTTCTTCCCAGAACAAACTCCATGCCAGTGCAGGGAAGATGCAGGAGGTGATCCCATCTTTTCCCTCAGAACAAACTCTGTACCAGGGCACCATTCAGGGAAGATGCAGGGGGTGATCCCAGCTTTTCCCTCAAAACAAACTCTGTACCAGGGCACCATGCAGGGAAGATGCAGGAGGTGATCCCACCTTTCCCCTCAGAACAAACTCTGTGCCAGGGCACCATGCAGGGTGAGTTGCTCCTGTGTAAGGCAGCAGCTCCCAGAGCCCCTGGGCGTGCACCATCACCCACATGTGGTGCTCCCCACAAGAGTTCTGCCACTTTCTGGGCAGAGCTGCTGGGATCCTTGTTGTCTGAGGAAACCCCAGGCTGCTAGTAAGCGAGCTGCTGTTCATTTAAGCCTTGCCAGATCCTTTTTTGGCATGCTTCCATGCTTCTCCAAGAAAAAAAAGTGACTTGGAGTGGAGACAATTGACCCCGAGACGTAGAGCCTCGAGCCATTCTCTGCCTGGTTCAGCTGGTGTTGGCACGTGCACAGAGGCTTTAACCCCTGGCCAGGGTCTTGCTGCCATTCCCTGAGCTGCTTGGGAGTACCAGGAATGGTGGATTCAAGGAGCAATTTACTCTGGGATCCTCATGATTGATAAGCACCCAGATTTTCCATACACAGATGTAAGGGAGGTCGCAAAGGTCATCACAAAATCGCTACCCACGGAAGAAAGTCATGACAAAACAAAAAAAAAACCAAAAAACCCCAATAAAATCTATCAACCAAGCAACCAAAACCAAACAGAAACCACCAACAAAGTGACAATAACAAAATCATTGTGTGGTGTTTTGAGTTTAAAAATTGCAGCGTGTAAAAGTAATTTTTGTTCAAGTTTTGGCACAGGCACCCCAAAGACTAAGTAAGAACTTTCTAAAATTTTCCCTTACGAAATAATCTGAGTCAAATTAGAAGCACCATAAAATATTTTTTTTTAATATAATAACACTTCATTCTCAACTCTTACATTTTCTTAGAGTATAAACAAGCCCTGTTAGCACAGAATAAAATATCTGTACATTTTCTTCTGTGAGGTAAGGGAAAGGCACGAATTTTCATGTGTGAAAGAAGGATTTTAGAATGAGGAAGAGGTAGGCCTTGGAAAACATGCTTTTTTCCTCTCTTCTATGTATCCTACAACCCAGGTACACTCTGAACAGAGCTGGCATTATTGTATTATCAGTCACAATCTTCTTCCTAGCACATCAGGGTTGAGGAGGATTTTATCTCATGACCTGTCCCTGCAGATGGGTACAGTCACACGAGGTGGAGGATGGCACAAACTTTGAAGTCTTGGAGGTCACTTGTCTACTGGAACTTTCCTGCTCAGACAAATGGGAGCGTGTGCCAAAAAGGAGCTGGCAGAACTTAAATTATAGTTTCCAGTAAAGATGTTGAAAGTACCTGCTAAAATATGACTTGCAAAAATCTCTAATCCATATTTCTAAGTATAAAGTGACTTCCTGTTTGTTATTTTAATCTCATAACCTCACATTTTTTTTACTTTAAAAAGCACCGTTGACTGCCCTTTTCGAACAGATGTATTTTTTTTTTAGACCCAGCAACTTCCCATTCTATTTAATGTCACAGCAATTTTCTCTACAGGCATTCTCAGATTTTCTTCTTGTAAGACAACAGCAGCCAAGCTGTAGTATGGTGAAAATCAAAATGAAAACTTTTCAGTGTTTTTTTCTTTAATTTCTGTATTTACTGTATAAATCTCTATGTGAAGCTATACATGAATATTGTGGACAATAGATAAAATTATCTCTTGATTGTAGGTCAAATCTTCCTGAAGCCCTTATTTGTAGATACAAACTGTCTAATTTGTGTATACAAAGTTGAAAATTACACAGTGCTTTATGTGAGAATATTGTTGGATTTTAAAACTAGTTATATTTAATGGTTAGATTCCATAGATTGCTTCTAGTTTAAATTCTTCCATTGTCAATGATTTTTTCTAATATTGGAAGGTTGCCTTTTGAAATTTGAAGGAGAACATTTAAAGTTTGGAGTTTTTCAACTTGAACTTTTAAGGATTCTTAAGGCAGTCTCCAAGTTCATATGTTCAAATTCAAACTTAAAAATAAAATACTGCCTTTGAGAAAACTACCCACATTAAAATACCCTTCATGTCTAAGGCTTGTTCATTTTTCCAAGAATGAATAAAACTCATCTTCTTTTTTGGATAACAAATATTAAGGCTTGACATGACACAAAGCACAAATTATTACAAACAGATACAAGGGAGGGGACTTAAGACATAAGAATAACCGTGCCTGGAACAAATTAGATTGTCCACACAGATCACAAAGAGGCAGCACAAAAAAAAAAAAAAGCTAGAAGTTAACTTGAAATCTGAAATACTAAATGAAAGGAAAGATAAATCCAGTCCAGTGAAACTCAAAGATAGATTTTCATATCCTGCCTTCAAGGTAAAATGCTCATGGCCAGGTTCCTTTCTGCATCTCCATGAGGGAGGCCCAGGTCCATTCCTGTGGCACTGGATGTTGTGTGACTCTGCAACTTCTCCCACAGTTTGTGCCCATGGACATCACAGCCCATTTGCCCCTTCAAAAGATAAATAAATGAACCAAATTGTGTGATTCTCAAGCCCCCAGAAATTGCAGTGTTCATAGTAGATGATGGAAAATTGTAGAAATCTAAAGTGCTTTTGCTCTGTGGAAAGTAGATGGTCCTGATGGCTTGGTCATATTGGGCATCTGCACTTCTACTTTTCCTCTTCAGCTGCAGGAAAGAAGGTTCCAGCTATTATGGATCTGTGACTGGCAGGTCAAGTGACAATTAGGAATAATTCATTTATGTACTCACCACTTTGGTGAGGGTTCACAAATGCCTAAAACTGGCTTAGCCAAAACCTCAGCCCAGCATTTTTTAGGATAAATAGGGAAATCATCTGAGCTGCTGCCATATAAAATCGACTTTCATAAGCTGTTCTGAGCCTAAAATAGCTTTGCTTCCCACACCCTACAAACAGAACTTCTTTCCTTTCCACTTCTTTTTAAAAAATCTATTTTAAAGGGATTTATAGTGGAGCTGAACTCTGTAAAAGGGCAGGGTGGCTTTGCAGTGTGCCATCAGTGCACTTTAACCTCATCACGAACACACAAGTTGAGTGTTGACTTTGGCCTTTGCAGAGAATGAAGTCCAATGGTTTTTCTTCTAGAAAACAACTTATTCTCAAAGTGTTTTCTTTTTCAGAGACTGATATTCGAAATGACATTTTATTGGGGGAGTGAGTGCTGGGCCCAAAGACTGTCAGATCAGTGATTTGGTTTAACCTCAGAGCACTTTAAACCTGACACCCTTAGGGTGGAGGAATGACCATTTGCATAAACTGTTTAAGGCGAGATGTCAAACATGTTTTGTACAGTCTTGTCAAGTCAGACAGCAAATTTTAAGGAGTCTTTGAGCAGTTCAGTGGTAGCCTCTCCAAAGAACAACTGTGAAATGTTAAATGTCCATCCTTCACTTGCTCAGGCTCAAGTTTTACCACCATAATTCCCCTCTCTGGGCTGCAGTCACATCCTGCACACTGCCTTAACTAGAAATGTCACCATGCTGCTTAAAAAATATGTGTTGGAATAAGTTTATTTTCCTGCTTATAATTCAGACCCTTCTGCGGTAACAGAATCTGTGTTGCTCAACAGAAGATCATGTACTCTACACATACACATGTATTTTTGGTGTGCTGAAAAAGAGTCAAGGGTACCATGTCAGCTGACATTCAGGATGTGATCCAAAACCCATTGGAATTTAGATTTTCCCCACCATCCCTGAGATTTTTACATGGATTACTGTAGTGTAGCCAGCCCTGTGAACCCTTCCAGTGTAATTCCCTCAGAAAGAGGATATCCCTACAGCCAAATATGCATCTGGCAATTTTGCAATGAACAAATAGACTCTAGAAATGTTCATACATTCTTACTGTGTTACAAGCCTTTCAGAATCCTCATTTTATTCAGCCATTTCTCCTGATTGTCTCACAAAAAAATAAAAAGAAGCCACAGAATTACCCGCTCATTTCACCAGGAAATGCTTGGGTTTGCCTGGCCTTTTTAAAACTTCTTTTTTTGCTTTCATTTTTTCATCATGAGGAGAATCAAAAGTAGATTGAATGTTCTGTGAGATTTTCTTTCTGCGGTGAGTGTGAAAGTTTGAAAGGGAAGGCTGTTGCTGTTCTCTCGTGTGATATTCTCCTGGGTGACATTCATCCTGTCATGGTGATGAAATGAAGCTTTAGCTTTTGTGGCTGCAGCTTTTTCTTGGCAGTCTGCAGCCACCTGCCTGTTTGGGATTATTTTTACCCTTTATTTTTAAGCCCCTTGATCCTCAGATGTTCCAGGAGCACCAGGAGCCACCACATTGCCTGGAGTTCAGCTGCTCCTTTTCAGCTGATACCCAAGAGGTCTCTTGATCAGCTGAACTGCTTCGTGGCCTCATCCATCTCCTACTGAACCAGCATTTCACTGGCCTCAGCAGGAGCTGGAGCAAATCTTAATTGAATATTGTGAAGATAAATTGGGATTGATTCCAGCTGTATTTTGTAATAAGCCTTTTCATCATGAAACGAAGATGGAATTAAAATTAACACTGACAGGTTGTTGAGTTTTGACCCCGGTTCATTTATTTTTGGTCACCATCTTTTCCCATGCCCAGCTTAAGCACAGCTCTAATTAATGCATTTTTAAAAAACTGCTAGTTTATTACTCACTAACTAGTGTCAGGTTATGGTCTTTACCTCTGCAATACTTTTCTGCTTAAGATGAGAATACCTGCCTCTTTTTTTCATACTATTTTTGTTCACAGAACTTTCAAGCAAATGAAATTAATAGTGCTTCATTTCTGCTCTTACTGGTCTGTAACAGGTTGGGGTATATTCTGCCCTGAGTAAACTCACCCAGCCTTTCCTGCCCTCCAAACTCACAGGCACAGTGACAGAATGGAAAGGGTTTGTTGTGCAGTTTATAGCAGCAGCCTTTGCATGCACTCTTATGGCTCATGAGCAGCATTGTTCATGAATAAATTGTGAGGAAAAATCTGCCCAGCAGAAAACACCTGCACGAGCCCCCTCCCTCCAGGCAAGATGTCACATAGCAGTCACTCAAGTGCAGGAATTCTTCTCAAATTAAACATCATCCAGGAAAAATATGGCAACAGTGGTGTCAATCCACACCATATTCCAAGGGGATATAGCACCTGAAGAGGATGTGGGTCAAACTGTGCTTCCTGAGCTCTCTAGAGCTGATGTTAAAGGGTCACTCTGTTTAGAGCTGCTCAAGTCCAAAGCCCTTAGTTGTCTACAGTAAGGGAGAAGATCTCTATAGTTACATTTAAATGAGTTTTGGAGGCACTAGGCTTAGGGAAGGGGAAAAAAAAGTTCCTTTTCAAAAGATATTTCCTTGTTTTGACTGTTTTCCCTTTCATGGCCATGGCACATTTCAGTAATTCTCATTACACATATCAACAAACCTCCTTCCTTCCAAGTCTGACAGTGTTAATAAAAAACCAAAGTTGTGACAGTTCTGCTTGTTGACTGCCTGAGCCCTGAACACAAGGGGAAAACAGGATGCCAGCTAACCATGGGAGATGGAAACCCAGAGAGTAAATAAAATCATTGCACTGAAGTGAGACAACTTGAAATTCTGTCCACACAGCAAGTTGTTCCCCTCTTTGGGGACCAACTGTTGGAGGTGTCACACTCTTGTTTTCCTTCTGCGTCCCCAACACTGACAACTGGAAAGCAAATTGCTAATGGCCTTTGAGGTAACTCCAACTAAGTCCCCAAACTGCTTTTGCTTCTTTTGTCTTGTGCTGTGGCAGGTCTATGTCAACGGGGAGTGGGTGACCAGCATTGGGGAAGGAGGCAGCTTTGGGGAGCTGGCGCTGATCTACGGGACCCCCCGCGCTGCCACCGTCAAGGCCAAGACAGACCTGAAGCTCTGGGGCATCGACAGAGACAGCTACAGGCGCATCCTGATGGTGAGTGTAGGGGCAGGGCTGCCCCATGCAGCTGGAGTTGCTCCCTGTCCTCTGCAGGTCTGTGCTCAGAGTGCTCTGCTGCTTCTACATGAGAGAGAGCCATGGCAAAGTCACTGAGAGACTGAATGAATGGAGCTGAAAGAAAAGGGGACAGGATTCAGCAGAAAGGCGCTGAGTCAGAAATGCAATTGAGAAACATTATGCATAACTGCTCTGTGAATGAAAACCTCAGGAGGCCTCTGTTACCCACCAAAGCTATGCAAATCCTCTCCTTATCATGAGCCTGGAAATATCTCTCAGCAGCACCCCTTGCCTGTGAAGTCTTTGTCTGATCTTGTATTACATTCCTCAAGGCAGGTGATAGAAAGTAAACCCAGCTCCACTAAAATCATAAAAAGTCTTGCTTGGACTGTGCCCTCCATCTTTGTTAGCCAGCACCCAGGCACACATACCATGGGGCTGTAGCTGCTAATGATTCATTGCTCTGCCCCTTTCAAACTCCCTCATCCCTGCAGAAAAGCTCTGCAGACCTTTGTGGCACCTGGGGCGTGTGCTAGCTTATGGATTTGCTGTTGGTTCTTCACTGGTGAGTTTATAATGGAAACTTTGACAGATAATTAACTTCAGCAAAGTCATAACTTTTTTATGAGTTTGTTTCCAATGTTCATGTGCATATCTTCCTTCTCCATAAAATATTCCTCTCTTTTTGATAATTAACAGACGTTACTCTATGTAAAGCTTACTTCTCAGTAGGACTTTTCTCTAAAAGCTGCATTGTTCCATTCTGATCTGAAGGAAATGACACTGTGCTCTCAGATTAACAATTTTTAGATCATCTGTATTTCCTGTGGGTGTTTTATAGAAAACAGAAAAACCAGCAAAGGAACTGAGTAGATTTTACCCTTACATGATTAATTCTTGAGCAGCAGTGTAAAAGTGATCTTTGTTTACCCTGTGTGATCACTGTTGGGTGTCTGTGTGAGCACTGCTGGTGTTCACTCCCTGTTTCATGGGCTGAGTTCAGGGTCACATAAACAAACATCACACTGGCATTTAGGAGAGTACAGCTGATGGAAATTTATTCCATCCCAAAATATTCAGCCTGATGGCTCCAAGACAAAATAGAGGAATAATTATTAAAAGTGTTTTGTCTTCTCTCTTGTGGGTAAGCAGGATGAATAGTATTGAAAGGTTCCCAATGCATGCAAGCAGGCAGAGGTTCTTCCAAAGCACAGAGCAGGAGAGTTTCTAAAGAGATGTAAGAGCCACTCCCAACTTATTTGTCCCATGCCCTCCAAGGATGCATAGAGGGATGTCTGGCATAACTGGTGTGATGAACCTGCCAGCTACAAGGATGAATCCAAAATTCTAAAGTGGAGGAATGTAGGAGGGAAATAAATGCCAGGACAAGGCATATATTCATTGGTTTTTTAAGCAGAGTTTTCTGCAGCTGCCTGTAACCTTGTGGTAAGGAATTGAAGGGACAGGTTCACAGGCTTTCAGCCTGGAGGTGATTTCTGTGTTGGTGGTGATGGAACTAGAGGTACCTAAAATCAGCCAGCCCTGTGAGCTGTTGGGTTTGGTGATGTGCCCATTACCATCTGATAGCACTCTTCAGAAGATGAATATTTGATGTAGAGACAGGACTTTGCTAAAAGGATTTAAAGTCCCAAGTGGAAAAGATTGTGTTTTTATTGCTAGTTTTGGTTGTATATACAAGCTGAATATTATAGTTGTACTTCTGTTTGATTCTAGGGTAGTGCTAAGTGCTTTTCAAATTAATTCACATGTTCTCTGGAGCAGTGCCTGCTGTACCTTACCTAGCAAGCTCAGATTCTGCAGTCAATGAGACCTTTTGATTAACATGGATATATTTCTCTGCCTCTCCTGCTTCTTGTGGTTTTCTTCACAGTTGAGGCCACTAAAATTGGTGGTCTGTTGCACTGGGTCAGATACCCAGACAGCATTATTGTAGTATTGCCAGTACTCAGATAGGAAACATTTCATGGTAAATTATTTGCTGCAGGTATAGAAAATGTCTGATTTTAAATGCAGTCCATGGTGAATGCAATTTACCCATCCACCCTGAATTAATCCTGTCATCTTCCCATTTCTTTGTAGGTGCAGGGTGGATAATTTTGTTGCTGCAGGTGAAATGAGACACCTGTCTTTGTGCAGTCGTGTGAGGGCAGGTTACAGTGGCTCTCTGCACATTTCCTCAAGCCTAAGAATTAATTACATCATGTTTCAGTGGCTGCATTTCATACTCAAAGCTCACTCCTCCACTGTGGGGCTGCTTTTGCTGTGCTCAGTTCAAGTGTAGCAGAAGCTGCCTCTCAACTCCCAGAAATGTGGTTTCCTGCCATTTAGCCTCTAACTGGGTATTTGAGTGTAGAAATGCTTCTGCCTTCAAATGAGGAGTGGTAATGCTTAGGGTACCTTATGAAATGTATAATTTAAGATGGTTTCAAAACTTGAGAGCAAGCAGGTTTCTCTTTTCTTATTTTCTGGTTGCAAATCCTTTTGTCCAAGGAATAAATGACCTTTTTTTGCAAAGATCTTTGCTGCAGTCAGCTAAAGCCCCTCCATAACCCCAGGTAGTTATTTCCCTCGTCTGCATTCCTTCCCTGCCATGACCAGCCCCGTGTTTTCTCAGTCAAGTGTTGAAATTTTATTCGGGTTGTAAATATTTATTTGCAAATCATGCCTTCAGATCCACACTTGCCAAAAAGATTTTATCCTGTCATGAGACACTTGACTCTCCACCTCATTTCTCCTTGCAGGCACTATTTTGGTCCTTTGCTTTGCATTTAATAATTTCTTGTTTTTATTTCTGCTTAGTGCCATTCTCCCCACTGACGTGTCTCATTGATTCTGACTGGTTTATGGTAGGAGCAAAATGCATCTCAGGAGGTTTGGAGTTTGGGGTTCCCTTTTTATGGATGGACAAAGAAATGCAGAAAGTTCCTGCTGGCTTTTAGTTACAGTTGTCATCCATTTATTATTTAGCCTGTCCCAGAGGAAGTTTGGTGAAACAGATATATTTCTTTATATTCCATTGTCTCAGCTGAGGTATCCTGATGGCTTGAAGGTCACATTCAAGTTTGTTTTAGCAGCTGTGATGATTGTAAATGTTGGGATAGGTCATTTTGTCAGAAAGTGCAGTGAAACTGCTTGGCTTTCACTGCAGTCCTTGACAAAGTATTGCACCATGAAATTAATTGTATTAGATGGAGTACAAAAAAACTACTTCAACCACTCACAAATTATCTGTCCATCTGTGTGTTCCATTTATTTCATAAAATCATCTCTACTGAGTTACATACTTTTCACTCTGTTGCAAATTCTTTTATGTATGTGTTCTCTGTGTGTGTGCACATGGCCACAGACACACACACTAGTGTATATATCCAACATTTATTTACTTACATTCTTCTGGGAGAGAGCAAAGGATTTTTTTTTTGCCATAGGCTTCTTCTGGAATTCAGTTGCTGCCCTCTTCTTTGCAATTTGGATTTGAGAGCATCACGGAATGGGGAACATCCCAGGGTAGTACAATATTTGTATTCTAAATATAGCAAATACCACAAATACCAGAGAAGCAAATGTCTGTATCCCAACATCAGATTGATCCCCTAGACAATTCCGTTCCCAGACTGAGAAAATTTGAAGTATTAATTTCTTGCAATTTCTTCTTTAGGAGGACTTGGTCCAGGATAATTTAACTACCCTCTAGTTTCCATGGTCCAAGATACCTGGCTCTGAGAGAGGAGTTGTGTGGGATTCAATGCATTTGGCCTATTTGGCAAACTGCTCACACAAAGTGAGTTATAACATTGGTCTGTAAGTTGTGACAAATCAAGGATAGTCAGTTCCTAATGTTATACTTCATTTTATTTATACTATTTTGAGTTTCTTCTACTGTTTTTTTACAGCTTTGAACCCAAGAACAAAGTCTTTAGCAAGTAGGGATTTTTTTCAGCTGAGATCAAATAAAGTCAGGGGGATTTTGGGTTACCATAAAATGTAGGTTGTGTGGTAGCCAAAGCATAAAGCACCCCCAAAGGCTGCAATCCACCTGACATCTGTGGCACAGAGCACCAGGACTGTGTGGTGCCCATGGCCAGAATGCACAGGGGCTCTTTCTTCAATGCTCCAGCAGCAATGCACACCCAAAGCATCACTCAGGAGCTGCTTAATCAGGGATTAAATGGGGCTGTGCAGTCCTGAAGTCCATTCCAGCACCTCCTGCCAGGATAACTCTTTCTTTGAAACTTGAGTCATGCTTTGCCTCTTGGTAGACATTTGTTTGGCTTCTTACTGAAGATGGGGATTTCTAGGAAGGACTCAATCAGCTCCACTTGAGAAAATGAATCAGAAACAAGAAACAAAGACAAGGAAAGATTGTACTGGGGGAATGAAAAGATAAAATGGAAGAAAACAGAGAAAGGGCAGTTGGAAAGGAGGTGAAGCAGATGCTGAATAGGAACTCAACATGGCCTGTTACAATCTCTGGGGCGTTCATTTTCCCCAACCTGTGTATTACTTAAGCCAAGCCTAGGCCTTGCAGGATTAAATGGCCCTAAAAATGGCTTTGAGGCCTTTTCTGTGTGGATTTGACAAATGAGAGCGATCTTGTTTCTCCTTGGGACTGTCTCAGGGAGGAGCACTGCAGCTTAGAATATTAATGAGGCTTTGTAGTTAATGGGAGCCACTGCCTTTAAGGAGATGAGCTTGTGCCTGACAGCTCAGAACCAGGGAGAAAGTGAACAAAGGAGAGGGGGGAGAGGGAGAAGCAAAGACTATTGAAATAAGTTATTAATAGGTTAGAAAAATCCAGAATTAATAAAGACTTTTTAAAACATGCCATCAAGAACCCTGCCAGTGCAGAATTATTCATGTACATTTACTATTGTTTTTATCTGGCTTAAGCTCTAAGATTTCTAGCGCTTCCCTTGGGAAACTCTTCTGTGAGGGAATAATTCCTTCATTGGAAAACTTTTTTGATATTGATCTTAAATTAGATTTTCTTCATTTTCTCCCATTACTTTGAGTTATGTCAAGTTATGCTGTACTGAATTGCCCTCTCTTTCTGTCACATGTCTGTAGATAATTATCACTGTCTACTTCCAGCCCCTGCCACAGTGCATGCTAGCTATGAGGATGACATACCTATGATCCCAGTGCTGAGCCAACAAACACAGGCTGGATTTGTTTTGCTCCTTCCTTATCACTCTCCCCAAGTGTGTTAGCATTTCTTCAAGCTCTGCTGGGTTTGGGAGCACATTTCTGGAGAAGAGGGACCGAGACAGAATGTAGCACACCAGGCGCCGTCACATCTGAGCCACGGAGATGGAGCCTCTAAACTTCATTCCTGGATGATATCTTTGCTTGTGCAGACCAAAATAGCCTTGGCTGTGTTCTTGTTGCAGTCTGATGCAGGTCTCACCTCCTGTCTGTGAATCTCTTTCAGCTTTACAACTTGCAGGTCTTCTGTATGTCAAGGATCTCTGCTTTGGATATTTTTTTTGCTAGTTGTATTTCCCAAATGTATGCTCATTCTATTATTTTCTAGTCCCATTTCTGATGTCTCCAGATCCTTTCTTGTTATTTTCCTGCTCTAGTGAATTTTCAGCATCTCATGTAAATGTTGGTACTGTCTTAATTGCTGCTGCTTCTAGAAGATCCATAAAAATATTGCATGAGGACTCGGCAGCTGTGCCAGGGAATGCACAGGTTGGCATTCCTGCAGAAGGTACCTGAAGGGTAGGAGAGGAGATCGTGATTCTGTTCATACTCCTGGCCCCAGCAGTTTGGGCAAAACAACTAAATAAAACCAGTGTGAAAAGGACATCAGCAATCAGAGGTGACATTATGCCTGGGAGGGGATGGCAGGAATATCAGGCTGGCCAAAGAAGGTGAGAAGGATCTAGATGATCTCTAAGGTCCCTTCCAACCCAAGCCACTCTATGATCCTATGATTCTATGTTCTCTCTGTACTTCATGGGAGAAAAGATGGCTAATACCAAAGAAAATAAACACATGGTTGGTTGGCTGTAATTCCACTGCTGGGTGGTTTTTAGCTTGCACTACAGTACTGATCTCTCAAAATCCTTCCCCTCACTCTGCTCCTGAGAGCTGGAGCAGGAAAACACTCTCAAGTAAAACCAGTGTGCATAAGGGTGAGCCAGGCTTCTCCTACCTGGAACTGAATTTGGGATCTGGTTGTGCCAACCTGGATCCAGCCTCAGATGCTCTGAAAAAGCAGAGAAATCTCCTGTGTCTGCCTGGGCACCCTGAGGTGAAGCTCTGCTGTGAAGTGGCTCCTGCCCTCGCAGAGGCTCAGAGGAGAGCAGGAGGAGGGCTGGATGGACCATCCTGCAGGATGAGTCAGGAGCCATCAGCTGGGTCACCTTGGGTTTCAGTGCCTGTGCTGGGAGCAGCCCTGAGCCCCAGCCACTGTTCTTCCCTGGCCCACCTTCTCCCTTACCCCTGTGGGATCATTCTGGGACAGGGGGTATTTAAGTCAGTGTAGCTGTGCATTAAGAGGGGTTCTAGATACTATGACAATACAAAAAGTTTTAACAGCACATTTAATTAATTATTTCCACTTCAGTTTTGCTTTTGCACTAGTCTTCTGTGTGGATTCTGTACTGGCTTAGTTTAGCCAAGGCATAGCACACCTGTGCTCCTGGAGGAAGTGGTGGGCTCTGCTCTCTGGGCCAGGTGGGATGGCTGCAATTCCCACCTTCCTGGGTCTTGTCTGCATCTCTAAATACTCAAAGCTGTGGTCAAGCATCACTTATGGCTGCTGATTACTGCTTCTTAAAATTCATCTGTGTCCACAAGTCATTTAAAAAGCATTTTCCACATCTGTCCCTGGGTGTCCCAGCCCATCAAACTAAACCACCAATCTGGTTTTCCACAGCTGTCAATTTTGCTGCTCTCCTTTCCACTCGATTGCAGGGAGGGAAGCAACAACTGCACAGTGTCCAGTTTTCCATTCTTTGTCTCCCAGCGAGCTGTCAGAAGCTGGCGTGCTTCTCAGAGCCTCCTGTGTTTGAAGCTCTCTCCTTTTTTTCTTTCTGGCACTTCAGATGCTGCCGGGGCCCCCCGAGGTTGGGAACCAAGGTTGTCAGCCAGAGGGGTCAGGCCGGGGTTAGCGATGCTATCGCTGAGCACAGCTGTCACCGCCAGCCCAGGGTGGCAGGGAGCTCGGGAGCTGCTGCTGAGCCACAGCTACCTGGGAGCAGTGGCCAATCCTGCTGGGGCTGTGGCTGCTTGGAGCAGGGGTGACCCCAGGACAGGGCACAAACGGGAGCTGTCCCAGAGGAGAGCACCTGGCACAGCTGTGCTGTGGTCCCAGGCTGGAGCCTGGTGATGCTGCTGGAAGGATTCAGGGTGCTTTGTCCCACCTGCACAGCAGGTGTAGGAAGGGGGATGATATTTAATTCTTAGTTTTATCAGCACCCTTGAATACACCAGCCATTCCATTCCCATTTTCATACTCAAACACTTCTCAATGCTTTCACACTGAAGGGCAAATGTTTCTTCTTTGCCCTTCTCTCTCCCCACTTCCCCAGCACTCACAGGTGGTCACTTGGAGGAGGAGGAGGAATAAAGAAATGGCTTTTTCTATGGCAGACACTGACATTTGCTTACATCCTCTCTGTCCAGTCTGTGAATAAATGGCATCTTTGTTTTCCTTTTCTTGACAAGATCGGTGTATCATCCTTGTGCTGTGCCTTGTTGATTTGGGCAGGAGGCACCAGGCAGCCTTTGACATCCCCAGGAAATCTGCCCAGGCAGGAGTGATCAGGGGTGCCACCAGTGTGGAACAAACTGCCTGCTCCAAGGCAGGCCCTGGAGTCCCTCTTTGGTACCTGGGAAGAATGTCTTTACGAGTCTTTTGTGTCCCTGCAGAATGAATTAAGGATGCATTCATTATTTTTGTGCTGGTAAAATTTCATCATAATTATTCCTACATGAATCACCTTCAAAAATGCGTGCTGGAGCAGCAACTTGTGGTTTCTGTCTTGCTGATCAAACACTGTGTAAAGAGAACTTGTCTTAGAAATTTATCACACAACAAAATCTTAGTAGAGTGGGAATGACTGTGCTGTTGGCTGCACATATACTGATGGATTGTCTGCCCCCAAATGCTTAAATCTTGTTAAAATAATAATATGAATGCATTGCTCAGCATAACAATAGATACAACACTGTACAGAATATTAACCAGGTTTAAAGATAAACACATTTGGCATTAAAGAGTTTTTAACCTAGAAGGATGGGAACCATGAGGGAGACATTTTAAGTTTTATCCTACTTTATAATTGCAAAGAGCCTCATTGGCAACGAGATATATATTGAATTAGCTAAACAGTTAATTGATGAAGTTCAGGCTTTAAAATGAATGCCTGTAAATGGATACAATTAATCTGCAGTGTCCAGTAACACCAGTAAAGTCAGTGAAATTACAGCAGGATTGAATTTGAGTCCTTCTGTCTTTGCTTATCAGCAATACAACTTGCCCAGACATTTTATGGGGAAACGTTTGCCTGAGGCTGTTTACACTGGCTATGCTTAAGATTTGGAAGGGGAGGGAAAAGAAAAAAGAGCAGCTGTAGGAAGAAATCACAAAAATACTTTGTGTAATGTTGTGCCTCCTTTTTCTCTCTCCTGTAATAACAGGGCAGCACTCTGAGGAAGCGGAAGATGTACGAAGAATTCCTGAGCAAGGTCTCCATTCTGGGTCAGTTGCCCTTTGGGACTTGGATGTTGGTTCCTCTGTTATTGGCAGGATGAATTTTGATCTTTGATGGCATGATGAAAGCAGTGGTGCTCAGACAGGTCTCACATTGTGTTGTTTCTGAAGGAATGAAGGTGTCAAGGGCCCTTTTTGCTTTTCTCATTCTTTCCTGTGCCTGCCCGGGCGTTTGGAGCACGCATTAAAGGTGGAGCAGGCACACACTGGTACTTGCAGTAGCTGCTGCTGAGTAAAGATCCTGTGCACAGAGCAGGAAGCAGTGCAGAGATATGAATTTGTCACAAAGTCCAGTTACATCCTCCCAGGGAACAGGTGAGAAGCTTTTTCCTGCAAAAATACAGCATTGGTGTGCACTAAACAAACCAACCTTACAAATCAAACTGGACTGATCTTTTTCCTTCTCTGTATTTTACAGCCCCTGTCTCACATTCTTAAAACATCTGTTTAGCTTCTTGTGCTTGGATTTTGTTTCCCTTTGATTAATGTGATAGCCACAAAATTTGGACATGTTCTTGATGGCCTTCAGTAGGAAAAACAACAAACCCATAATGCCTGACCAATCAATCACCATTATGAGAACAAAAGCCTCTAATAAGGAGGACAGTGTTAGACAGTACAATGAGCTGTTGATTCTTTAGGAGAAACATCATGTTTTTGCTGAGGCTGTTTGGAAAAAAACAGTTCAGGATTTATTTACTATATAATTAAAGTATTTATATTTCTACTTAAATTTTTTTTCTGGTTTTTTGTGTTTGGTTTTTTGGGATTTTTTGTTTGTTTGTTTTTGTCTTTGTTTTTGGTTTTTTTTTGTTTGTTTGTTTGTTTTTGGTTTTGTTTATGATATTCACCTACCATTCAAGCTGAGGTACCTGAAATATGAGTGTCTCAGTGAGTGCATACTTGAACTTCTGAGAGGTGTTATCCATGAGATTTTCAATTATATTTTTGTGCTTAAAGTGAGGCCAAGTATGTTGCTCACTTATTAATGAAGTTTTCATCATTTAAAATCCTTCTTTTATGCTTAATTTAAATCTTCCTAAATTAAGAGCACAAATTATACCAAATTACAATGAGTATTTAAAGAAAAAAAGAATCTGTGCACCTGCACTAATGAGGAGCAATTACAACAATGAGACATCTCAAAACAATTTCAGAGTAGAAAGGTTATTCAGAGATGTGCTTCCTTAAACATGTGGTTTGCAATGTAATTAGAGCCTAATTTGTAGTGTGGCTTTTGAATCTTGGTAAAAAAAAAAAAAAAAAAAAGAGGAAGGACTTTAAGATTTGAACCTTTTTTAAGTGCAGAAAAGCAGTGAACAAAATAACACATCATTGCACGAACATGGAAATTTAGGTGAAATGTGTAAGGTTCTCTTTGACATGTCCAAAAAGTAGATGACACCTGCAAAGCAGAAATGTATTTCAGAATCTCAAAATGGCACTGAAAAGTCAACTTCACTTTATCCCTTAATGTGGTCAGAACTCAGTGATTTCCTGGTGGAAAAACCTCTACCTGCTTCTTATGTTTCTTTTTTTCCAAGGCATGCCTAGTGTCTGTAATTAGCCATATAATTGCAAGAGTCATATATTTTTAAAAATCTAAGGATTTTTTTAGATTATCTGTAGCTGCTTATAGTGTATGAAACAAGATATGAAAGAAGTGATTGTTTCAAATTTTTCTTCTGGAGCTTAATTAAATATAAAGTAATGAATTTATATGTACAATTTAGACATTGCAAAAAAATTGCATGTGTCTAATTTATCTAATACTTCAACTCTGCAATTAAAATTTGTAGAATATTCTATATAATGCTCTGTGTGCAAGAATTATGAACCAATGTACTTGTAGTGGTACAGTTCCCTTAGACAAAAGAGAGACACTTCGTGACTAGAGCTAGAATTAGCTTTGAATTTTTCATAAAGCCAACAGAAGAAGTTTCAAGAGACTCTTTCTTTTCATTGTTAATTACTGAGTTCTTAAGGAAAAAAAAAAAGAAAAGAAAAAAATCTTCTCTAGTCTGCATGAAAGAGTTTTATGCTTATTTTTAATCAAACAGAGCAGTTTTTGAATGCTGCACTGACAATATGGGCTTGGTCTCTGATGTTAGTTCTTCTGCAGCAAAGGTCACAAACACACCAGGAAAGTGCTTTAGGTGGGGAAAATGTTAGAAACAATCAATTTCCCAAACAGCAACAAGAAAATGGCACAAAAATCTGATGATGTGTCAGTCAACTCAAAACTTACCCCTGGTGCTTTGAGCACTTTGGGCTGGTTTTGTTACCAGACACAGTGTCCTTCTGAGCTCAGCCAAAAGGCATTTTTTACTTTAAGGAACTTCCTTTCACCCTCACACGATCCTTCTAAGCAATATTTTGAACCAAATGGGGAAACCAGAGTCTGATGGAATGACACACATCTAATCCTGGTATTAGGAGCTGTATCTTGACTTACTTTAGTTCAATAACTCATAGTAAGTAGGAATGAGCAGAGCTCTGGGACATGAATTTCAGCCCAGCTTCTTGAGGCAGTGAAGGTTAAATCATTGTATTATCTGTTGCTTTTAATAACTTTTAAACCTGTAATTTTTCAGTCAAATCTGATCAAAGTACAAAAGTTCAAGTACAATTCACTGTCTTGAATTCTCATGCAAATGGGTGTTGGAGAGAAACACAGGTGGCAGCTCCTCTCTGGGGGAAGGCCAGGTGGAATCCATCCCTCAGCAAGGGCAGGGGGGGCACTGGGACCCTGAGCAGCCCTGGATGTGCCCTGGGCAGGCTGTCCCTTGCCAGCTGGGGGTTTGGGGTGGGTGCAGCTGCATTTGCTCTGTTAATCCTAAAACATACACGCCATTTTTAATTAGGGAAATTTTTTGGAAACTTTACACCTTTACTCCCTTAAGTGGGGGAATGAAAAGGAAAACACTTTGATTGCCATCCTGCTGGCAAATGAAGAGGGGCCATTTCAAACATCCACAAACCTGGATGCCTCTGTGTCCTGCTGCTCGTGCCACCAGGTCTGGCCATTGGCTCTGGAGGTCTCAGCCACCCTTGAGATGGACTCTGCACCACCCAGCAGAACTGGGAGCAGCTCTGATGGAAGCACTGTCCTGACAGCTGGTGTGGGATGTGGAGAGGGAATCTCAGGTGCTCCCACATCCCCAGGCAGCTCCTCAGCTGCTCCAGGCTGTGGCAGCACCAGGGCAGTGCAGATCAGATCACAGGCAAGGGGAACCAGAGCCAACTTCTCCTGTCCAACTTTTAAGATTGCTATCTGGGTGATTACTGATGGCTAGGACACAATGAATAAATACATTCATGTTTCCCAACTGGAGGTGCGTGCAAAGTGCCTGGATGAAAGAAATGTTTCTTTTATAACAGAACCAGGCACGGCAGAGCTGTCAGTTTAGATATGAATCTTCAGCCAAAGTTGGAGTGTTTTTATAATATAGCTTTATGATCTTCAATATTTTAGAGTCCCTGGACAAATGGGAGCGGCTGACAGTGGCTGATGCACTGGAACCTGTCCAGTTTGAAGATGGAGAAAAAATTGTTGTGCAGGGAGAGCCTGGTGATGACTTCTTCATTATTACAGAGGTAAGATTGGCAACCTGATAAACTCTGTCATTTCCTGGTAAGGATCAAGGCTGTCTATTAAAGATGTTTGGGTTCAGTTCAATCTCTGACTTCAGCATAAATCTAATTCCACTTAAACCAAGAGACCTACTCAAAATTCAAATGAATTCAGAGACCAGTTCCATGGAATTGTCTTAAGTGGGACAATCTGCTTTCCAGCAAACTGAAAATGCAGACTAATTTTGAGGTGTGCCTGGTGTCTTTACTGTTTGAAGGTTTCTTTTCTACAGGAGATTTATCTAGTTCCCAATTTCTGATACTTCAGCAGGGCTGCTCAGCCACAGAGTGCATTGATTTTTGTTCCCATGGGGACTTACAGGGGATATTAGAAATGGACATCTGTAAACTGGAGCAGGAGACCTGATCAGAAAATGGGTATTTTGTTCTTTGTTTTGCCTTAAATTCAGTCCAAATGGCTGAGCCATCTTCTTGCTTACTCTGACACAGGCAGACAGATCTGTCAGGCAGCTGAAAACGCTGACATCTTTTTGGGAGATTATCTGACACTTCAGTCCCACCATCTCACTTCTGCAAACAGATGCTGACGGGGTTCCCCCCCTCCTCTGACATAAATATTTGGATCCTTGGTATCTCACACAAGTACCAAGGCACTGTGATGTAACAAGCTATAAAGAGGTATTGGAGTCACCCAGACTCAACAGGAGAGCATTAGGATGGTTGTGGATTGTGAGTGGTCCTATGCAAATCCATACACCAGAAATAGCCAACACACGGCTGTGGTGACAGTTCCAGGTGTTACATGACCAGCAATGAATCCCAGTGTGGCACAGGAGCTGGGAGGGAGCTGGAGCAGTGTGGGAGGAGTTGGGTCAGAGGGGTGTAAGAAGCTGGTCACTGTGTGGTCTTGGGATCCAGCTGTATGTGTACAAAATGCACCCCAGGCTTTGCTTGCTCTTTATCTGTGGATTTTTGGACAGCCAGAATTTGGTTCATAATCAATATCTGACATTTAAAATTCCATCCTTCTTTCCTCTCGAGTGTCGGAAATACATATTTTATTTATTTTATTTTATTTTATTTATGAACGTAGTTTTTCTTCAGTGCTCACAAAATTGTCAGTGCAAGTAACTGCACCTGTCTGTCATACAGGGAGACAATTCAGGAACTTTAAATATGTGACAAGCAGTGTCCCTTCAAAAATATAGTGTCAGAATAAAAGAGACTAGATATTAGATAGGGAATCTTTTTTTATTAAGAAGATGTTTCGTTTATGAGAAAAATTTAGGGAATAGAAGTTTTTTTCAGATATATGGAATTTTCATTGCTCCTAGTATTACTGAGTGTGCTGTTATTCTTTGCAGCAGCAGGAGACAAGGAAAATCTAATTTTCTTAGCCATTGAATCCCATGTGGAAAATTGGCAGCTTGCTTAAGAGTTACCAAGGGCCTTTATTTTCCCCCTTTTGCTGAAACAGCTGTTAAGACTTGAATGGGTAGAAAAGCATTAACAGTGCATTCTGTAGAAAGTATCTGCTCACCTCACCCTTCCACTGCAAATCTGACTTGGTTTCTCACTTTGGAAATTGCCTATACTTTTCTACTTTAAAGAATGACCATCCAGTTTCAACTATTTCTTGTGCTGCAGCAGTATTTCTGCCTGCTCACATGTAATTTAAGCTTCATATTTTAAACGTGATTTTTACAGGAGTTTACATCTTTGATTTTAAGCTTTTCTGTTGGAAAAATTGCTGCTAGTCACCAGGAAGACATTATTCTACAACCCAGCTGAAAGTAGCTTTGGCTGGTTTGTTGTCACAATATGTTGAAAAGCCATTAGCTTCTTACATATGCTTTTTGATGTTTGTGGTCTTCTAATCCAAGCCACTAGAAATGCAGCCAAGTTGTTTGGCTGCTGCATATGCGGAAAACCATTTCATATATCACTAAAATGCAGCCTCCTTTGGAGCACAGCGTGTCCAGTACCACAAAGCTAACTTGGCCACATGATTTTTGGACCAGGTACTCATTTACCTTTTTATTTACTCATTTACCTTTTTATTTTACATTTGATGCAGCCCAGAAATCCAGTTGTGTCCTGGGCTGCTTCAAAAGCAGCGTGGCAGCACATCAGGGGAGGTGATGCTGCTCCTCTGCTCTGCTCTCTGTGTCCAGCTCTGGGGTCCCCTCCCCAGGGGAGATGCTCAGAGGGATGGAGCCCCTCTCCTGTGAGGAAAGGCACAGAGAATTGGGATTGCTCAGCCTGGAGAGGAGAAGGCTCCAGGGTAACCTCACTGTGGCTTTCCAGCACCTGAAGGGAGCCTGCAGGAAAGATGGAGACACTATTTGCAAGAACCTGGAGTGACAGGAAAAGAGAATGACTTCAGAAGTAGGTTGAGATTAGGTGTCAGGAAGAAATTCTCCCCTGTGAGGATGCTGAGGCCCTGGCACAGGTGCCCAGGGAAGCTGTGGCTGCCCCATCCCTGGAATGTCCAAGGTTGGACAGGGCTTGGAGCAGCCTGGGATAGGGGAAGGTGACCCTGCCATGGCAGGGGCTGGAACAAGATGATCTTTTAGGTCACTTCCAACCCAAACCATTCTATGATTTATCATAAACCAGGATCGTTCATGTCATTAGACAAATCAGTTATCACTTTATAAAGCTTTGGTGCATGCCAGGTACTGGTTCCAAGTGCAATTTGGTGGCTCCTGGCATAAAAGCTTGTCTAAGGCACCCAGGACTCACATGTAGATTTAATATGGTTAAGTTCATAAATAGGTCATTCATTTCTGGTGAGCCTGCCCTGCTGCCCTGTGCTGTGCCATCCCTCTGGGACATGGTGAGGACAGTGGTCCTGCCCAAGGACACAGCCTGTGAGTGGATTGGCACCTTCAGGATTTGCAGACTGGAGAGAAACACTGAAACCTTTTGAAAGGGAGACAACCCCAGTGATGATCAGAACAGCAACTCCTGCTTTAAACCAGTTAGTCTGGATAAGTCTAACTAGTGTCCCCCTTCTATCAAGCAAACACATTCACCTTTTCCCTGTATTTCTTACTATAACCTTTTTGTCATGGCTTTCTCTCCACCTTCCTACCTCCAGTGTTGCAGAGTTTATTTGGGGTGCAGGTTATTTGAGGTGTAGGTTGTGTGAGTGGAAATGCTACAGGGCCCCTTGGAAAGTGAGGCTGCAGCAGGAGCTCTGCCAAATTATTACAATAACAGAAAATGTGCACAGGGAAGAATCACAGGAAACCAGAGCATTTTAAGTTCACTGCTCACAAAGCTGTTTATGGCTCATTTTTTTCTAAGAAGTCTAATGAGGCAAGTTCCCTGAGATTCCAGGACAACTACACTTTTTCTGCCATCCTAAATCTTCACAGGCACCAGTAAGATGTTTATTTGCAGTAGTTTGGGTTCTTTTTCTGTTTAAATATCAAGCAGCCTTGAACAAGATTTAGTTTTAATATTCAAAGGCTGTGGTTTTTGGTGGTTTTTTTTTTTAATTTTTTTAAAAATTTTTTTTTCCTAGAGATAGAATTATTGTAATGTTTATACCATATTCCTTTATGTGAAGATAGGATCAGAAGTGAATGTCTGCTTACAAAAGCAAAGTAACAACTTCTGTGAGATTGATTTACTGCACTTGAAACTGGTAATTAAATAAAAAAGGAAAAAAAAAAAAAGCAGCAGCCCTGCAGTTTCTGTATTTTCAGATATTTCCAGGTCTTACTTTCCCACTATGGTTTTCACACAACAAACTCGGGCTTTCCCAGACCAGACAGATGTGGAATGTATCTGCTGGATTCCAAGGTCATGGAATTATCCCATATGAGATTCCTGGCACAGAGGTGAAAAACTTTAAGCACCATGAAACAATTGTTGCCATAAAGAATTATATTTTGGCAAGCGTAAATCATAACAGATGTACGGTTTCTAACAAATAAATTTGCAGTTGTGTTGTGCACTGCCACACTGTGTACCCAGCAGTGGGGAGGATTTATTCATCTGACTTCAGATAACGCAAATATTTTTAGCCAGCATTTTAAAGTGGTGGATGCAAAGGCATGTGAGCTTTGTGCAGTTAAAAGTCCCTTTAAATGAGGTGCCAGTTGAACAGGGCCTGGTTTTATTCCCAACTTGTGCTTTGCCACTGACTCCAGCTCAAACAGCAGCTCAAACCAGTGGAGTACTGCTCTGAAACTGGAAAGAAAAGAGTTTTTTTGCTGTTGTCTAGGTTACTGAAGAAAGGTAGCGACAATAGCATTAAAAATAGCGGTTGTGATCATGTACCACTCTCTGAAGTTCAGCTCCCAGCTTGGCTGGGTGGCACAGCACCTCGAAGTGTGTAAGGCAGCTGCCAGAAATGCAGGGAGCTGCAGCCTGCTGGGATTTCCAGCTGCCACCCCTCCCCTGGCAGATCATTGTCACCGTGTCCTGGGACTCACCCGCTGTGCTCAGGCACCCTCTGAACCTCAGCTGCACACTCAGAGCCTGCTGAGCTGCTGCCATATGGCCCTAATACTCATAAAGTTTGACATGGTTTAAGAAAAATGTGTGCGCAGACACAAACGTGCGCAGGTGGAGGAGGAGAGAACGGCGAAAGGTTTCTGACAGGGCCACGCTGAACCCGAGGAGCACAGCTTGTGGCTGCCCTTTAAATGTGCAGCCTGTCATCTGCTCCCAGGACAGGTTGGTTTAAGTGGTGCAGAAAGGAGAGAAATAAATCTGCATGAGAAGTAAAACATTTCCAATTAATAGCTGGTCGAGCTGCCCAGCAATCGCATGCAGCAGCCTAAAAATAAAAGACCTATAAATAGAAGATAATTCACAGGAGACAATTCAAGGAGAAATGGACCAGTGGTATCAAGGAGTTTGGCATTAGATTTTTGTTTTCAGCTTTAAAAACCAATATATTTAATTGCATATTTGTGGTAAGTTGCAGAGGACACTCCTCTGCAACTCCTTTGTGAAAAGCACTTATAAAAATCTGGAGATTTGTATTCATTTTTATTATACTGCTGGTTTGAGAGGAGGCATCGTCAGGGCATCTGATTTTCAGTCTCACCTGTTCAGTCTGTGGGCAGAACATTGCCTTCTCTGTTTCCCCATCAGTAGGAGCAATCCTGATGGCATTTACTAAAGGTGAGGAAAAGCTTAGTGGGAAAAGGCATAAATATCTTGTCACTAATGAAACCAGGCAATGGGAATAGCAAAATTGACAAATAAGAGAAAAAAATGCCTCTGATAGTACAGAAAACCTTTCAGAATTAACGCATAGAGCTGCCTTATTGAAAGAAATGAGTGAAATTAATTGGTAATGATCATTTTTCCAGCACTACCCTTGGTGATCAGCCCAGTAATCCTCATTGGGGGGCAACTCCTTCCATGCTGCTGTTGACATTTCAAGTCAGGGCCACAATCTGGCTCCGGTCTGGGCAGGATCCGCTGTGAGTTCTTGACAAGAGTGTACTTGAGATAGTGTCCTGTAGGTGAAATCAGTGTTTCCAGCCCTGCTGACACTCTTGGCACGCTCTGGAGCGTCTCTGCACAGATGCAGTTCAAAGCCTGTAGGTGGAACAGTGTTTGTAAACTCTTCTGCCATGGTAACCTGCCCCTGCCTCGGAAGGGCACCTGGTCCTACACAGAATTGGGCCTTTCTGTAGGAAAACTCGACTTGAGTCTTAAATTACACAACGAGCATCTCAAGATTTATGATTTAAAAGCTCCTTGAGAGGGAAAAGAAAAAAAAAAAAAAAAAAAGAAAAATAATGGCCCAATTGTTTCCTGCCCTAAATCGTTGCTCTTTGACATTCTAACCCAAGAGAGACCCCTTTGGCACCTACCCCTGCGACAGGCAGCAGAACTACAAAGTAAACTCCTTCCGTGGGGATAATGAAGTCACTGCCTTAGGCACACTCTGCTATCACACCTGATAATCTCTTTAAAACACAGTGCGATTAATTATTAATTAGGAAGATGAATGTTGTCTAGAAAAGGAGTTTCAAAGGCTACAAATCTGAACTGCTTAGTGTTACCAGGATTTTGTTGATACTGAAAATGTTTGTCAAAGGCAGTCTGCAGCGACTCCTAATGTACCCAATAAACAAAATATCCTGAATAAACAGAGCCAGCAGGCACCAGGGCTCTGTGCTCTGCTTATTTTTAACTGCACATTGTTTCCCACAGAGCTCTTACAGGAAGGGGACGTTCGATTTTCTTGATATCACCCAGTTGTGCTGGAGCAGCAGCATTTCCATTGGCCCAGCTACAGAGCTCCTCTGTGCTCAGGATCCATTTTTAATGGCCAGCTGACGTCAAAGATGGAAAGTTGGGTGTGTGATTGGGTCCCATCCTGAGCAGGGATGGAGGTGAAGTATTTTGCTGAGTCAAAGAGACTAAAATGTCAGCTAAGTCCAGCTTTGTTAAACTCAATTTAGCTTCCATGGGCAGTGGGTCAGGCTGCATATCCATGGGATAATGTTTCATAGGAAGCAAATTGCTGCTCCTTTCTTCTTCCCACCAGCCATGGAGGACCTGTCAGTGACTGCAGCTTTTGGCCTTTCCTCCCAACTCTTTCTGCAGCCCCACCAATAACCACTGCAGTGTCGTCACTTCTGCTGAATTCTGCAAAACCTGAAACCTCAGAACTGATGCACAAGGAAGCATTTCCCTAACAATTCTGTGCAACTTCAGATTAGCCACTATTTCTAGTCTATTTTAGAGCTTTGCAGATTTTGTTCCTCATTTGTGGCAGAAACCAGGACAACTGTATGTAAATTCTGTGAGTTGCTATGAACCTAGAGAGTGGAGAATAATACAAAATAGTTTGAAAATGTACAGTTAAAAAAATACTGTCAAACCCAGTCATGACTCAATCTTGAGTCCACAACCAGAATTAAGTCCTCTTGCTTCATCCTTCTGCAAAACCATTAATGTCAGCTAGCTTTTCTATTAGGAAAATGAGTAATTTTTAAAAAAAGGTCTGATGGAAAGTAAAACGGTGTACAAACAATGTGCACAGCCAATGGTTTGTGATGATAAAGAGTTTTCACCTGGATTTGGTCCCTCCATGTAGTAGGAGATAAATTATTTTATAATTAAATAATTTTAAGTGTTGTATGTCAGTAATACATGCAACCTTTCAACCAGCTCATTCCTTCTTACCTACATGAACATCTCATGAAGGTCACAGAGATTTTATCCTCACCACACCTGATGATGATGTGAGTGAAGCAACCTCTGTGTTGCATGGCGTGGTCTGAAGCACAGGACACAAGAATTGGGATAGTTCTTCATTCCTGAAAAAACAGTTGATGGGAATTAGACACTCTGGACCTTCATGATTTTGCTTATGAAAGGTCTAAGGTGAAGAAACAGTGGGAGTCTATGGCCAGCACCCCTTCATTAATTACTTTAGGTTAAATGTTACCATCCAAATCTGATAGGTGTATTTTATACTGCAGGTTGTGTGGAAGTCACTGCACTTTGTATTGGCAGAAATGTGTTGATTTCTTCCCTTGTTTTTGTAGAAAGGTCTTTTTCATAAATCAAAGGTTGGCAAATAATAAAAATCCAAGATTATTTACTGGCTGAAGGAATAGTTGCAGTGTCTTTGGCTACACAGTTCAAAGGATTTGTCTTCTTTTGGAAAGTAGCCCTAGAAGTGCTGATCCTTAGCTCGAACATAAAAGCTGTCCCAGGAATGATGCTATCAGCAGTCCCTGAGGGCTGAAATGGCAGCTGAGGAGTGATGTGCTGGTGGTCTTCCAGGACACCAGGAATGAGGACATTGCTTATGTCAGCACCATGATGTGCACACAGGACCTGCTCTGTTACTCTGTCTTTGGGATATTGATAAACCTGGGTCTTGAAGCACAATTCCCAGAGGGATGCAGTGCAGCCACACCATTCCCAAAGGCTTAAAAGTAGTTTACCCAGCCTCTTTTTGCACATGCTATACCCAGCATTAAAAAAATGTATGAATGTTTCCCCGGTTCACTTTTGACATGACAACTTGTGTAGGAGTCTCCAGTCTCATTCAGCTGTAATTTAAAACATCTGATTTATAAACCCATAAAATTGAAGTTTATGCTGGAATGACAGACACACCCTGGCCCTGTACCACTATGGGATATGTGGAAATCAGGGAAATCAGGGAAATCATTTGCTGTGCAGAGAAGTAAACTCCAAAATTAGTAATTGGCAGTTTCATTCTTAATATATGCATGCCCCATTTGAATTTACATAAAAATCAGAGTGCAAGATTTTCTCTGTATTTAAAGCAGCCTGTGACTTCTTCCTGAGCTAATACCAACTTTAGGGTATGGTTGGTGCTCTTCAGTCCTGTTCAGGAATGTCTTCCTACCAGGGCAGCTTGCAAAAGCATTAGAGGTTCGGAGGGAGTGAAAAGCCCCTCCATGGGAGAAGGAGAGGAGCACAGGCTGTTTACCCCTCAAGGTTTTCAGGATCCCCATAAGCTCCTTTGGCACTGGAGCCTGAGCTCACAAGCCCTGATTCAAAGCACTTAGTCAAGGTGAACAAGAACTTTCTGGCCCCAGGCATGTTAAATGTGAACTGACATTAAAGGCATCTGCTATGTCAGGAGCTGAGGGCTCTGTCTTGAGGAGAGCTTCTCTGTCTTCAAGCAAAAACACTGCAGTGTAAACAAGACCTGAAATGTGGTGGTGCTCATCCTAGAGGAAGAGAAATGGAGAATTTCCCCAATCCCTGCTGGAGTTCATCCCTATCTCTGGATCATCCCTTAGTGGAATAGCTTTTGTCCCTCCTCTGCAAAGATATCATTGAGTTGACTGCAGATTTGCTGCAAGGATACAGCCCTTAGGGCTCCTTCATTAGTTGTGCAGGGTGGATTTTCTGGAGCATGCAAGACCCTTCTCAGTGTGCTCCAGGATGAGGCAATTTTGAATTTGTGAAGTTTTTTCTTCTGAAATTTCAGAATTTGGTCCTTTGAACACACAAGATTCACCAACTGAAAGGACTCAAAGAGAGGTTTCCATGGGGAATTTTCTTGATCTCTGCGATAAACTTGCTTCTCTCCTTCCTCCAGTTTACTCCAAGTTTTATTTCTTGCTCAGAAGCTGCTGCCCTCGCTGGCCACAGCTGCTCTCCCAGCCCTGGTCACAGCATTAGTTATGAGACTTTAATGACAATGTCTGCCTCAGCCTTTTGCTTGGTCTGGTTACTTCAGCATCTACAGAATGTTTTCACAAAGAAGCAGATGGTGGTAGGAGTAATTGGGCCGTAAAACAGCATTAACAGCTAAAAACGATTTTCACCAGAAAGGATTCTGCGGGCAGGGTGAGGGAGGTTCAGCACTGTTTTCGTGTTTTCTCTCCCATGCATTCACCCCTGCCCTGGCTGGAGGTGGTAGCTCTCTGCTTACAGGAGATGAGCCCTGTCAGGTCAGTCACAAATATGAACAGTTGATGAATAACCCATTATAAAGTCACTTTTATGTTGACTCAGTGGACGTTTCCTGGCTTCAGAGAGAGTCAAGATAATGGCTAGCTTTGTAGAAAGAAAGAATCTCTAAAATGCAACATTTTTTTCCCTTTGTGACTTTTATTGCTTTGTACACTGACATGTCTGAGGGAGGAAAACAGGGCCTTGTTGCCAATAATCCACAGAGCTTGGCACAGACGATCTTTAAAATCTGGCACTGGGATGAATATTAATTCAGTTGTTTTCCCACAGAAGCTACTGATTAGTCAAGGCCAAGTATCCCTGAGATGATTCATTAAAACCAACATCTGAGCCCACCTTTACTGAGTAGCTCTGCTTCTTGTCACCCCTGCAGCAGGTGACTGAATGTGCAATGGAAGGGGTGACCAAAATCCCAGAATGGAATAAAGGCAAAAATGCAGAGGAACCCCAAATGTTGTGGTGCAATGGCTTCCCAGCTTTCTTGGCATGGAGCCAGGACAGCTAGCCAAGGAGGATCACACCCCAGGCAAGGGGTTCCTCCCATGGCTCAGAGCTGATTCCTCTGCCACCATCCCCTTGATCCCAGGCTTCCCAGTCCCAGTCGGTACCTGGTGGTGTGAAGGAGTGTGGCACTTCTGTGGCACTGGGGCTGTGGTGTCCCTCTGCCTGACGACAGGGAATGATGATGATGGTGATGATGATGAAGTCATGAGTCCCCCAACATGTGGATATTCCCCTACTGGACACCTGTGTGGTCTAGCCTGGTGCTAGCTCTGCTGCTGTGGCTCAAGGGCAGCAATTTGAAGTCAATATAGACCATAAATCTTGAAGTGTTGCTCCTGTAAAGTCTTTCAACAGCAAAGGCTTAACAAAATAAGAAATCCCATTTTCTTCTTTGTGCAAAACCCATTTTATTTCATCTGAGCATTGCAGGGGCCTCTGTGCTCAAAGCAAATTGCAGTTGGTAAAATTTCTTTTGGCTTTTCACTGTGTTTACTGCTCTCTGTCTGAATCTTGACTTCCACTTAATAACAGCATTTATTTTACTTCAAGAGGAATACATAGGTGCAGCACAGGTTTAATGCAGGCTGTATCAAAGAAACACTGAAGGGAAAGATTGTCTGAGGTACTGCAACAGGAGGATGAACAAAACGACTGAAAAGGTCTTCCCGTGTCAGACATCTATGATTTTAAATACTGAACGATCAAGACAAAGGCATTTCCTGGTGATTAATGATGGGCTGGGTGTAGTCATGTCTGGGCCTTAACCCTGGCCTCCTGTATATCCCTAGGAAATGCCCTGTGGCTTAGTTCTTTCTGCTGTTTTAAGCTACACTTGGCTTATGATTGATTGTCGTCTTTAAAAGTACCTTAATGTTTGTGGCTATTTTGGTGACTGCTCTAGACAGCTTTGTTCCTCTCTCCCAGCTCTTGGTGTTATTCCTAAACCCATAGCCCTAAACTAATATAAACATGTCTGGATAGCAAAGAGCTGGGAGTTTAGGCAAATGTAGGGCAGTTTGATGCAGGTGTGATATAAAACACACAGCAGCCTGCAGGCTGTTTGATATCAGTCATGGCTGTAGATGATGTCCAGGACCTCTGCCAGCTGGGCAGTGACAGGTGCTTTCCATCTCTGCTAAAATTTGGTGTGCTGTTGGGAATGATGGCTGATAAGATGGATGTTATATTGTCAGTGTAGTGATGATCACTGACAGTGTAAAGGTGCTTTTGGCAGCACTGCCTCTCTTAAGGAGACTGGGTGGGCATCAGGGTGCAGAGCTTCTTACCCTAACATTGCCTTTAGAGCTTCTTTGACCTTGCATTTTTAATCCTAACCCCATTCCCAACATGCTGGCTTCCTAAATCAGTGCAACTCCAAATGCACTGAGTAGCAACCAAATTAAAAAAGCTGAATGTGTAAAATGTTGCATATTTGTTCTCCAAAGCTCTCAGCTCTCATTATTGTGGGCATTGCCCTGTGCTGTATTTATAGTGAATTCTAATGGATGTAGAACTGACTTGCTGGAGATAAGCAAGGCACACAGCCACCACTTTTCCAGTCAGTGCAAACCTGGGGCTGCTCTGGCAGCCTGTTCCCACCATCACAACTGGCTCATCAGGAGGGACAGCCAAGAAGGGAGAGTTTCCCAAAGTGAACCCAATGTTCTTGATGTTTCACATTAGACAGCTGAACCAATTTGTACGACTCTTTTCTGAAGAGGGTGAAGCACTGGCTGACAAGTCTCCCAGATTCACCAGGCAATCAGAATTTCATAGAATCATAGAACAGTTTGGCTTGGAAGCGACTTTGAACATCAATTAGTTCCAACTCCCAGGAATTTCCAGGAAATTTGCAGCATTTTTGGCTTTCGGTTCTCCTTAAATTAAATTAATGATTTGGAGATGCTCTAAGAAGCAGATATGATTAAATAAGACACAACTTAATATGGTTGTAGCTGTTATAGTGTAAGAACATGGCCCAGACAGTGTTTGTAGACAGGTGAATGGTGGATTTTATTAGATATACCTGGGTAAACAGGCAGCCTGAAGACAGCCATGTCCCCGAGAGATCTCCTTCCTTTTCCTAGCTCTGCTTGTACATCTAATAAAATATATTACTTCCACAAACCTTGTCTTGCCTGCAATTAAATAAAATCCTCCCAGAATCACGCTGTGACAGATCTTTTAATTCATTTCAGACCTGCTGCAGCTCCATCCAGTCCCTCTGCTTCGCCGTGGGAGCAGCAGCATTTTGTGCCACTGCACAGCCCCTTCCTTCTCCTTTTGTAGTAACTGTGCAAAGATTTAACAGCAACACATTAATGAGGGTTTGTGTGGCTGTGGAATAAGGGGAAACTTATCTTTTGAACGTGTGAATGATGGAGTGTGTGGGTTAACAAAGTGAGAAAGAGCAAAGGTATGTTCAGAGCTGCCATTGATGCAGTTAATGGCAATCACAGATGATCAGCCTGACCTTTCCATCTCTAATTCCATATACTGCACTGCCCTTTGTGCTGGGTGGTGAAGAGGAAAATAAAATAGACTAGAAAAACTTTCTAAGCTCCAAACTAGGATAAAAATGTCGCATTTCGAGGCCATGGGGAAAAAACATCGCCTGTGCTTTTTTAGAAAGAGCAGTAAGTTAAAAAAAATGAAATAAAACTGGAAATATGAAGTAGCAACTTTAAAGAAAATTGAAGTTATTTTCTTCAATTTTGATAGCGTCTTCTTTTTAATAATTATCCTTTATGCCAGATGGAGCCTCACTGTATTTTTTATTGATGGCTATATCTTTAAAATGGATGGTTAGACCAACAAAACCAAACAATCAGTATGACTGACTTTTAAACCAAAAAGTTTCTAAAACAGTGCAGGGTTTCCCATCCCACCCCCTGCCCCTGGTGAAGCCCATCCTGCACTGCCTCTCCCAGCCAGGGGTAACACAGGCTGCCACATTTTGCCTTGTGCTGCTTGGGAGTGATCCCATCTGATCACTGAGCTGGAATAGGGGAAAAAAATTACAGGATTTCAGTTTTTAGCACCATGAATCATGCTTGCCTTTTGTAGCCAGGCTCTTTAGGCCAACTGCTGGCTATAGGATTCATGCTTAAATATAAAAACAGGGCTCCTGAAGCAATTAGTGCTTGTAAGTACCTGCAGGATAAGGCCTGGGAAACCCAGTGTTGATCCAGATGGGCCACACTCTAGAATGTCTCCCTCATCTATCTGTAGGGTCTGAGAGTTTAAAAGTGAAACATCTATCAAAATCTCATTACTTTGGAGAGGATGGAAGCTCATGGATTATAAACCTTAATTTATCTTTTATAACTTAAATCACGGTGCCATATCTAAGGCATAAATTCCTGCAAAACAAACTGCTGAAGCATTTTGGAGGAGTTGAATAAACACTCCCAGCACTGCTCCGGAGCAGTGCCAGAGGAGCAGGCAGGTGCGTGGGGTGAGGATGGCAGAGAGGTGCTGATGGCACAGTGCTTTGGGAACTCCTACTCTTGTTGTTTTTGCAATAGGATGCTCATATTTACTCGGAGGAGAGGAGAGAAGGTTAATGCTATCAGTTTCTGGGAACACAGGCACTCCCCAGTGACTGAAAGAGAATATTCCTGGAGCCCCCAAGACCATAATTTCACTCCCAAGTGTCTGCTAGCAGAAAGACATGCCTGTCTGCCTTCAGTTCAATATCATCACAAAGGGCTGATTTATTGAATGGTGTCAGCCTTCTCAACAGCCTTCTAGCTCGTGCTCTGTAGGGTTTGCTTGGTGGTGCAGGAGGCTGAAATGGCTATCAGTGTACAAGGCAGTATTTTAAGTTGAACAGCACTAAGCAGCCTGATCCTGCAAATCTAGGATCATGCAGCTTATTTCAGAGATTCATCTTGCCAAGTTTTGTGTGTCATTTAAGGAGAAGTCTTTCCCATAGAGGCAAAATGCAGTTGGGAGTGAGAGTGATGAGCCCCTGAACCCTTGTTAGATAATGCCCTTCCCTCCTGGGACAGGGCCCAGAGGATTTATTCTCCTCTCCTCCTCTCATTTGTGGGAGGTGGGGAATCCTAAAGCACAAGAAGGACAGAAAAATCAAAAACTCTATCAGAAGGATGTGCCAAGTAAAATAAGATTTAAAACAGCCACAAAACTTGGGATGAGGGCAAGGGTAGGGGTCAAAACTGAATTCATGACAACTTTATCAGATAGAAGGGTAACGAAGGACTGCAGTATTTTATTCTGTAGTATTTTATTCTGTAGTATTTTATTCTGTAATATTTTATTTTGTTCTTTATTATTTTATTTCTATATTATTTTTGCCCCATTTACACTGTTTCCTAGAGCTGGACTCCTCCTCTACTACAGTCAGAATAGTGCTGATTGCAGAGATAAGAGCACACAAAGTGAAGGTGATACAGCAGGCAATTACAAAAACATCTTCTTTGTTTGCCGGGGTGGACAGCCTTCCCCTGAAGGTCACTCTGACAATGTTCCAGGATGTACTTGTGGAGCTGGTGGCTGGTGCAACGAGGGGCCAAGCAGTGTAATCAGAGCTGACATCTGGGTGCTTGCTGTCAGGGCTTCAGGAAGCTTGTTTTGCTCTGAGACAGACCTGCTCTCACTGGGCAAGGGGAAAAGCCTATGTGACTGTTAAAACAAGAGTGGAAAAATATGGATCTGGAATATGCATTGCTTTATCCTGCCAAGCCAAGTGTTTATTGTGGAGGCCAGACACATCTGTCCTTCTCCAGAAGATATGGTGTTTCTTGGATTAAAAAGGCTGACTGTAGTGGAACAGTGGAAGAAATTGCTTCAGAAGGCTGACTTATTGGAGTCCTATATCACATGGACCCTGTCAGAAAAATATTAGCCACAATAAAAGCTGACACTCGGGGAGATGAAAGCAATATTGCTTGATATTGTGATTACCTTTATAGCAATGTGCTGAAGGTGAGCAGTGGGGAATTGAGTCCTTTTTTCACTTGACCTGGGTGGTCACCATGATTACTTCAGGGACTTTTTTTTTTTGTTTTATGTAATAAAACATCTGTAATAGAAGATTTTTTTAAAAATTAGTTTTGGGAAAGGAACTGGAGACATGGATTGCAGGCAGCTATTTGGGTCAAGGGGCTCAGTTTTTGCCAGGCTCCAGATGGAGATGAAAGGAGGACAGGGGCTGGAAGCGACTCTGAAGCTGAATCCATCTACACTGTACAGGCAATGAGAACAGCATCGAGTTACTGAGCTGCACCTGATCCAAAGTTTGGCAAGAGAGGGATTGATGCAGGCATTATTCCCTGTGTGGGGCATTTCTGAGAATGCTGCTTGTGAATGTGGGTCTGTTCTGAAAGCTGCAGCAAGTGTCAATAACAACGCTCATCACACCATCTCTGCATTCCCATGCCCTTGCAGATTTACTGGAAGATCTTGGAAAACTGCAGTGTTGGTGGAACAATTTAGTTATATCAAGGAAAAAAATTTTTTTCTGGAAACTTGACAGAAGAAATAAAATTTACCTACTGGAGGTACACAGGTTTCTTTTGGTGGAAGGAGATTGCAGGATATTTGCAGACAGTGAATGTTCACTGAATACTCTGCACTGGAGGGAGGTTCATTTTTTTCAGTTAAAATCAAAATATGTTAACATTTGGCCTTTCCCTTTGCTTTTGGTTTGGACTCAGAAGATATTCTCATATGTTGCTGTAATTTTTTTTCCAGAAAAGTAGATACCTTCTCTGTTCCTCTACAAAAGCTTTATGCCACAATAATTTAAGATTTCCTCCAGGTCAGAATATTTCTGCATGTGAAACTCTTTGAAGGTTTAAATAGATTGTAACTGAGTTTTGACATGTATTAGCACGTGTCAGGTACAGCAGTTATTAAGGGTAGTGGAGACAAGGCACATTCCATCTCTCCAGAGACTGACTTGCAGGTGTCCAGATCACTGTAGGCCAAGAGCGGGCAAAGCCCCGGAAAAAAAAAAAATCACCCTTTGTTACAACAAGCATTACAAACTCCTTTTACCAAGGAATAAGCTCTAGTTGCATCTTTAAAAAGACATGCTCCAGTATTGTGACTGGGAAGTGTCCTTTTTTTGTCTTTTAATGTAAATCTTTTCTGTCTCTCTCTCTCCAAGGTTCTGCATCCGCACCAAGCATATTTTAAAATTATATTAAAGCATACATTTGCATTAAAGCATGATGTACTTTAGTTAAATAGGAGTTCCTGGGTTCTGTCTTGTTCCTGTCCTCTTTATGAGTTGAATATGTCTGCATCCAAACAATTAATAACAGAGAAATCGTTTGATGGACTTTTTTTTTTAATCCTTTAATTCCTTTCATTCACGTATCAAGAAGGAGTGTGATATGCAAAAAGAAATACTCAGGCCTGGGTACTTTTTAAATCAGAGCAGGTTTGAGCAAAGCCAGCTGACTCCCTGCCTCTCTCTTGCAGGGCACAGCCTCCGTCCTGCAGCGCAGGTCTGACAACGAGGAGTACGTCGAAGTTGGAAGACTTGGTCCATCAGATTATTTTGGTAAGAAAATTCAGCTAAGCATGGCTCAGAAAGACAGGCACGCCTGGGTCAAGTACTTACTGTCTTAATTAGTGTTCCACTCGTACATGTGAGGGGTTATGCACAGGTCAGCTGCTGCTCTCAGCGGTGCTCAGAGATTTCAGGGCAGCTGAACCCATCCCTTGGTTTGCACCAGTGTAGCTGACAGGAGACAGATCAGACCAGAATCAGCAAAACAGTCTGAAAGCATTTGTTTTCAAAGGCATTTTACACACATGCATTATGCATGTGTAATGCATTTGTACTGTCAACAGAATTATGTAAAGTGTCTATCAGGAGATCTATAAAGGGAGATGTTCTACAAGCAGAGCAGGGTGGAATGTGCACCCTCACAGTGTGCTGGCTCTGTTTCCAGGTGAGATAGCCTTGCTGCTCAACCGGCCCCGGGCAGCCACGGTGGTGGCACGAGGACCCCTCAAGTGTGTGAAGCTGGACCGGCCCCGCTTCGAGCGAGTGCTCGGCCCCTGCTCCGAGATCCTCAAGAGAAACATTCAGAGATACAACAGCTTCATTTCGCTCACCGTCTAAATGATTCCTCTGGAAAACTGCCTTCATGTGACCTTGTGCACTTAAAATTTGCTCTGTGCAGCTCCATAGCTTTATGAAGAAAAAAAAAAAAAGAAGTGTGCATTTTATGTGTATTTTTTTCTTTATGTCATCTAGTGGATGTCAGCTCAAATCTCAAGTGTCATGGAAGTGGAAGGATAGCTGTTTGGGTAAGACTAGCTTTGGGGAAGATTGGGGCACTTTTGGGCTCTTGGCTTGCAGAAAAGATTTTTACCTATTGTTGGTTCATATTGCTTAAAACTGTGGGTTCAACTATTTAAAATACATATGAATTTCTGTTTTATTATCTTTAAAGCTGGTCTTATTCGCCTTTTGTCAAGGTTCTTTGATCAAGTGATGTGAAAGGTGTCCCTGCCCATGGCAGGGGGTTGGAAGCCTTTCAGGTCCTTTCCAACCCAAACCAGTCTGTGATTCCATGATATCTCTCTGCCTGTCACTTCTAAAAGACTTTTCACTGGTTACAGACTGAAGGGTTCTGAAATCCAATGGAATCAGTGGCAGTTTCATTGATGAGATGCAATTTAATGGGGAAGGTTGGAGGAAGGTTTTGATCATTCCAGCAAGCCAGGGAAAAGTAAAGCTTTTGAGTGGTTTTGTTTGTGGTTTAGATATAGGGGCCATATTCCTCTGTGTCACAAACCCTTTTGGGTCTGCTTTGTAGGATGTACTCAGGCAAACAGCCTGCTCCAGTCTTTTGGGTGAAGAGGTCAAGGGACAATGTTTTGTAAGAATTTAAATGGAGCCTTTAGGACCTAAGTTATTTGTCCTCAGCTTTTTTAAAATGAGGTTTACATTAGAGTCCTTAGAAGTCCAATGGGGGCTTCTCTGCTGAATTAAGTTGGCTTCAAAACTCAGCAGAATGTCCTCAGCCACTTCTCTGAACATTATATGAAATACTGAAGAGATGGTGCCAGGTGCACTTCAGGGACAAATACAGCAGCTTGTTTTTAATAAAGATCCAGTTAATTAAATCCAAATGCCTTTCTTCTAGTATATGACTAAATTTTAGAATTTTTAAAAATTTTCTGAAAGCCAAATAAGTGCTTCAAAATGCTGCTTCTCCTCCAAAAGACAGGTATTGTGTAACAAAGAGCACCAGGATCCTGGAGCCCAGGTCCCTCCAGGGGCCTCACAGCCTTGCTGGCAGTCATTGCTGCCCTGCCTACACATGGGGCTCCTCCTGAATGGAGCTTTTTGCAGATCTCTCAAGGCTGGGGATCTGCACAGCCCTCAAGGATGGGATCATTTGGATTATGATCTGCAAAGCTTTACCTTTGCAGGTTAACTAGTCAATGCCAGCAGCAGCAAAGCTCTGCATCTCAGCCACCCTAAACAGCACTGCCTGCTCTTCAGTTGGGCCAAAACTCCATTTCTTCTTTACAATAACATTTTTCTGAGTAAATGCAAACTTTCTGTACCTTTGACAAGCCAAAGGTTAAGCAGTGAAACACAGCACCAATCTCTCTTTTGAAACGAGAGGTGTAGCTGAACTTGGCTAAATGTCTTAAAAGTCCTACTGACACACAATTCTTTCTTCTTTGGAATTAAATACCAATTGGACACTTTCCTGTTGACTCCCACAAAGGGCCCAGTATTCCAGTAGCTGCCCACAGTGGTTCTCACAGAGCTAAAAAGCTTCTCAGCTTCACGCTCTTCTCATCACTTAAAGGTGCTTAATTTATTTTAGCAAAATTTCAGTGGTCCTGTTAGTGTATATTCGTTGCTGCTATTTATTATGATTATGTTATGCTTTGTGCACGTGTTATTAAATATGACCATTCACAGTTTCCAACCTTGCAATTTTTATCACGTACATTTATATAGGCAGACCCCCATTCTATATAGATAGGTTAATGTATACGCATTTGGTTATTTGCTGCACTGTTTTTGTATTTTTCTTGTGCAATTTTTAAAAGAAATATTTTTTAAACGTTACCAGTCATTCAAGTATGTTCTTTTACCTGTTGCATTTCTGTTGTGTTGGTAAAAAAATTGTGAGTGTTTCGCATAATATGCTGGACACATCTCTTGTCAAATACCAAGTATTAGCCTCACTGTTTAGAAGTTACTCGAGCACACAGACACACTGCAGATTCTTTGCTTTAAACCTTTACAGCTCATGGAAAATACATTTGAATTATGGTTCTGTTATAAGCAATCTCAAGAGAAATGTAACTGTCTAACACCAGGATTCCTGTGCTTTAAGTGGAACAAAATGATATTCAGTGACATTTTGAAGATAATTGTAATATTTGCAGTGGATGATGGGACAGGATTATGGTATGAATAAAATTCTTCTACGTTATAAGTGGCCATTGTGGGTTTATTGCTAATGGAAGTCTGTGTGAGTAGATGTCATGATCCAGTTAAAATCTGCATATCATCAAAACTTTGAGCTCTACTGAAAATAATCAGATGCAAAGGGACAAAAAATAGACCAAGATTCCCAGTGCTATATATAGTAATGGAAGCCAAACTGGTTTTGTGGAGGATTAGCATGAACGAAAAAAAATCATCTGTTTAAATGTAACCATATATGTCTGTATAAAGAAACAGGGTCCAAGGTGTCTCTGGGACCTTCCTGTTGTTGTCCAGGTGCCAGCTGTGAAACCCTCAGGACTGATACTGAACCTGTCATAGGCCAGGGAATATACCTGGGAAAAAACAGGCTCTTTCCTTCTCAAATACCAGTGCTGCTCCTTTTCCCCCAGTATCACAGGCAAAGCCCATGGTCCCAACCACACTGGGGATCTGTCCCAATTGTTCCTCTCAACTTTTGGCTGCCCATGGATTTTCAGAAGCGCGGCTGCCCTGTGATTGAAGCACAGCCCCTTTTTGGCACCAGGGATGTACTGTGCTGCTGCCTTGGCTTGTGTTCATGCCATGAGCTGCCCAGGAACTACAGTGGGGATGAACTTCTCAGAGAAGTCAGAGCCTCCAAAGGAACCACCTGTACCTCATGCATCAAGGTGCAGGCATGGGTTGAAGAAGTGGAGAGCGTGGCTTCTGGGTGACGAGGTGCTCCGTGTGCTGTTGGTGTCACCTCACCTACCAGGGCTCTGGGTGGCCACTTCAGTAGGTGTGTTACAGTCCAAGCTTGGCTCCAGAGCTGGAGCTGTCACCCCAGAGCAGAGGGCAGGGCCAGTGGCTCAGTCCTTGCAGCTTCTCTGTGGTGGCCCCCACACAGAAATCTTGGGCGGCTCCCGACATGCAAGGGCTGTCCAGTTTCCGTTTTTGGAGTGTGTTATTTTTCCCCCCTTTGCTATGATTCAGGAGGGAAGGACTGATCTTTCCAGAGAATTACTCACATTATGCAGTAATCAAAAGTGACCACTCTCTCTGAGGTCCTTCCAGAAGGACATTACCAGCCCACGCTCCCCAGAAAAGACCATCTCATCACTCCTCATTGTCATTCCTTTTTTGGTTGGTTTTAATTGTATCACAGCCATTTCAGGACTCCTGAGACAAAAGAAAAGACCTTTTTTTGATAGAAACTAATTGCACCTCAGGTTTTTACGAGGCCATGTGGCTGACCAGGCTTTGGTGTGTGTATCACATTACTTGGGCTGGCTGAGGCATTCCCACTGCTTCATGGCACTAAAGCAGTGCTAAAGCCGTTGGGTCACATGAACCCTGTGAATCCTTCCTTGATCATCAAGCAAATATGGCCTGGCACCGTGTTAGCTGTTCAGGTGTTGATGGAAAACAAGAGCAGTTGGAGAACCAAGTAACCCCAACTGGTTATTGGCTACTGGTTACTGGTTATTGGTTATTGGCTGCTGGGCTGTTTTTCTTGCAGTCAGTGGTCTTTGGAAGTGGAGTCACCACACAAAGGGTGACATTTCTCCTGTTGTGAAAGTTGCACTCCCATTCAGTTTTAAGCCTTAAATGATGCATAAATCCTTTGACTGCCCTATTTATGGGAGAAGTGTTTTTTCTTTGTGCCCACTTCTGTAGGGCAAAGAGGATATTATCCTGTGCAGCAGCAACCCCACCATGACCTCCTCAAAGAGTAGATGACTGAGAACCAACCAGCTTAAAGTCTCACAGTTGATATTCCAAAGACTAGTTCACTATGTAGAGACCAAATTATCCCCTTTTATATTGCCAGGCATGTTTTTTTAACTTGTTTCCAATGATTTGGCAACTCTAACTGGAGCTTCAAGTGCACACGAATGCTCAGAAACTCGTAAGAGCATTTCCAGCCAGAGTCACTTCTGTAGGTCCCTCTTCCCTCTGGATAAAGAGAACATATTTGGATATGAGCAGATGTAGCCTTGAAAATCTGATGTTACGGGAATACGTTGGCTTGGACGCTCCTCCTCCTCCTCCAGGGATTTCTCTGTGGCTCTTTGCTGCTCTGCAAAGAGCAGAGTTGTATCTGGGATGCAGCGCTCTCACAACAAGCTGGCCTTTTCTCTCAAAACACTGCCTGGCCAAAGGAGCTGGCATCTGCAGCCATCTGGTATTTTTCTGAAGGCTGAGGATGTTTTTTGTGCTTGATCAGGCTCCAATACCAGAGTGATTCTTCTGATGTCTAAAAATCTGGATTGAGTTTTTAGAAAAGACGCTGCACTTTGCCTGGGCAAGGAAAGCAGAACATGAGCATCTCCTTGGGCTGCTCTGACTTCTATCTCAGATGTACAAGGGTAACTTTTCCCTTCTGAGTGTGCCAGCCCCTCCCCAGCTGTGCTTTAATTCTTGTTTTCGAGTCACTCTCTGTACAAGTATCACAGAGAGCCTCCACAGCCCAGACCAGCTGCAGCATACTTACCATGCTCTTGTGCTTCAGCAATTTGAAGTGTGCAGGGTTCCCTTTAAAAAGGCATGAGATCTTATAGAGGAAAAAAATAATCATTTTACCCAAGAAGACTGCTCCTATTCCAGTATAAACTGCCTCCAAACATGGAACAGTGGCGTGCCATGTTGCTGCATGGGCCAGCAGAGCTGAATGAATTGGCAGATGCTGTGCTGCTGTGTGATCTCTGGGAGCTGGGCTGTGAGAACTCTGCTCCTCTGCTCACAGCTTTGGTTCAAAGCCGAGAGTCTTGTTTTGCCAGGCAAGTGCCCCCCACCCAAGCCCTGATGGGATAAAGGGAGCCTCGTGCTGCCAAGACTCACTGGGTGCATTCACCTTACCCTCAGTGGGTGCTGACAGCCTCCGCTCTTCCCAGAGCTGGCAGTTGGAAACAGGATGTATAGACTGATGATGAGGTAGGGAATTTCTCACCACTGCCTGCTGTTACTGGCGCTCTGGATGTTCATACTACTGGCTCCAGGGAAATCAAGTCTTTCTGGGAAATGGCTACTCCCTATCCTCTTTATACAGAAAATGTATTGTTATTATTTGAAAGCACTTTTGTATTGCCCTTAGACTACAAGCATGGTGATTGTTCCATTAGAAGGCATCATGGTGCATAGCAGTGAAATACGACGTACAGTACCATGCAGTATGTATTTTCCAGATAAACTGGGAAAACAGTGAAATGGATCTGCAAAGTGGGGGTACAATAGCTGCTTTGCATTCCTCCACATGTGTAGAATTCATGTGCACTACAGAGTGACTCTGTTTCGTTCCCATGTGCTTACGATGATCGGATGATCCGTTGTATTTTCTATCCGGTTTCATTTTCTCAGTTGTGTTTGTGGGCCAAGCACAAAGTCGCAGCGGCTTCAGATTGTATGTGGCAATGAATTAGTGCTGGCTAAACCCTCCCACCATTCATTTCCACTGTGATAGAGAGAGGGAACAGACTCAGCAGCTGAAAAACACAAGAGATAGTTTCTCCTTATTAACCAGGGGCAGCTCAAGCTGCTTGTCAGTAGAAGGAGTTGGCTGGGCTTGCAGACTCTGGGTTGTTTGTTTGAGACTTCCCAGCCCCGAGGTGCATCTCCTCCACACCCCACCCTGCCTGGGGTGCTGAGGTGCTGTGGGAGTGCAGAGCAGGGAGATGTGTCACTGTTCACAGTTTAACTTGCGTAAGGGTGACTCTGGAAATTGCTGCCGGAAGGGAATCTGCATCTCTCAGTGCCAGCTCCTGAAGGGATGGAAAAGCCCTGTCTTGGCCCGGCCTGGAGGAAGGAGTTGTGCCCCTGTGAATGGTTCATATGGCTCTTGGTGAGATGGGAGGTGTCTGAGAAAGCAGCAGATCTGCTCCCCAGCCTGGAAAGCCTGTAAGTCACTGCTAACAGCCACCACAAGCACCACGAGCTCTGCTCCATGGGCCAAATTCCCATGAGATGGCAGGATGGTTCATATCCTTGACACATATCCAGTAAAGCATCACACCCTCTCCCATTGCCTTGCATGTCTGGCTCTTAGCCCAGGATCTAGCTTTTAAAGAATAACATGACCAGCAAGGAGGACTTTTTAAACCTTGGGTTTGCAGGGAGCAGGAGAAGGTACCAAAATGGGCATAGGAACACAAGAACCAGCCCAACAAAGGCACCCTTGTGTGGGTGGGGAGATGCAGCAGAACCTGTGTCCGGATGAAAGCTGCCCTATCAAAATAGCCATAAACAAACCCGCCTCCTCTGCTACAGAAAAGCTGTTGTGCCAGGAGCATATTAAATTGTATATGCTTTTTCTCAAGGCAAAAGAATTGCAGCAGTGATGGCAGCTGTGTGTGCTGGAGCCGAGCCACCGTATTCAACTCGTGAAGGCCTTGCTGAGGACCGGGTGGGGGAAGGACTGTGGATGAATGTATTATTCAGAGGGACCCACACTGAAATGATCTACCGGCACTGGGGATGTGTGAAAGGGGAGAAAAGCGTCTACCCCAATACCAAAGGCTGATGTGTTTGCCAGAGGGTAGCACAGGTGATGGGCCAGGTCCCCTCCCAGATGGTGAGCCACTGTCCTGCTGCTGTTGCTGTTTATGGGGAACACAAGGTGTTTTGCCTTCCCCAGGTTTCCCTGAGGAGGTTCCAAGTCTCGATCTCCAGAAGCAGAGTTGGATTGCAGCCACTGCTCAAGGTTGGATGGAGAAGCAGGTTGCAGGCAGGAGGTGTCCAACCTTCCCAATGCAAGAGAACAGGAGATGGGATTTAAAACCAGTGCTAAGCGGGGAGCTGCAGCCAACCCCATCTGTCATCTGGCCAGTCCCAGGTGTGGTGGATAAATGGGAAATAAAGTGGCCTCATACCCACAGGGTGCCTTGTTTCAGCTCACTTTCCTCCCAGCAGGGCTGTTCCCTGCCTGGCTCCTGCCTATGTCCTGCAGAGATAGGATGCAGAGAGTTCAGGGCTCACCCATACTGTAGCCCTCACCTTGTATCCACATGGCCACCTCTGTGTGAGCATCTCCACATCAGGAACGAGGGCTTGGAGAGATCCTCCAACCTCTGAACATTGGTGAAAGCCACAAAATGGGATTTCATCACTCTTCACTCCATCTCTGCCATACGTTAGCTGAGCACCCCAGACAAGCTTGTTGCTCGGTTGGTTTGAGGAAGGTCTCTGCTGTCCAGGCTCTGCCCTTCACTCATTGGGCTATTAGAGGTCCAAGCCTGGATCTTACAGCCCAGAGGAAACACACTGTCCCATGGATGCCCACACCACCCAGAGACCTTCTGTGAAGTAGGGTGAGTATCTAAAATCTTTTTCCACTGTGAGCTGCAACTCCCCTGCCAACAAAGGTGAGTTGAGAGTAAAGAATATGGGATGCTTTCCTTATTAACCCAGGAGCATGCTAGGTAAAGGCACCTCCTGTAGATCTTAGGAGGGAGTGAAATAAAACAGAATAAATTCAGGAAGGATGACTTCTGTGCAGACACCGTGCAGGTGCCTCATCAAAGATCAGTTTATCCCCAGGCGATACAGTTCAAAAGCAGCAGCAAGGAAATGGGATAGAAGAGCCTGACACTCATCTCAGCTTAAACTCAGTCACTGCAGCTGTCCTGTTCTCTAAGGCAGAAGGAGAAATTTATGGCTCTCCTGCAATGTGAGCAATACTGTGAGCACCCACAAGGTAAATGCCCTTTTGTGCATGAATCCCTTCCCCGTTCTGAAGTCACTGCATAGACAGGGCTAACATGATTCAGTGAAAGAAAACCCACTTCAGTTGCTTTTTAAGCAGATTACAGCAGATTAGCTGACTAATCTATATGGAATCCTCTCTAACAATTTCAAACTGTAAACAAATCCAACCACTATTGCATTGCATATAAATATTTACTGTGGATTATACGAAGATTAACTTCAAATAATATTGGCAACAAAGGTTTTATTTTGTGACTTGCTCCCTTTAGTGATGTAAAACCTTCAGAAAGAAATATGCCTCCCACAAAGTGTGAATTTATTGTCAGCTGTACAATAGCATCTACCAGAGCATGTACACAAGCAGAAACTGAACACAGTATTGATGACAGATGAAGGACAAGAATAATAAAAGCTACTGATGCCAAATAAAAATGCCTGGGTTTATCATAACATGGAAGTAATGTCCTCCCTAGAAGATGTGACTTGGTGTTAGTAGCTGACACCTCACTGCTACCCACAGTTAGTCTTCCAGCTGCAGAAAAGAACTGAGAAATGTTTGCAAGCAAAGGGGGTTTGTTTGGCATCCTGAGACATCACCCTCCTTGGTGGTTGATGTGGGTGGACCTGGCCCTGGTGGCAGGCGAGGAATGAGACAGCCTTCGTGGTGGAGCTGTTCCTCTTCCTGAAGATCCTGGGTTCTCATTGTGTCTCCAGTCATGTGGAGAAACCTCAGAGCCACCAGACCAATGCTGCAGAGCTGCTGCTCACCCAGTGAGGTCCCTACAAGCACAGTGATTCCTGGTGTGACGGAGGGGGCTGTCCAGAGCCCCTTTTCCTTCCAAAAAGAACCAGGCCAGAGGCCACTGCTAAGGAATCACAGGCAAAAGCCAAGGCAGAACCATGTCTGGCAGCACACCACGCTCTGATTGGGGTGTTCCAGGGGCAGCCAGCACCAGCCCCTGTGGGGCTGTGCCGGGGCTGTTCAGGCTGACTGGCACCGGTCCTGCTGCTCCTTGCACAGCGCTTGGTTGGGACATGGGGAATGTTGTGTCTACCAGACCAGTGAAGGAATGCTCAGTTTACAAGACAATAGCTTTTTAGGAAGCCAGAAGAAGTTAAACAGCCTTCCCAGATGGAAGATTGTCCCTTTCCACCCTTTGTATAATTAGGGCAGCTTCATACTCCTGTAAAGAGATGATCTGTTTAATATAAGAGGTTTCCAAAGTCTTAGCAAATGAGTATCTGAGAACTGGCTTCTGATGTGGTTTATGTTCTTTTTGATAGATTTAGGTTATGGGAATGTTGGTTACAGAGGCAGTGAGTGATTCATGCAGAAACCATCCGGGTGCTGTCTGGTCCATGCTGTCCACCCGAAGGTAAAGGGAGGCTGCAGCCTGTGCTGTGTTAATGCCTGCAGTTTGAGCTGTTCAGTGTAAGTTATAATTGCAGAAAAATTACTGCAGCAGAGAAGAAGAAAGGTTTGTGTTTTGCAGAGAGAGGTAATCCTTCCCAGAGCAACATTTCCATAGTGAGCTGGGGTCTGACAGCGATGCCTCAGGACCTCAAATTGCTGTGCTCCGTGTAAGGAGTTGTACTGGCACCTTAGGAAAAGCAGGTCTCCCTGGAGACTCTCTGGCTGCTGCTTGTCAAGCACAAAGCAACACAGACCGGAGTTGATTGCTCTGTGCTACTGCCCACCTTGGAGTGGTCTTGGAAAACATAATTTCCCCCCGGTTGTGGGTTTGTCTCAGCAGTACTTGCAGGATCAAGCCCTTGAGCAGATGGGGGAAAGAAGCAGGGGGAGAAATAGCATTCTCCTTTATGATTGTTTCCTACAGTCAAGCATTTGTAAATCCTGTCTCCATATGAAGAAAATCAAAGCAAGTAGAGAGGTGGAGGGTGGGCTCTCAAAAACCTCAGAGGAGCTGCCCTGCAGCCCAAATGTGCTCCTTGGAGCCTATGTCCCATCATGGACCCTTTTTGCCTGTCTAGGTCTGGGCCTTGCTGCTGCCCACACTGCCAGCTGTAAAACCACTCCCAGAAGAATCTCACTGCCACAACAGGAGACCAGGCACCGAGCGTGGAAAATTGGATGGACAAAGTCAGGGGTACCCTGTTGGGCACTAATGTAGTGGTCACTGCCCTCCAGCTGCCTTGCAGCACATCTCTGTGCTGCCTCCCGTTACGAAGGCATGAACGGTGAGAAGCAGGGATATTCCTCATCAAAATTCATGGATTACTATTGCGTTTGCATAACTTCTCCAGAACTTGTGTGAGAGCAGGGCGAGGCCACAAGCCAAGAGCTTTGCAGCATCACATACCTTTGTTGCCATGTAATAAGCAGAAGATTTGAGGATATTAATTTTGTTTGCAGGCTTTCCCTCTCTATTGCTCATGTTTCAACTGTACATAAATCCAGAAGAAAAGTTTGTATCATTTTTATATGAGATTAATAGGTAAATTATGGTGGTTTCTTGACCACTTTCTGCAATGTTAAGATAATTTCAGAGTCCCTGGAGCAGTGACTTGTGGAGGCATCAGGAAAGGTCTGGGGATGGGGTAGGAGGCTGCAGCAGCTCCAGCCCATGGAGCAATTTGGGTGATGCTGGACACCCACCAGGGCTGTGCTGGACAGCCTGGAGCGGCTCCAGCAGGGGCTGTGTGTCCCTCCCAGCCTCACCTCTGTTTTTATAGAATCATGGGCACTTAAGGATCACCGAGTCCAGCTCCAGACCCCACACAACACAACCCAAAAATTCCACCCTGTGTCCAGGAGTGTTCTCCAAACACTTGAACTGTGTCAGGCTTGGTGCTGTGACCTCTCCCCTGGGGTGCCTGAACCTTTTGCTCACACCCACCCCAAACCTCCCTGCCATGCTTTGTGCCACTTTGCTGTGTTTTGATGGCTGTGCCGCTGCGGGGTTAGCTCACCCACCCCACCCCACTGCAGATGTGCTGGGAGGGAGGATGGCTGCCACAGGAGGAGGGACAGGTCTGTGTCCCCACTCTGTCCATGGTGGGCAGGTGGCCTTGGCTGAAGGCCGCCCTCGGGATACCTCAGGATACCGGGCCCGACGAGGCCTCCGCGGCCTGCGCAGCGCCGGCCAAGCAGCAGCGCCGGCAGCTCCTGCCCGAGATAAGGCAGCGTGCTTTCAGGATTTATTGCCTTTATCCCCATGTACTACCAGCCTGAATGTTTCAATTATCTTTCTCTGTGGTGGCATTTCCCTAACAAGCAGCATTATTTTGTTGCTGCTGTTTCGGCAGGGACAGACAGGGCCTTGTTTTCCAAACATGACACACATGCATTGAAAAGCGAGCGGGCCATGGCAAAGCATATTTTGGTCTGCCTTGGTGGTTTGAAAGGTTATTATCTGACCCCACACTCATCACCTCAGTCCCATAAATCTAGCAAAGGGGCCATTCTTAGTCCTTTAGAAATGCATCCTGTTTCCTCTGCAGTGGACTCATAATTTCATTGCTGACCCTACCCAGTAATTCCACTAATTCATTCACTCAGAGTTTCTTAGAAGTTAAACCACTCCTCGGCTTGACTCTCTTGAGGCAAATTCAGCCTTGGGGCAACTTCACCCATAGCTGGGATTAACATTAGCATCAACTTTAGCCCATGGATCCTCCTTTTTTGGTTGAGGTGGCATCTCAAATTGCATATTGGCATCAGATGGTTGTTTTTGAGACCTCACATTAGCTCCAAGTTCTCCTCTCTGATGCTGCATGTGCTGATAACGAGCTGTGTTAGCTAATCCCCCATCAGGATTCATAATGTCAGGAGAAAAACCTGGTAGAAAAGAATGTTCATCACAGTTTGTTCTACAGCACAAAAGGTCGTTCTGGCTGAATAGTTTGTCAGAAAATTTCCATTTGGTGTGAAAGTTTTTCAGGGAAAATTGTGAGTTTCTCCTCAGTTTTCAATAGCTACCAACTGTCCCCTGCACCAAAGTGTATGTAAGGTGAGATGCAAACACAAAAGACCACTTTCTTCAAAAGTGCTCATGAAAAGTGTTTCCAGCAGCTCTTCTTGTGACCCTGAGCTATCTATTATCTGCTGAAACCCCTCCAGACAGTCTCTAGACCAGCACAGCACCGTCATGTCTCCAGCTCCCACAGGCAGCGCATAGATTTCCACAGGGCACAGCCACAGTCGTGTTAACTGGGGGAGGATTATCTGTATCTGGATTCCACACAGCGATGTACAAAATTAGATTGTTAAAGGGAAGAAAAGCAGAAATACAAACTGATGAGAGCTTGCCTTATGTTGCTGCCAAATATGATCCTTTTGCATTAGGAGATTAACCTAAAAAAGTTCTGGCCTCTGCTTTTAAATCCATTTTATATCCCACCCATCATTAGAGGCAAGGCTGTTGGCAGACCTGGAGGTGTGTCTGAGGCAATGGGACCGGTGAATGTCCTCAGGAGGGGACGTGTGTCATGTGGGGTCCTGGAAAAACTACATTACATTTCTGCTGAGCAGGGTGTGATGGAGACAGGGTGCTGGGATGAGAGTGGATGGATCTGAGCTCTGATTTCAGCCCAGACAGCAGGTGGGGAAGGAAAAATAGTCAGTACAAAGCAGGAGGTTGCTGCACCATCGTGCCCAGAAAGGAATGTTTGATGTGCTTCAGCCTGAGCAAAGCCACAGGCTGCCCATCAGCCAGGATGTGTGGGAGCATCCCAGTGGAGCCCCAGGAGAGACCTGTCTGTCCACTGTGCAACACACCCCCCTGAACACAGCCTCAAACAGCCTCTGGCAGCCAATATGCTTCGTTTTACCAACAGAAAAACATTCGCAACCTCAGCTCCCAGGAGGGCATGATTAAAGGAATGTCTTCTGGCCAAAGGGTGGAAATGGATCAAATCTGCACATTTGCCAGGTCTACTGGGTGCTGGGCAGGTGAGGGGAAGGAGGGCTCTCTGCAGAACAGGGTTTGCCTGGAGCTGCTGCTAAACTCGTTTTTTAACACAGCATTTTCGATTATTTCCTACCCATTTGATACGCCACCAAAATAGATCCAGTTCTCCCCTGTTTTAGCCTCTGCTAAAACCCTCAGACCACATCTTCTCCTATAACAAAAAGTATGTGGAATTGGCTAAAAGAGAAACATTCCTGTTCTCACAAAACTTAAAAAAAAAAAAATCTACTCCTTTCCTAAAGAAAAAAATAGCACTTATAAGACTTTATAAAACTGCTTCTGTCCAGAAAGCTCCTGCATCAGCTCAGCTTTGTCCCTTTAACCATTGCTGTGCCAAGCCTTGCTGTGAATTATTAATCATCCCAAAATAGCTGCTGAGAAAAGAAGCAAAAAGGGAAGGCTGGATAACAGCAGCGTGCATGGCAAAATTAATTTTGATCTTACTGGAAGTCTTTAAGGAAATCTTTAAGAGGTTGGGGCAGGATGAGGCAATGATGAAGCTGGAGGGATGCTGGCAAGCAGGAGCCCATGGCCTGGTGGGGGGAATGTGGGATGTCTTTGCAGACTCGGGGAGTAACCCTGAAAGGGAGAAGGAGAGAGAGAGAGAGAGAGAGAGAGGGGAAACCGAGCGGCGAGCTGAACTTGCAAATGTTTCTGGCATGAAATCATGAGGGCAAATGCAGAGCTACCCGCCCACCAGCACATGTGTGGAGCTGCCACTATATGGGGATAGCCCTATATATATGTTTATATGGAATAGAGAATGGAGAGGGGCTGTCATGGGCTCCACACCCAGGGGAGAAGGCTCCTGGCCCCACTGCATAATTCTAGGGCTATGCAATTGCAGAGACAAAAGGGCATCAAGGCACTTGGGATGAAAGCTGGGTAAAAGCACTGTTTTACAGCAATGCAGTGACTCTGGGAAGGTGCCCAGACCCTGTGGATGGGGACTGTGAATGGGTGTTTGTGTCCAGCCATGGGGTAACCCTGTCCCTGCAGTGTGAGTGTTTGTGCCCAGCCATGGGGTGACCCTGTCCCTGTAGTGTGGGTGTTTGTGCCCAGCTGAGGGATGACCCTGTCCCTGCAGTGTGGGTGTTTGTGCCCAGCTGAGGGGTGTCCCTGCAGTGTGGGTGTTTGTGTCCAGCCTGGGGTGTCCCTGCAGTGTGGGTGTTTGTGTCCAGCCTGGGGTGTCCCTGCAGTGTGGGTGTTTGTGTCCAGCCATGGGGTGACCCTGTCCCTGCAGTGTGGGTGTTTGTGCCCAGCCATGGGGTGACCCTGTCCCTGCAGTATGGGTGTTTGTGTCCAGCCATGGGGTGACCCTGTCCCTGCAGTGCCAGCGGGAGCAGAGCTGAACAGACTCCACGCCTCAGTTGCGGGGGAGTGTTGGGAAAACCGCACCCAAGCGAAGCTGCCGGAGAGAGAAGGACATTTTGTTGTGAAGGGGTTTTTCTTCTCAGATTTTTTTTTCCAAGCTGCATTTCTTTGAGAGGCTTTGTGGACAGTGTGGGCAGAGCCATGTGGAAGGAATTTAAAGGGAGAAGCCAGTTCAGGGTCACGGCCTGATAGGCGAATATAAACCAAACAGTTGTGGATGGTACGAAGCAGCTCCCTGGGGCTGACACAGGGCTGTGGACGTGTGGGATGGGACCAGCTCTCAGGGGTGCAGAGAGCAGCACTGGCAGGCTGTGGGCATCTCACATCCAGGAGTGCTGGGGGATGCCTGGGTAGTCAAAACAAGGAGCACAGAATGAGAACAACCTGCACAGGGTGTCAAGGCAGGGCAGGAACCCATGTAACAAGGAGTCCCTTTGGAGTACAGGTCTGAGGAGAATCATCTGAAGGGGATGCAGAAAAGGAGGCTCAGTGGGAACCTTCTTGATCTATACAACTACTTGAAAGGACGTTGTAGCCAGGAGGGTCAGTCTTTCCTCCAGCGAGCCATAAGACAAGAGGAAATGGCCTCAAGCTCTGCCAGGGGAGGTTTAGATTGGATATTAGGACACATTTCTTCACCAAAGGGTTGTTAAGCGTTAGAACAGGCTGTCCAGAGCAGCGGTGGAGTCACTGTCCTTGGGGGAATTTTAAAGGGTGTAGGTGTGGCCCCTGGGGACATCTAGCTAAAACCTCTGCAGGGCTGGGTTAACAGTTACACTTGATGATCTTAGAGGTATTTTCCAACCTTAATGACTATGATTCTAACAAGTCTGACTAAGCTGATTTGGTCTTGGCCCTTAAGCTGTGGAGGGAGTTCCCGGGCAGCTTTCCAGTGGGGGCAAGGGGAATCTGGGAGAGAGCAGCCGGGTGAACATGGGCTGAGGACAGACAACATCCACACCAAAAAGCCTTGCAAGAAAAAGCAGTTGTTTGCTCTGTTTCCTTCACATACAGTTGAAGACTACCTCTAAGGGGTCTGATGCCCTATCAGACTATTATGGCTTTAGTAAATGAAACCTGGGAGGCTGGATTGCTCTTCTGCTCTGTGTAATGACCTTAGCGCCATTTTAGAGTCACCTCTTCTCTGGCACCTGCTTCTTTCCAATTCCTGCACAGCAAGGTTAGAAAATAACCATCAGCAGGAAGGAAGGCTGTGCTGCAAGAAATTGTAGCTTAGTTTAGTAACGCTTTTGGCTCCTGTGTGCATGGCCAGATTTTGTTCTCACACTGTTTTAATCTTAGGGATGCTCCAGACACAAATTCTTACTTGCTTCTTATTTTATTGACACTTTGGCAATGTTCTTTCACCTGTGAGGAGCTTCTCACCAGGTACACATGGGATCAGTCAGACCACTGGGACAGCAGAGTTACAGTTTTCGTGACACTTAGGCACAAGGCAATTTTAAAACTGGTTTGAAAGGTAATTTGGAAGAGAAGCTCCCTGTGGGAGCTGGCCAGGTGGGCAATGCTGCAATTTGAATTTCCCTTGCCACAGAAGGTGCACAAGCACTGCTGGCAACTGCATCATCCATGTGCAGCAGGTGACTTTTCCTCTGTTTTGAGGGACCCTCACACACCTCTTCAGGCCTCCTAGCCAAAGAAGGGGGTGTTTATAAGGGAAGATTTTCTACCATGACCATATGTACACTAGAAATTGGACCGAGCCCACGAAGTTCACTGTGGATCAGAGCTGCATTTTGGAGCAGTGATGTTGAGGTTCTCAATCTCTTGAGCCATCTGCCTCCTTATCAGTATTTTATTTTTCTCAACTGCTTCAAATGCAGAGGCCCTGCTCTGGCGTGAAGGCATTTTGAATTAAATCGACAGCCAATTTGGATTACGAAACCATGAAACAAAGAAGCAAAAGTCCCTCCCAGCAATAGGTGTTTGATGACACTTATGGAGTAGGTGGCTCAGAGCCTTCAGGGGAAATTCCAGATGGATAGGAAAGTAGCAGTGATACAGCAAACCTTTACAAAGGGTGGGAAGGGGGCACGTGGTGAACCACCAGAGGAGCTGTGGTTATGAGATCAGATGGATGGCCTGGGGAAAGTCAGAGGAGATGTGTGGAAAACCAGTGGGCAGCTCAAAGTGTGATACTGAGATAAGCATGAGATGGGAAGGGTGTGGTAAGACAAACTCCAAAGGACTAAATGCTTGCTTAACGCCAAGAAAAGAAGCAGGTCCATCCTAATGACATTGAGAGAATACTCCATGGCCTGGCTTAGTCATGCTCCCAAGTGCTGGGTTGAATCTGGGCTGTGTTTGACCCTCCTGCTCCATCCCTCAGGAAGCCAGGATTGAGCAAGACCACACATCACACCGCACACCTCCGGAGGGAAGTGATTAAGCCATGAATAAGAGATCCACCAGCTGTTGCGCTTTGTGTGTGTGCACACACCATGGAACTACTGCAAAAAGCTAAACCTAGGGCCAAGAGAGACTGGGACCAAAGGTGAGACCTCCATGAAGGACCATGACAACAACTGCACGACTAAAAGCATGAGCAATGGAAACAGACACCATGCTGGCATAGATGTTTGAATTTGGCATCTTAATTTTAAACAAAGGAGGATAGAAGAGTATTTTTCAAATCCTTCTCGTTAAGTAATGCCCAAGCTCCCATTTCAGTGGAAGTTAAACACACACACACACACACACACACACACACACACACATATCTTTGGTGCCCTTGGAAATTTCAACATAGCTTTAGTGTCAGCTCTACAAAGACAGGAGGGGGTTTTTGTAGAAATCAATGATAGCTGGCTTCAGATCAGCCCTGCCATGTTTCTGAACAGCTTTTATGCTGGGCCACAACATAGTTTAAAATCATTGATAATTGCAACAGAAGATTGATCCCCAAAGACTCCTACCTCTGGCTTCTGTAAAAGCAGACTTTTACACTAAGGGCATATATTTTCTCCAGTAGCTTTGGACTTGGACTTGCTGTCTGCACTGAGAGTGGAAGTTGAGCAGGCCTGAGTTGCCCTTTTTCACTGTCACAGCAAGCACACAGAGTTGAAATGGTAGCAACCCCACCCAGCATGTCCCACGGCACTGCCCCCAGAATCCAAACATGCACTGGCTGGAGGATTATCTGACCACTCTGGGGCTGTTGGAGTGTGTTGGAGGTTGGCTGGTTGCAGCTTTCATTCTCTCTGGCATCCACAGAAACTGAAATGAAACAGGAAAGACACAGCAAAAGATGGAGAAAATAAAGTCATGGTGGGAATCTGGAAATCACAAACTAGGGAAAGGATGGGCAGGAAAGAGGGAAAAATGCAGTGAGAGGAAGAAAGAAAGAAAGAAGAAGTCACATTGTAAAAAGCACAGCAGTAACCCCTGTGATAGAAACAGAAGCAGTTTGAGGTTTGTATGCATTGTGGCTGGGCTCTTGCCCGTGGTATTTAACTTCACAAACTAACCCAGCCATTATGCACCGAGGGATCGTTAATGCAGTAGATGCAGCCAGACATACGTAGGAGTGTGTTAATATAAGGCCTGATGTAAAAAACACCTGCTAGTTTGGCAGGGTGTCTCAGGAAAGATACTTGTGGCTCGTGTGAGGGTGCAGTATTTACAAAGGTATCTGCTGCTTTCCCACCACATCATGTGCAACTCCCATTTGCCTTACTGGGAGCTTTGCACAGTAACAGTACAAGAGACTCCAGGCTGAAGCTGGAAGGAGCTGGTCTCATTTACACTAGAAGGGAAGATGATGTCTTAAATGTTCTCCTTTTTCTTTTTTTTCCCTGTCCAAAATATTTAGGACACAGAGAGGAATTCTCTTTCTACAATACCCAGGCTCCAGTGCTGCCTTGTTTACAAAGGCTTAAGCTTTTATAAGTCTGAAGGAATTGCACTGATGCCATGCAAGGGGAAGAGGCACTTTTGGAAGGTTATAACAATGTGGTTGTATTATCCCAACCCCTGACGCTGCTGAAGTGTGTGCCATTACTGAAGTGTTAGAAGGGCTGGCACACTGTGCCAGGATGAGATTCTCTCACAAGCCAAAGACGGGGCTGGTACCAGGCAATTAGGCAGCAGTACAGGGCCTGGCTGCTTGCAGGAGCATCCCAGGGATGGAGGGCTCTGGCTCTCATGCAGAGAGCAGACAGCTGCAGTGGTTTAAGATGTTCCCCCACAGCTGTGAGTCCCAGCTCTCGGTGGGAGGCTGCCTGTGAGCAGGGCTGATGGAATGGGAGGGATGCCTGTGCCTCAGCTGTCCCAGCTCAGGGCCCAGGGGAGGCACTGAGAGCACAGATGGAGAACTGGAGCGGCTGCAGCGTGGGCACCTCCAACACAAACTGGGGAGGCACCTCTGGCACAGATACAAAGCATGATGAAGGCAATACCATAATTGTCCCGTGAGGACTAATAATAGCTCATTTGCTAGGACCCTCAGCAAACAGGTTTATTCTCTGCTTCCCTGTTTTTCCATGAAATTTTGTTGCCAGGATTTGCTCACTTTTGCCTCTCTCCTTGCCTAGCTGTCCTTACTGGAGCTCTGTGATCTCCTACTTCTGACCTCTCCGCAAGGTGCCCACACAGGGAAGCCTCTGGCACAGGTAGCCGTGCCACAGGAGCTGGTGCTGGACAGCCAGAACCACAGCCAGCCCCCACAGTGAGCCCAGACACAAAGCAAGGATGCAGAGAAAGCTGCTCTTTTATGTCCTGTCTCTTGCCTTTCTTCTTGGCAGTTTAAACCTTTTCTGCTCACCTTTCTCTTTCCAGATTTTCTCCCAGCCCCAAATAAATGCAGCAGCACAACCCACTGCCTCGCCTTTCATTCTCAGTCTCGCAGTCGCCGCTTTATTTTGCCTTTTCCCACTTTCATGAAAGAACGCAGTCGCATGAATAGGATTATTTATCATCCTCTCCCTCCCCTTCCAGGATGACTTGCTGTTTATGGAAAGCACTGGAGTGAAGGAGAGATCGTGCTACAGTTAAACAGACAATGCTTAAAGGGCCATTGCCTGCTCTCTGCTTTAGCACTCTACTGCTCACTGACTTCCAAGAAAGAAGGAGTTCTGTATCCCAATTGATGGGAATGGCATCACAAACCACCACCGAAAGAGAAACAAATGCTACGTTCAATAGGATGGAGAAGATGGTTGGGCTTGGTGATCTTAGAGTTTTTTTCCAAGCTAAATGATTCTACAATTCTATGGTTCTACACTTCACTTCTTTAAAGAACTAAGAAATTCAGTTCTGGTGTAAATGTAGATGTGTGTATATCAGCAGTATATCAGGAACACGCTCCCAGGGACCATGTGATGGTGGCTAGCAGGTGACAGAACAAGTTAAGACATGTCCATGTGATGCAGCCAAATGATGTGACCAGAGGTGCTTCTCAGAGGTCTGCTGGACCTGGAATTCAGCAGGGCAATGATAAAACTTGTCCTGAGGTGGTGAGAAAAGGGTGTTGGAAATGGTTGCCCCCAGCTTCTCACCCACAGCTTGGCCATGGCCCCATGGCAGGTTCTCTACATTCTCCCTGCATTTCTGATTACTGATGTGTCTCGTGGCTGTGGAAGATCTTATCAGCTCTCAGGAAGAAATCCCCTAAGTACAAAGTGTTGAGAATAAACAGCTGGAAAGTGCTGAATTCCCTGGGAATTTCTGCTGAGCAGCCACCACATGGATTGCCTGCTGTGGTCTGATCACCACCATCAGTGTGTCTGTGGACACCAAGGTGTCTCAAAAGGATGGAAGTGCTCAGGGAGAGTGAGTTTGGAGACTCAGAATGGGCTCCATGAAGCCTTTCTGTAGAGCTCCTGCTCTGGGCTGGGGACTTTAGGTGTGATCCTTGAATGATGTGCAACCACTGAGATCATGTGAGAACCAAGCTGCTGTAGGTCTAAGAAAATCAAAAGAAAAATGCAAAAAAACTCTATACTAGAGTTTCTGTTAAAAAAAACCAAAACAAACAAACGAACCAATCACCAATCTTTTATTTGCTCTTCTCCTTCCCCTATATTAACTGCGTTTCTGTGTCAAAAAGGGTCAGAAATTCAATTAGGAAGCTTCACATCCTTTACAAACACTTGCAGTTCAAAGTTAGCAATCCCACTACAGCAGCCTCCATGTCTCCAGTGTTCTTTAGGTACTGCTGGATTCTCCAGTCTCCAGTGTGTGGGGAGTTGAAAATGTGTGTATCATTCTGGTGAGTTTTTATTGTAAGGGAGGGAATCTCACAGGACAAATGTGTAATGTTATAAAAGCAACAAGGTTGCATGGATACAAGAACACAAACGAGGCGGCTCACACTTTGAGAATACAAATTCTTCAGGAAGAACAACTATCTCACTGTGTTTGGATGGAGCTTAATAAAAGTGACTGCTCCAAGCTAGGCCTCTACAGGCCTCCAAAGCTACAAACAATGAAGAATAATATCACAATTTTATGGTACTTAGCATGGCTGAGTTACATCCTGGATGGTCTCCACAGAATCACTGCAAGTGGTGTTGATGTGAGTCAGAGGAGAAGAGCTTTACACCCCCATTGCTGAGGAGACATGAGCACACCACGCACAGGACCCCAGGGGCTGAGCCCTGTGTGCTCTGCTCTCATTTACAGCGTCTATCAGCGTACCTTAAGCTGGGCTGGTACTTTTACAGTCATTCAGCTGGATGAACTCTGTATTCCTGACAAAACACAGCCCATTTTTAATAGCTGTATCCACCAGGCAGAGGATATCCCACACTCACAGCAGCTCCCTTGTCCCACAGGGGTGGGGAGCAGGGATCAGCTTCAATACCCACTAAAATAGCGGCCAGTGCTGGTATGCAAGTGCCCTAGTTTAATGCCTAAACATGGTATCTTGCTACCCAGGCTGGCAGGGCTGCCAGTTCGTGCTCCAGCCCTGAAGGTGAACTGTGTGTCACTCAGCAGTGGCTCCGGCAGCAGGGAAGGTCAAACAGTCCCTTGCTTTCAGCCACGCTGCTGGAGCTCCTGGGTGAGGAGAGCTGGGCACTGGGGGAGAGAGGAGCACACTAGCAAGAGCCTTGCTAACTGTTTCTCTTGGCTATTAAACCAAGTCATGTCTCCAGAGACAATTGGCTCTAACCCCCACTGAAGTCAAAAGGGCAATTTTGGCTGGAGGATCAGCTCTACCGGGACCCTGCCCCATTCATAGGAGGGCAAAACATCTCCAGAAATAATGTAGCTTTAAGTGTCAACCCACAAAAGTGGATGCTGGCCACGGCCACCCTCTATGTTTGGGGCAGAGACATCATAAAACTTTTCCACACCACATCTGATCACTCCTCTTAGCTGAAGCCTTGTAGCAGATTTGCATCTCATGACTGTTTAATAAAATTATCAACTGTGAAAGCATCTGGAAAGCTGCACCAACAAAAGTTACAAAGACAACAAAGCTCAGCCAGAAGAACGGAGCCAGTGCAAGGATCCAAAATGAAGAGCTGGAAAAGAAGGCAATCATGTATGTAGGTGCACCAGCTGGAATAATAACAGCCCTGCTTGCTCTCCTTGCAGCTTTCCTTGCTGCTCTTTATGGGCTGAGATTCAGGTAAGGGAATTGTGTGCCTGCCATCAGTGCCTTCTGCATTTGTAATCCTTGCCTGCACTGCACCTGCACCTCTGCCAGACTCATGCCTTTCCACAGGCAGGCAGTAACCAAGCTGCAGAGCAGGAAAATTACCTCCCCTCACTATGGACACATGGTCCTCTGAAGCTACAGGCCAAAAAAATGTTCAAAACCAGAGAGGAACCACCCAAAGTTGGTGATCTTCCTGTCCAGCTTTCTGGATTTTATGTTCTGTACTTTTATCCTTTGTTATACACTGTGGGCACTGATGGAATGGTGCAGGTCCAAATTGCTGAGAGTATTTCCTATGGTCCCTTTCCAGAGCCAGGACAGATGTGGTGGCAGGATGTATCCTGCAGAACACACTGAGCAGCTTTGGCCAGCTCCAAACACACACTGCAGTAAAAGCAAGCCACCCTTCCAACAAAAACCCTTACCCAAACCCACTGTTATGTTAATTTTAACTGGACTATCTATGAGGCAAAATCTCCACTGAAATCAAATCTGAAGAAACTCAGGTGTCCCAAGACTCCCTCAGCAGGAATGTCATTGCAATGAAACAATTCCTCTTGAAACCTCAAGACTTGTCAGGAGGATCAAGCAAGTGCTCCAGCCTGAGCTCTGACATAGATGCCCTGGGTGAAATTTTGGAACCAGCCCAGTGCCTCCCGTGGCTTCAGCCCCCTCCAAGCCCCACAGTGCCCACCTTGCTGGCCAACCCTGACCACACCTCTCCCAGTGACCTTCCCCCAGCCCAGCACTCCTCTGTGAAACATGACTTGGTCCTGTGGCATTGCCTGGCCTGTGTTTCTAAAAACCAAGCCAGTAGAGATTCAAATGAGCTCTGTAGTGGGTGCTGGGCACCTGGCTTCGGGTGACTCCACCCGCAGAAAGCAGCACTGGTGACACTGAAGTGGTCTCATTTCGTGTCAAAGAGCTTCTGCAGCCCATCCCCCATGCCAAGTGCTGTGCAAACCCTGGGAATCCTCCCTCTCAACACTCTGTCATGGTGTAATTCTATTATAATTCCTGACATTTGAGAGACTTCTAACAGTGCGTGCTCTAAATCAGACAAGCGATATCTTGCTCGCTGCTCTCAGATAAGTACAAAAGTGCAAAACCTAATTTTCTGACTCTCTGTTCTTGGTACTGACTTCCTTTTAAACCTGTAACCACCACCCTGTCACTCCTTCCTCATGTGTGGCTTGTGGGTATTACTTAAAAAATGATATTTCATGTCTGGTGCACACATGTGCAATAGACGTGCAGACCACAGGAAGGTGCCATGCTGAAGCAAGCATGCACTGATGTTTTGTTTTTCACACAGCTGTATTGAGGGACTTAGAGGCAACAAATGCAATTTTAGATCAAACAATAGACAAGGACAAAATGTGTTTTGTAAGGCAGACAGACAACCTAAGTATAAAGTTGTTTGCAGAACCTGTGTGAATTTTATTTATGTTTCCTGGTCTTTGCTCTCCTCTGGGATCTTACATATTTCGCATTATTATCAAATATTTGTAATAATCCCATATAAACAGTCTAATGTTAAAAGCTACTCCAAGTGTAACTTGACCCAGAGGAAAGATGCTTATCTGAGCTCCACAATGACAGATTAAAAAAAGATGCTGATGCAGTATGGCTCTTGTAAAATGAGGGAAATATAAGAAAAATCAAAACTGCATAGAAGTTTTTTTTATTATAAGATAAAGCAGGAGTCATCTCTGTTGGCTTTTGCAGTGAAATACCACTAGCAAGAGCTACAGCACTTCTGATCCCAAATGCACTTGCCAACCAAGGAAGGAAGGAGAGGAGTAAATGCTCAGCCAGCCTGACTGTCAGAATCTATTTCACTGTTTAGCAATTATATTTTTTTATTACTATGACAACACGGACCATAAGAATTGCTTCTTTAACCCCAGCAAATGAGACTGTGCAGATGAGACTTATTTAACTGAAGTAGTTGCTTTTTACTTCTGCCATGTAAGAAAGTGATGGCACTACCAGGGTCCTGCCCTGCTCTGCCTCCTCCTGCCCTGCATGGGTGACTCTGCTGCAGTGTGTCACTCGGGTCATTTTTTTTATATCAGGAGGCATTTGAGAATGGCTCCACACTGGCTCAGCATTTTCTGCCTTAAAAAAAAAAAAAAGCAGCAGCATTCTCCTTTTTAAAGTGCTTCCAAATCTTTTACATCTCTTTTCCTTTTCTCTCTTTACAACCCCCACCTTTTTTTCCCCCCTTGTGGTCCTGGAGACCACCCTGTAAGTCTACATGACATCATGAGGGAGAATTAAACGTACTTGAAAGGCCACTTCTGTTTTGGTGGGAACTTCTATGCAATTGCAAAGTGCCCATTAAAGCACAGGTTGTTTCCTAGAAGCATGTCCAAGCCAGTAGCGTGCAAACCCCTTCAGGGCTTCTAGAAAGCATTCGCTTTTGAAATGCTGAAGGAAATTCAGAGATGAAAGGATAAGTCTCCCTGGCTGTGCATTTACAGTCTATTGTCTTCCATGAAGGATAGTATCACTCCTCAGTTGTGTTATTGCAGTTAATCCACTTAAATGCTATTGGATTTTCAGATGAGCTGAATTCTTTGCATCTGCTATTAAGAACCTTTGTTTAGATGAGAAAGGGCTGTTATTTAAATCACAATGAGTTCAGGGAGATGTCAGGGTGCAGCAGGCACCTTGTGCCAATCCGCGCCGGGGGAACGGGGGCAATTTCTCGCCGGGGAGGCGAGGCGGGAGGATGCGAAGGGAACGCGAGCTGTCCCCGCGGAGCGCCGCGGCCGGCTGCGGGGTTCGGGACCGGCTGCGGGGCTCGGGACCGGCTGCGGGGTCCGGGACCGGCTGCGGGGCTCGGGACCGGCTGCGGGGTCCGGGACCGGCTGCGGGGTCCGGGACCGGCTGCGGGGCTCGGGACCGGCTGTAGGGTTCGGAACCGGCTGCGGGGTTCGGATGCGGTTGCGGAGGGTCGGTGCGGGGTGGGTGGCCAAGGCTGTTGCGGGGGTCCAAGGCAATTGCGGGGCGCCGGGGCAGTTGCGAAGGCCGGTCCGGCTGCGGCGGAGCCCCGGGGCGCGGCGTGCCCGCGGCCGCGGCGGGGAGCCCCGCACCCGCGCATGCCGCAGCCGGGTGCCGCAGGGCGGAGGGCTCCGCTGCCCCCCGCCCGCACCGCCTCCCTGCCCCCCGCTGCCTCTCGTGCAGTTTGGGGGTGCTTTTGTATTCCTTAAGGCTGTGCGTGCGTGCTGTCCTTCGCAATGAAGGCTGCGCCGCAACAGCGACGTTAAAACCCGCACACCACAGCCCTCCGCCGCTCTGCCCCTCCCCTTCTGCAAAAGGCAAGGCCCCCCCGCTAAAACAGAATAACAACGATAAGAAAGCGCACACACACGCACACACGATCGCGCCGTGGCCATGGCGATCCGCTCTGCCTTATGTAAAGGCAGAGCACACGGCCGAGCCCGCCAGGTTACACGGCGGCTGCTGCGCAGCAGCGCCCGCCCCTGCGCCCGGTGCCGCAGAGGGCCGGCGGCGGGGGCTGCCCCGCTCCCCCCGGCCCCTGCCCGCCGCCGGCTCCTTGTTTTCCCCTCTCAGTGGGCAGAGCCCCTGGCCCTGGAGCAGGCGCCGCAGCTGCCGGCACCCCCACGACTTGTTGTTGGTGGGTCTGGTGCCGGGAGTACCCGGGAGGAGGGGCGGGGGCGGTGCACGGCGGGGCGGGAGCGGTATATGCTGCTCCTCGCCGGGGCCACGCTCCAGACCGGCCACCGCTCCGGAGCGAGCCCTGAGCCTCGCTCTGCCTGGAGTTGCAGTTCGTCTCCGATCCCCTTGGGATTTAAACCTTCTTGCATATATATATATATATTTTTCCCCTCCTTCCTCCTCCTCCTCCTGTCTTTTTCTCCAGTGCAAAGTGGAGCAGGAACTGCACCAAGGCAGCCCGCGAGATCCTGCAATACTGCTCCGATTTGTCCCTGCTATATTATTCCTAATTAATTATTATTTTTGACCTCGCCCCAAGCCGGGGAGGGAAGCGGGACCATTCTCGGCAAGAGAAACATTTCGCTCCGTATCAATAAAGATTTTTGATTTTTCCCCTCTCCGAGGAGGGGCCGGGTGGAGGGCAGGCACGGCGGGGGGGGCCGGCCCTCGGCGGAGAGCGCAGCCCCGCGGTCCCGGCGCGGCGCGGAGCGGCGGCCGCGGCGGGGGGAGGCGGCCCCAGCGCCGCCCGCGCGAGGGGGGCAGCCGCCCCAGACAGGTGATGGGCGTTTCGGCTGCGCTCCGGATCGACTCCTTGGGTTTCACTTTGGTCTGATCTAAGCAAATATGCAGAAGTACCGGCTGGTCTAGTCCTAAGAGCCAAGAGGAGCGAGCGAGAGCGGCAGAAGGGAGAGCAGCCACGCTCCCGTAGCGAGGGGAACGTACAAACAGCGGCCGCGCCGTCATTGAGCCACCGCCGCCCCGGGCAGCCCCGACCCACCCTGGATGCGGAGGACCCCCGAGCCACCCCGCTGCCTTTCCCCTGAGGGATGGTACTGAATTCCTGCGCGGCAGGAGCCGGCCTGCAGCCCCTCTCCATCAGCGTTGCCTTCCCTCCGTGTCTAAAGTGCACTAGACCGCGATGAGGACCTGGGCTTGCATTTTGCTGATAGGTTTTGGGTACCTGTCCTTTACCTTCTCCGAGGTAGGTGAGAGCGGCTCCCTGCGCTGCCGGTCCCCGGGGCACGCCGCAGCCGGGGGTCGGGGCGAACGCGGCGGAGGGCACCGGGGAGGGAGCGGGCTGCCCACCTGGGCTCCGCGGGCATCTCTGCGCCCCGGCCCCGCCGGGAGCGCTGCCCTGCCCCGGGCCCTGCGGGGCCGAGCCTTGGGAGCAAGTTGCCATTTCATGCATGGCAGAAGCGAAGGGGAATGACCGTGCATTCCGCGCCCGGGCTGCTGGCTGCCCTTAAGAATTAATATGTATATTATATATATAATATTTATAATAAATATATGATAAAATATCCACGCCCCGAGGGTGCCAGCGGGCTGCGGCTGTGCGGAAGCCGAGGGTGCGCGGAGCCGGGCCGCCCCCGCGGCGCCCAGCGCTGCACACGGCGGCCGCGGGCACCGCTAGTGCCGCGGGCAGAACTTGGGTGAATCCCCCGCGCCCCAAAACGCCCGGCCCCGGTTTGTGAAGCTCTCCCGGAGCAGTCGGGAGCTCTCCCGCCCGCCTTCCCGTAGGGGACGGAGGGGGCGCGGAGCCGCGTCCCGGGGTTGCTACAGGTGGCCCCGGTCGGGGCGAGCGCGGTGCTCGGCGCTGCACAGCGGCTCTAACTTTTCCCGGGACCCGGTCTGCTCGGCACCGGCAGCCGCGGCGTGGGGCGCTGGTAGGATGGCGGCGCCCCGTGGGACGCGGTTCTCCTCCTCCTCCTCCTCCTGCCCGGCTCGGGGGAACCCGCGCCCGCCGGGGACTTGGCTTCCGCCGGGGCCAACTTGGGCAGCCGCTGCCCGGGGTGGGTGCAGCCGCCGAGCGGGGCTCGGGGCTCGGCGCTGCCGGGCACACGCTGCCAGGCGGGGCCGTGCGGAGCTGCCGCCCCACGGAGCCGTGGCGCAGTCGGGCGGGCGGCGCGCAGCCCCCGCGGGCGCGCAGGCGGGGGCGGCGGGAGCGCTCCGGCGCCCCGCGGAGCGCTGTGGGGGATTGTGCGCGTGGATTTTCCCCCTGCCTCACCCCCACATGTCCCGCGAACACCCCGCACCCTCCCCGGCAGGGCGGAGGCGCGGCGCGCCGCATGGCCGGCGCTGCGGGCGCGCCTGGCGGGACTGCGCGGTGACCCGCGGTGTGTGTGTCTTTGAAGGAGGCCGAGATCCCGCAGGAGCTCATCGAGCGGCTGGCGCACAGCGAGATCCACAGCATCCGCGACTTGCAGCGCCTCCTGGAGATTGACTCCGTAGGTAAATTAGTCCCGTCCTCCTTCCTTCCGCGCCGTCGGCCGCCGCCGCCCCGGGGGGAGGCCCCGCACGCCCCGCGCTCCCCGCACGCCCCGCGCACCTCGCCCGAGACACCGAGCGGGGACCGGCCCCGACAGCCGGGCCACCCTGGGTGCGTGTCGCTGGGAGGCGGCGGCCAAGGGGCCGAGCGGGAATTAAAACTTCGTGGGGTTCAGGGTGGAGAGGGACCTTGTGACCCCCCCTGGGTTTTCAGAGCTTTCTCCGTCTCGCAGCGGAGAAGAATTGCCATTAAGGTTTGTTGTTGGTCTTGCATTGCTCTGTTATCTTTAAACTACTGTCCTAAAGGTATTTAAAATATTTGAAACAATATTTATGAATGAAGTAATGTCTCTTCAAGCGCTGGGCTTTAATAAAAGGAAAATAAACCGTCCGCGCTGATTTTAAACAGAAACCTGCATATGAAGCTTACCCTCAATAATACACTTTTTTTTTTTTCCCAAAAGAAAATAGTGCAGAGTTATTTTCTGCATCATTAGGCATGCAAATGGGTGTAGTGAGAACGTGCAGTTTAACAGATCGTTGCAGCAGTAAATCAGATCTAGAAGCATGGTACTGCTGGGTTCCTTATCATTTGGTTTCACTTGATGCACTTTGTTCCTGGTGATTTCTTCCCTCAGTTGAGAGAGAATAAACCCGGCACCTTTGATGTGCCCAGGGGAAGCCTGCATCTTGCTGAAGCACAAACATGGAGAAAAATGAATGAGTTCTTGCTTGTATTGGTACTGGGCCATCTCCTTTTAAACCATATGCTGTGTATTTTTGTAAAGTCTGTGCCAGGTTCAATCACCTTCATTCAGAGTTGCAGAATCCTTCTAGAGTTTAACTCACTGCTTTTTGTACAGTACTCTATTAACGAGCAGGAATGCACTAGGAACGTATTTTACAGTCATAGCTTTCAATTTTCATGTGATTAGGGAGCAAACGTTTTCCCATTACACTGAAAATGGGAGTATTTCTGTCTTGCACAACACTTTACCATAGAGGCTAATTACTAATTACCAGGTTGGCATCGGTTTAATATTTTTGGACAGCAGTGCTTCATCATTGTTGTTTATCACCACAATTAAAGAAACTTTCACAACAGGGAAGGGATATGCAGTTCGTATTTCCCCACTTAAGGCTCTTTTGGACCAGACAAGTGCACTACTGCTAAATTTTTTTTCCCAGTGAACTTGGTGGAGTTGGCTGCTGTTGCAGGAGGGCTGGATCTGAGCGCTAGCATTTTGAAATAGTGCGTGCCTTTGAGTCAGGGTTCTGTAGCTACCAGAATACATTATTTTTTCAAATACCTCAGCGTAACAAGCACATGCTTCATTTTTAAATACCACTTAGAAGGAGAGCAAAAGTTCACGTGGCTCCATTGCAAGAGAATCAGGCAGACAAGTGGGGCAATGGCAGGAGCTGAATAAATGGGTAGATGTAGCAGAGAAATTTATTTCAGAAAATAATTATTTACCTCGTGGCAAATATTAACTGGAGGATGCAAGACCGAAAATGGAAAAGGTCAGCCAGAAGTTTACCCATTTCATTTTGCTGGTTTTTTGCAATTTGTCAGTTTAGAAACCATTAGAGAAACAAGAGACATAAATATTTTACTATCTCACTGTGAAACAGTAATTCCTTAAGACATGAACTCAAACAATATTAAAAAATAAAACCAAAATATTCAGCCTTTCACCCGGTTCTTGCTTATGTGAGTGCTGCTTTTGCCTGTGTGCTAAGCTGTGCTCTGAGCTACTGGTTGGGTTTTCATGGAGTAACCCGTCCTTACTACCCACATTTGCTTTTCCTGGGCACAGTCCTGCAGGCTTTACTGTCATGAGTAATTCTTACTAAAGGCTTATCAGAGTGACTAATCGAGTATTGAAATTGCCGTGCTTTCCTCAGTAAACAGGATCGGGCCTGTTTACTATATTTAGTATTAGCTTGAATTAGCGAATCAAATGTTTTCTCGTTGTCCCTGGTAAGATGATATTTCTGAAAAGTATTTCCTCAGGGCTGCAGTTGCCTTTAGGGAACAGCCAGTTCAGTGAGGGCTTGTACAGTAGGTACATCTCTCTTGTATAGCATGTACTCATTTTCAGCTGAGGCTCAGAACAAAATCACTCCAGTGACTGTTCTCTCCCTCGTTTTAGTGCATGGTGTTGCCAGTCCTTCTGCATGTGAGTACCCCTGTTTAAACTCAGTGGGTGGACTTGAGAATTAAGAATGATCTTGTAGGCTAAGAGTTTGCAGGATCAGGCATGCATGAAGAAAATGTCTGATATTCCTGAGTAACAAGGCGGAATCTGTGGAAAACGAAGGAAGAACAGTCGTTTTCTCTCCTGCAATGCAAAAACATATATTTTTAATTGGAAAAGTAAGTTTTGTAAGTCAGAGTGGGCAGGTTTTTCTTCTATTCTGACAGATTTGGTCTCTATATTGTAGCGCAGAGATGACTGATAACCCCTTCATAAAATTAGAAACCACACCCCCAGACCATCTGGCATATTACTTAAAGAAAAACACTACCCAACATGGAGCTTATCATTGTATTCAAAAATGAAAATCCAGGCCAGTTTGTCAGAGTCCAGCGCTGCATGTCCGACTCAGAGCGTAAGGGCAGTGTGCAAATTCTCTGTTTCTGTCAGGAAATAGGGTCTTGTATCAAATTGCTGCGATTGGGATCCAGAGGCAGTGACAGAATTGCCTTGGCATGACGGAGAGCAGAATGACCCTGTTTAAAGGAGAAAGCATGCACAGTCCCAGGAAGTAGGCAGCTCTAGTGTGCAGAGTACAGTTTTACTACGAGCAGACTAAATCCCCAAAACGGGGGCATTTCCTCTGCTCTGCTTGTGAAGTTCTCTCTGGCTCAGCAGCGTGGTTTTTCTCCTCGTGCTTCACCTCTCCCATCTGTCCTGTGGGAGGTAGAGTTCATTTCATCACCTATTATGTTTGCCTCCTGCTGGGAACAGATTTTCCCCAAGTCATCTGCCTGCATGGGGAAAGGCAGGGCTGAGTGTGCCTCTTTGCACGGGTTAAGGGCATCCACCAGGGTCACCTTAGGCCATGTGAATTTAACAGCCTGCGATTAAGAACTAGCAGAGCAGCTTTTGTTAAGTGGAGAAATGTTCTAAATTAACTGTATACTTCCATGGAAAAAGTGTTAGACTGCTGCAGAGCTCAATCTTTTGGAAAATGTGCTGTTGGCTTTGTGAGTTTTGGTGTGGTGCTCAATGAAGGACGTTGCAGTGCAGTTTTGGCTTCCCTTGCACCTCTTACACATCATGAGAGGCATCTTCCATGTGTGGCCTGTGTTTTTCCTCATGAGGGAATGCTCCTCCTCCTCTACAGCTGGTTGATCATACTTAGGTGAAGGAGGAAAAAAAAAAACTAAACAAAACAGGATCTTGCAAGACGCTACTTATATTTCCTTTAACAGATCAAAGTTGAAAACTTAGTGACATCTATCTCTACAGCTGAAATGTCAAAAGGGCAAATTTTGTATCAACCAAAAAGAAGATCAAAAAGCCAGACTGATGTCGCCGTGGGCTTTCTGGCTCTAGGACTGATTTGTAAGACAGACCATTTCAGTTTATTGTACTTTACGCTGAATTCCTGAAAAAAATGATATTATAAGAGTTTCCTAAACTGCTGCTGTTGGTACTAGAAGTCTTGGATCTGTACTTTCTGGATGCACATCAAAGTGAAATCTGAAAGGGTTTGCATTAAGACTGAATATGTTGGGAGTTGTACCTCACATAAAATAGTTTGGTAAGAAGATGGAAATGCAAAAGTATAAATTGATAAGTAGAAAATAGCAGTAAACTTAGGATGCCTTCCACATGCTTCTTGAGTGAGAAGAGTAATCATGTATTGGCAGAATGTCTCAGGAACTCTGTGATTTATATTCCATGACCCAGTGGAAAATCGCCAATCTGACAAAAAAAGAACAATTTCAGCTACACTAATGGATTGACCAAGGCTAATTGCAAGAGTTTTTATGCCCATCATTGATATGTTGTCAGTACATAAAAGATTACAGAGAAATTTCTTGATTGGCTGCCATGAAAACATTTTTTTATTATTAAATCGTTAAAAGAAAGTTGCACTAATCTGGCTCGGTGCAACATCCTCCATCTTCACTTGGTGATGAGCAGTGTTCGAGTTCTAAACTGAGAACCACCCATTTCTAGGCTTTCTGCTCTAAACCTCATTTTGTGAGGTGCTAAGCACCCATAAACTCGCATTTCCTTCGCTGAGAGCTTATTCTCACCCTGCAACTAAATCAGTACATTGTTGGAAAAACTGATACAAATCAAGTATCACCCTTCTTAAAGTCAAGCTAGAGAGGGGACTTTGTAGCATCATGGTTTTAATGAAACAAAAGGAGGTCCTCTGGCCGCACTTTCAGAGCCAAGCGTGAGTTTAGAAGCTGACTTGGTCATTTTTCACTCCTACTTGGCCAAGACTCCGGTTGACTTAAACATTGCTTGAAGTTGACTTCAAGCAGACTTCCCTTGAATTCACTGGGAAATGGAATTCCTTCCAAATGCCTGTGGGAATCAGGGGGACACTTAAGTGCCTTTAACATTGTAGTGTCTTCTGGCTCCAGCCGTGCCCCATTATTCTGTTTATTGAACCAAACTTGGATGATGTGTTGATGGAAATAACACAATTTGTGTGAGATAACGCATTGAGGTTTGACTGGAACTTGTTTTGCTGGGCTGGCTGTGTAGATAGATCTCTTTTTGTAACCCTCACAGAGAGACATGAACTTAGGAACTGCTATATATGCTTAAGACTTGTTTTGAGACAGTGAGTTACACTATAGTCCAGAGGCCTTCTTCACCTTAGAAATAATCTTATAAGCACCACACCTCTTCGAGGTGTCGTTTTGCTTTCTAAACGTGGTGATGGACAATGGTTAATGGCAGCTGAGTCGAGCACTTCTGTGTAAGCACATGACTTAACTTACTGGTTAGCTGATCATTCCAGTCCTTACCAGCTTCTTTAAAGCAGGCAGCGAGGGATCCTTCATGCTAGCAGGGAACTGTGCCAGCCCTGCTGAGTGTGGGATTAGGAACCGTGGCCCAGCCCTGCCGTAGTGCTGGCAGCCCTGCCAGCTTCCCTTTCCAGCCTGATGCCTGTGCCCACCAAGCAGTTGGGATTAGAGGCATTACTTTTGTGTTTAATCTCCTTATAAACACTGTTTGCTTGTGCATGGACATGCTTCTTGCTCCGAGCTTAGCTTGGATCTCGGGCTGAGCAGAATTCACGCTGCTGTCGAGAATCACTTCATTGCCTCAAATTGAGGGAGAGGTAGTGACAACTTGAAGCTGCCAAAAAGGAGGTCAGTATTAAGGTGTTGGGTGGCTGAGTGCTAGGAAACAGAAGAGGGCTGGAGGCACATCAGAACGGATCCTCATTTTGCATAACGCCATTTGGGATCAGGTGGATGGCCTGGTGCCATTGGAATGGGATGTGGGAGACCTGGCTCCACTCCCCAGCTCAGTTGCAAACTTCCTGTGGGATCTCTGGCAAGCCATTTTATTTATACCACTGATGAGTTTTCTGGAGTATGGGGTGTAATAAAAGCAGAAATAAAACCCTTTAGTCATTGCTGTGTTACATGACAGGGCTGGGACTGCAAATAAGGCCCAATACCAGCTAATGAGTCTGGTTCTAAAATTTCCCATTGAAATCTATGGGAAACAAGTACCACACATAGGGACTAGGAACCAATTTACTTGGATAAATTGAGACTGTGGATTTCACAATTAGTGATTTCATACAAGGATCTGTTCAGCTGATAGAGAGAATAGACAGGACCAGTGGGTGATCCTGGCACTACCTCTAGGACCTCTGGTTTTATCTTCTCTTAGCTACTTACAATGCTATTTTCCAAGTAGTAATGATAAACCCTGAGATGCACAACTCTTTCTAAGGTGCTGAAGATCCTACTGTCTTCATGTCTCACCTGACTGTACGGGTGATTTCACAAGCTGCATGTTCCTTAGGGCAAAATTTCTTGGAGGGAGGAGAAAAGGAGTTGGTTGTTTTGTGGAACAGAGCCTTATGATGTGTTTTGCTAATAAAACTGAGATTAAAACAAGTTCCAGAGACAGACAGCTGTGTGTACAGAACAAACTGGAAGCAGGGAGTGTGACAGTGCAGAAGATGGGAGTGTAGGGTGTTGGTAGCTTGCAGAGAGGGTAATTGAGTACTGTGTAATACCCTTTTGCATTTTTTTAGAGCATGTCACAGTTTTTTTAGGAGTCAGCAGTGAAACCCTGAAACTCTACAGTGATGTTCCAGAGGACACTCCAAGCAGCAGAGTGGTGCCAAACCCCTTAGTTTGGGTGTCCTGGGGTCTGTGTGCAGTTCTCTGTTTGGTTCCTTCTTCCTGATCCCCCGTTTGCAGACTGTGCTTGTGGTTTTCAGACCCCACGGCATGGGACACGACCTGAACTGCTTCACTTAACAAACCCAAATAGTTGGAGCAGTTATTTTGTTGTTTTTTATGATAAATGAAATGCCAAGTTTTCCATCTTTGCTTTTTCTCATGGCCCTTTAACCCATGTGGTAGGCTTATTTAGGGAACAAGACAAGCCTGGATGCAGTCCCAGAGTTTGCAGTAGCTTCAGATGCCCCTCCAAAGGTTAGGATACTTCACAGGGGATTTGTTCTGCAACAGAGAGGCTAAAAGGAAACCCATGCTAGTTACTTTTTGCTTTTGATTCTGTCCTAGTACTGCCCTGAAAACCAAGCAACAGAAAATTTACAGAGGCAGCATTGTTGCTGTTGGGTCTAACACCATATTGTCTACTGTTGCCTCATACCAGAACTTCAAAATGTTTGTAAGAAACATTTTACATGCAGGATTATTGTTCCTATTTCTACACCTTTCCAGTAAGAAAAGCCATATTATGCCTTTCACATAAAAATGCAACTGTTTTACTTTAGATATGGTTCTCTGCCACAGTGTGTGCTCTGTTTCTGGGGGCTTTTGGTAAAATGGATATTGGAATTAAATTGTGCATGCTTATATATGACATTCAATGTCTGTGTCTTTCATCCCTGCCTTATGCCCTTGCAATTGCATTACCAGGGGTTACATTAGACTAATTGTAGCAGGATTTGGTCTTGTGCCTATGAACAACACAGATTTGTACCTGTGGAACAGTACACTTGTGCAAGTAACATACCTGAGGTTTAACATTTTGTTTCCTGTTCTAGGATATGATGATGTTTCAGAAACAAACTTGAGATCTTACAGTGTTCATTCTGCTAAACATGTGCAAGAGAACCGTCCTGTGCCCATTCGCAGAAAAAGAAGCATTGGTAAGAAACAAGCTATTTGTACTTTGGGAGTGAAAGCAGAGGGGGTGCTTTTGGTCAGCCAAGCAGGACATTTCACTGGAAAAATGTGACATGCACAAAGGGAAAAAAGGGCCATTTCTAGCTTCTGCCTTTCTTTTTGCACAAAACGAGCCGTTGCCTGAGAAGCTGTCTTCTGGAGGATGTCCATAGGAGACAGACATGCACAAATTCTTTACATTCACTTTCTTGTTGCAGCATGTTGGAAAGCTAGACCTCGGTTAGAAAATGCTGTGATATTCAATGTATAATTCATAGTGTGGGGAACAACTACAGCAATGTGCTTTAAAAAACATCAACAGTTGGTAGAGTTTTCAGTACAGAAGCTCCACAAAAGGAAACAGCTTGACTCTTTATTCACAAGAAAAATACAGTTTATCCCAAAAATTAAAAGCCATTGATGGAAACGCCAGGGCATTGATTTCCATCTCTGTGTAGGGCACCAGGCATGTTAATTGATTAATAATGATGGTGATCCAACAAAGCCCAAATATAAATTTATAAAAGGGATGTACGAATAGGATTTACGTGCAGTGCATGTTTATCTGATTAGGTGTGAGTGTTCCACCATTCCACTGGAGTGTGGAAAACATCCACGACGTAATCTGTGGTGGGTAGCTCAGTGTGGTGGTAGGCAGAGATAGCCCAGCTTGCTGTCAGCAGGGATTTGCAGTGTGAATTGGCAGCTCTGGCACATTGGCTGCCTCGGGAGAGCAGCGGTTCGGAGGCAGCCGGCGACGTTGGCACCTCACCCTGCAAGGTGCTGGATGCCTCCCCTCCACAGGCTCTGGGAACTGGGTGTGCTCCATAACTTGTAGGAGTTGCCAGCTATCCTGCAGTATTGCATCTGTTAATTTTCTTGAGTTCATGGCACTCGGGGCTGAGAGTAAGAATTTTCACTCTGTTTAGTCTATTGAAATGCATCTCTTTCGAAACTAAGCCTAGATTTCTGTGTTGCAGGCACAGGCTAGGCCTGAGCTTCTTGTACTAAAGAACTAAATGAAGAAGTGCAGGCAGTGTTCCAGTTCCCTGACACATCTAACCCAAAGCTATCACAAGCTTGCACTGCAATGCAATAAAAAAAAAAAAAAATCCCAGATGTCTTTGGAGAACTTATCAGCAAACAACTTGTCCCTGAAATTGCTATTTTTTTCTGGATTGTTTTGAAATATCCACTTGACTTCTTAAACAGTCCCTAGGTTGATGATGATATATGGTTTGGATCATGGTAGAATCACACACTAGTACAGAGCTACTCTTTATAATCCTAAACAATCTCACTTTACCTGAGCCCACCAGGGTATTGGTTTAACTGCAGTTTTTTCAGTCATGCTGCTCTGGTGGTTTTGCATCATTCAAGAAATGACAAATTAAATAAAACCCACCATGTACAAAGCTTTGATAACTTCAGAAAAAAATGGCAGTTGCCCTTTGGAATGGTGGATGAACCAGACTCCCTGATGTAGGCACGTTAAAGTTCTGGAAGTGGAAACCCAAGTCTTGAAAGTTTCAAGCTGGTGCAGGTTGTTTCCCAGCTGTGCAAACTGGGTATGATACATATAATCCTCAATTTAACTTTTGAGGTGGTGTTTGCAGGGTGTTGCATGTTTGTGTGATAGTATTTGTGTGCAGTGATGACCCCAGTGCTGGAAAACAACAGCTGCTGTTGCACAGTCACTCTGAGGCTGTTCTAGGGGGTCATTGAATACAGAGGAGCTCCTGGCTTGCTGTCACTTCCAGAGCCAGGATTGTCTTATCTCATGATATGTGCTCCAAGCTGTGTTGGGAGCCAGGCCACTGGAAAGCCTCATTTTAGGGCTGGGCTTTGGGAGCGAGTCAAGCTTGTCCCCAGGGTGACAGCAGAGCTCAGCTGTAAGCAAACACTCAGCTCGCCAGCGAGCAGTGGGGATGGGAACACGGTGTGGGTGCTGTGGGGCGGGAGCAGCGCTCAGCTGGGGCTGTGACTGTGCTGTGCCCGCAGAGGAGGCCATCCCGGCGGTGTGCAAGACGCGCACGGTGATCTACGAGATACCTCGGAGCCAGATCGACCCCACCTCGGCCAACTTCCTGATATGGCCGCCCTGCGTGGAGGTGAAGCGCTGCACCGGCTGCTGCAACACCAGCAGCGTCAAGTGCCAGCCCTCGCGGATACACCACAGGAGCGTCAAGGTGAGCAGGGGCTGCAGGGCCCCGCTGGCTCCTGTCCAGCCTGCACACCCCACTGACCCCAGCGGGACCCAAACCTTCCCTACCCACCCTCTTTGAGTGAGCAGATGGCCTTTTCAAGTTACGTGGTCATTGGAAAATCTTGGGTTTGGATTTGATTTTCACAGGATTCCCTTTAGGTTTTCTCTCTCTCTTTTTTTTTTTTTTTTTTTTTTTTTTTTTTTTTTTTGTACAATGAAAATAAAGTTGATTGTGCCTTTCCCATGATCTCGCACAGTACAGATCTTAAAGTTAAGAAGATAAAATGACTCAAGGGGCATTGGACTTAAAAAAATAAATAAATCACAGTATGGAATGCTGTTTTCTTAATTAAATATTATGCAGCCTAAATTGGGCTTTTATATCTGACAACATAACACTTTTGATCTGAAAAAATGTGTTTCAAATTATCTTACCCCAGGGATAGAAGACTCAACAGCTTCATGCTGTATTTACTCATTAGACAAATTCCCTATTGCAACTTTCCAGTAAATATTACGTGAAATATTTATGTTCATTTGGCTTCACTGTGTTCTAATTTTTATCAGTATTTAAACAAGTACTGTTGATCTACATCTGTGTGTAGGAGATTAGACTTACACTTAGCATTTCATATTGTGAAGACTCTGAGTTCTTGTTGCCCTGAATTTCTCAAGAGCAGAATTAAAATAAACCCCACCACATTCTTGAACGTAAAATTGCTCAGCACAACACACTGATTGCTGCACTTGCAATGGATTTTGAGAAAAGTGCTGTTCATTTAGTGCTGTACATCCTAGAACAAAAATAAGGCACCTAAGTAATTTCATTGTTTTTCATACACTGTTTTTCATACATGCAGACATGTGTCTGGGCAGAATTTCTTTTTCTTTTCTGGTTCTGAACATCTTAGAAATGTTTTTGCATCCAAATAAGCTGGAGAAACATCTGAGATTCTCTCAGTGTCCCCAAAAATAATCACACTTTAGACTTGCTTGCTGCCTTGCCTTAATGGGATCCGCTTTGCAGAAACAATTAAAAATGACGATCAATAATTACTTGAGAACAAACTGGAGAGATTGAAAGACTTCAATTGTAAACCTTTCTGAATAGGAGCTAAACAGCAAAGTGCCTCAGGGTTGTGATATTTGGTGCTGTTGCCTTTGGGTTTGATGCAGCCTCCAGTTGATTTTGTGCAACAGTGAACATGCACAGAGCAGCTGGATGTGCTCAGCAGAGAGCTGGGATGTGTGTGATGAGCTTGCTGTTGGTACCTGTGTGTGATGCTGCAAACTTGTGCTTCTCTCCTCCTCCTGAGGGATGGGGGGAGATGACAGATGAGAGAGAGGGTCTTGGCTGTCCCCCTGCTGCAGGGACTCTGTTCCCTAAGAGCTGCAAACTCCTGGCAGCAGCTTTGCAGGATGTCACTGCTGGGGCTGCTTCCCCAGCACATTGAAGGAATTTTAGTCTCTCAGCCCGTTGTAGTGCTTTTGGATTTACACTCATTTTAGTAGGGCACAAGCTAAAAGTAGGTTCAGCTGAGCAGCTGCTGTTCGTGGCTGTGTAAATATGTTGCCACCAGCAATATCAATATACGTCAGCCAGCTTTGGAGGACTTTTTTTTTCCAAGCTCCAAGACTGCTCCAAACAGTCATTAAGTAGCAGGGGAAAAAAAGGACAAGAGGTCAAGCAGGAACAGGATGTTCATTGTAAAGGTTGTAGGCTGACCCCACTGTCACACCAGAACTCTTAGAACAGAATCCATATTTATGCCCTCCAGAGTCGGATCCCCTTGTAGCTTTGATGTAATTGATGGTTTTCTGAGCCTTTTGCCAATCCTAAGTTTAGAGCTGAATGTCTGCTCATGCCATTAAGCAGCTGGCTCAGAGTGAGGGTCCCTGGAAAGGTGGGAGCAGTTTTGGAGAGCCTTCTCAGCTGCTCTGCAGTGCAGTTGGAAAGCCGGCTTGTGTTTTCCCCTGATGTCAGACTGCATAAAAGCTCTCTTTTGATGGAACATTGAAAAGGCTTTCCCCGCTTCCTCCTCATTGACAAGGTAGTGAGATCATAGCTGGCCCATTCACACTAGAAAAATGTTCATCCAGAAAGGTCAGCAAGTGGGTTTGCATCATCCAACAGGCGAAAGCAAAGGGTGTTTTCTTTGTCTCACTGAGGGCCACTGTAGTCAAGGTTAAGAGACGACTGGGGCAGTGTGGGAGGAGCAGTGGAGGTGCTTGTGTTCAGGCATTTCATTCCTGGGACATGATTCAAGAGCTGGAGAGTTTGGGGATGCCCTTTCTTCATCTTCACTGAGCTCTCATCAGTGGAATACCATTAATGTGGAATTGAAGCTGTAGGGAGCTCCAAGCCAGGGGGGTTGGGGGAACATCTTTTCTGAAATGAGTGCTGTAAGGTTTCCCTTTCACGGGGTGGGTTTCATTAGTGAAAGGTGGGTTTGCCCTGCACGGGCACAGTGAGCACATTAGCACAGCCTCCTGGCCCTGAAGACATCTCTGATCAGCAAACTGCACCTGCTCAGCCCCACAGAGCTCAGACTGGGATGAAGAGGCAGGTTGGGAGCTGCTCTTTGATGGGAAGGAAGAGATTCTGTTTCTCTCCTTATAGAGCAGTGGTGACAAGGATGGGGGTGTTAGGGGTGTTGGTGTCTGTTACAGAGAGATTTTCTCCTCTGTGTGCAAAAGCATTTCAGTAATGTCTGCAGATCCTGTTGCTTCTGTCCAGTGAGTTCAAGTATTTACCAAGTACCAGACCATAATTTATTTGGGGCGTTCTGAACAAGAGTCTTCCTAAGACAAATTTTGAGCATGGTGTTCTTGCTGGATTTCATCACAGAAGCTGAAAATAATTAATATTATGGAGCAAATCCTGCCTATACTGCTAATCTGTAATAGCCAAGTTGAACAATATGATTGCAGCAGTGCTTACATGCAAATTAAGAAACAAGAGCTTAATGACTCCATCTACCTCAGCTTTGCCTCAGGTTGGCCTTGAGCAGAAGCCCTGCCAGCTTCAGCCATTTCTGCATATTCAGTTGAGCTGGTCTGGCGAATCTTAGCCTGGTATAATTCTTAGAGTAAAATATGAGGGTGAGGTGAAGGAAAAAGGAGCTGGACTGAAGGGAGTGAAGGAGGGAATGAAAGAGGGAATGAAGGAGGGGATGAAGGAGGGAATGCAGGAGCAGCTCTTGAGCTATCCCTGGGGAGTTGTTTAGAGGTTGTAAAAAGTGCTGGAGCTCAGGATGAGCTGTTCAGCAGAGCTCCCCAGCCTCGGAGCGGGTTGGAAAGGCCTTGCAGAGCACATGGGAGGTGTAGGTCAAATAGCTGCACGTCACCTTTGCAGGTTTAAGAACCTTTTCCTTCTGCCATTGGGATAAGCAGCCCTTGGAATGAGCTGTGGCTCAACTGCAGCTGCAGGCAGCACTCGATGGGACTGGCAGGACCAGGTATCAAAGGTCAGTTCAGGAATGGGAGAAAGCAGGGAAAGGCCGGCAGAGCTGAAGGCGGAAAAGCAGCGAGGTGCCCCTGGAGCATGGCAAGCCCTGCCAGCCTGGCAGAGGGCAGGTCTGGCTGCTTGCTCGGGGACAGACACCCCACACAGCCACTCCTGTCCTCCTGGCCCTGCAGCAGTGACTTTCCAGGCCCCGAGTCCCTGTTGATTCACATCTTCCTCACACACAGGTTTTCCCTCTGTTGTATCAGCATGCAGTTATTTTAATATGGAAGCAATAGATGATTCCAAGAAATACTCTGATTCAGTTGCTTTTTGGGCTTGTTTCCATCCAGTATTTAGGTATCAGCCACATGAGTTCTGATGTTATGAGGAACTATCTGTGCTGATAGTTCTCTTATAAACTCCTGCCCATGACAAATTTTAGCTTTCTACTGGAGGTGTTTTGGACATTTCTGTCTTCTTTTTTCTCCCCTGCTATTAATCCCTGATTTCATATCTCCTGGAGAATCCCTAAAAAAAGTGTTCCCATGATGTTTCCATTAGGCCATTTATTTTTATCAGATTTTATTTTCATTTTTACTTAGCCACCACACTGTATTGCAGGATGTAGACCTAGAATCTACCGTGATGCAAGTATGGTACCACTGATAATACACTATTTGAGAAGCTAATCATTTATTTCACTCTCTTGCTCTCAAAGACTTTTTATATAGTGGTATTTCCTGGATCTAGATGGTTTGAGGATTTATTTATGTTTTTGTTACATTAGAGACAAATAAAAGGAGCTTGTTGATTTATTGAGGATTGACCACTTCAAAGTTCTGTATAATACACTTGAGAAACTGTACAATATAAACACCAGGGAGAAAAATACAAAGAAGAAAAACCAGTTGTACACAAGGCCAAATCCCATGCTGTTGGCACAACTACCCCTGTTTATACCCACTGAAAATGTGACCTGCAGCCTTCATTGTTGCAGATCAGCATTGTGTGTGGCAGCAGGTGTTAACAGGTGACACAGACACAACAGCCTGTCTGGTTTGTGCTGCTTCACTTCCAGTATTTGCAACATCTACAGAATGACATTCCTTTAACTTGTGTAGCGTGAAGTAGGGCAGTGGAACGTGTGCTGGATTGTGTTTTAACTACAGTAATAAAAGCCAGCTTTAAATTGCTGCATAAATTCATTATGATCCTCTACAAAGTATTACTGTTTCTGTTTTTTTTTAACTGTTATTTAATACCAATAGCCACAGGAACTGCATATATCTTTCAGTTTGTAAAACCAAGTGAAACAAGGACAGGCTTTTAAAAGCTTGATTACAGTTTATTTTTGTTGCATGTAATTTTCAGTGAGACTGGTTTATTCTAACAGCTGTAATAAGCATGGCAGATCTGAGAGCTGTTTCATGATTGCTGGGTCCCTTTCTTTGTCTCTGATGATGGAGGTGTCTTAATTACTGTTTGTTTTCATAAATTTTAAGGATTAGTCATCCTTTGATGCCAGATGACTCAGTTGTACCATACATTTTCAAATCATCGTGTTCAAAGGCTTGATGGAGTTGGGTTCTGATAGGAAATTTTGAAACATACTGCTTTGGCCCATAGTTAGTCTTTCAGAGAAAGTGTTCTGGTATGTCATGGCCAGCTCTTAATCCATTTACATGGAGATCTGACAGTTTCAGAAGATACCTTTTAATGTGGATACTTCAGTTATTGCATCTATTTCTGTAACTTCTGTTTGCTGGTAAATGAAAATCATCTTTAGATCCTGTTGACAGAAAGGGTGGTGGCTAAAATGTGTATCTGAGCTCCTTGCTCTGTGAAAGCTCAGGCAGATCTCCCACTGGCTTTAGAAAGGCCAGGATTTTGCTCTAGCTTCTCTCACTGGCATCCAGAGGCCCTTGATAGTTGTGACCCCAGAGCCAGAAGAGTGTTTCTGGGAACTGGGAATGGAATGGGTTTTTCCAGATACCACTCTCATTTTGTGACACTGTTGTTCCAGTTTTGAAAGGGCAAGGGAATGAGTTTTGCAGTGTGGAGATTGATTTAGAGCATTGAATCCCCACCAAACACACAGGGAAACTTTTAGCTGGGAGTGTCATTGTGGATGCTTTATTTGGTAGAGACTGGAGCTTTGGTTGGACCAGCCTTTATGGTTTTGTCATGTAACTCCTGTAGAGACAACCAGCCTCCCCTGTCCTTCTGCTCCCTCATCTCTCTTATTTATACTGCATTCCTGTGATTTGTAGTCTTGTTTGCTGGGACAGCCACACTGCAGTGCCCTTTTGTCAGATGAGTAGGTCTGAGCAGCCATGATTTAATTGCAGTGATTTCCATTTCAAGCCAGTGATCACCACCTATTCTACAGTGCTCAACACGTTGAGAACTAAACACTGGACCTCTGACAAACTCTCTAGCACTCTCCTTGCCCACATTAGGCCATATTCCCTTGCATGGCCCTGACCATCATGCCCACTACACTTAGCACAAGTCAGTGCCCAGTGTTCCACAAGCCATTTCAGCACCCCAGAACATCACTGCTCTGCCCTCTGCCATTCCTCCTCTCCTGGTTGCCAACCTGTGGGTCAGGGTGTCCTTGTGTTCAGTATCCCCCCACCCCAGCATCCTTCTGTTCTACCTTGGTTTCCTTCAGATGACAGACCTGCATGTAGCCAGAGCTGCTCCAGCATGATCCTTCCTCCAACCTCAACTTTCCCTACAGACTTTTTTTTATTTTAAGGATACCATAAGTGGAGCAGTGCAGTTGTGAACAGTTGGAAGGACTGGGGAGGAATATTCTGTCTGCCAGCTTTCCACAGTAAAGCCAAAGGCTGGACCCAGTTTAGGGGTGGTCGTTCCCTTGGACCTATAAACTGTGCTTGAGAGCTCTTGTGACCAAGCCCCAGGTTATCACAGGGAGTGAGTAGGAATGAAACTGCTTTCTAAGGTGATGTTCAGATCCTTGTTGTGTAGGGCTGAGAACTTCACATGCAGAGGGCTCTGGAGACACCACTTTGTAAATAATAAGTTGTATTACAAACCTTACTAATGCCTTCACTGTCAGCCTTTAACAACACTTACAGAAGATTGTGCTAAAAGTGGCAGTTTACAAGAATAACCACTGATTTGAATCTGTATAGAAGTTTATTGTGATACATGTGGAAACCGAGTTGCTTAAAACATCAAACCAAAATGAATGGGAAATTGTTTTATCTCTTGGGGGAAAATTGTTTCAAACTACTGAACTTGAATAAACAAATAGTCTGTGCAATAAATAGTTACATGATGCACAATTAAGATAAAAGATGATTAGTATGCTAACATTTTGTATGGGTTTGGCTACATTAAAAATAGAGGTATATAGTTATCTGTCTTCAGTTCTGAACTGTAACCATGTTGATGTGTCTCAGTACATACCTCATCGTATTTTATAGGTGGCAAAAGTGGAGTATGTTAGAAAAAAGCCAAAATTAAAAGAAGTTCTGGTGAGATTAGAAGAGCATATGGAATGCACCTGTACATCATCAAATACTAATTCAGATTATAGAGAAGAAGAAACTGGTATGTTTTCCTTTTATTTTTGCATTAATGCTGATTTCATATGGACCTTATTTTTATATTAGTAAAGAACATAAAGCAAATGTTGCTTACAGTGAACTCAGTAGAGAAGCTCCCAGCTACTTCTCTGTGTTGAACATGCCAAATGAGACCCAGTTTGTGCTGTATGAGGAGTTTGGATTTCAAATTTAAAGTGTATCACTTCTCATTAGGCTGGCCTGTAAATAAATGTAAATGCCCAGTAGCGTTCAGGTCTTGCTTCACTAAGTTAAAGGTTGTCATGTTGCAGCTCGTGGGTGAACTCTGTTGCCTAATTTCTTTAGACTTTGTGGAGACAGGGCTAACACTGAGATTTACTTGACCTTGGGGAAAATATGAATGAAATTAATGTAAAGCACTTGGGAATAAATTCAAGATTCAAGGCTAAGGAGTTAGTTTGGAAATAACGTTGCTCATTCCTGTTGTTTCCTTACGTATGTGTACTCAAGAATTTGTCACTTGTTGCATTAAACCTAAATTTGCCTTATCAAGATAACTTTTGAGTTACAATGGGGAAAGATTTATTGGGAAAAAATTACTTTCAATCTGGCTTCCATAAAATCATTCTGAATTAATCTAAGATCATTGGCTCTGATCTACTTACTACAGTGCAATCAATGCAGGGCTTGACACACTTATTAAGGAAAACCACTGTGGTAAAAAGGACATTTCCTTTTCTCCTGATACTGATTGAAGGCAGCCTCAAAAGTTTGTTTTGCACCTCTGCAGGGAATTTAAAGGCGCAATAGAACCAACCCAGAATTAAAGAGTCAGTAAAGAGCAGATAGAGGAGGAAAGCTGTCCAAAGGTGATAGATTTTGTAGGTGGCTGAGTGAGGAAGGGATTTCTGTACTGGCTCCATCCCGCATGGAGACATAAATCTGGTCCAAGCAAATGTAAACTTCAGTTGCTATGTACAGAGCAGAGGAATTAGAATTTCTGTAAAAGCAAAGTTAGACCTCTGCTGCAATTTTACTGGACATCAGTTTATAATCTGAGCTGAGTGTTTATCTGAAACTAGGTGGAGTTATTAGACAAAACCACACATAAAGTGGCTATTTTTAATGTGGGTATGGTTTGATACATTTTCTATGTCTCCTGTTTGGAAAAAAATTTCATTAGATCAATTTCAGTTTTCCAAATTGTCTTTAATTGCTATAGATTAAGCAGCTATGATTCTTAAGATCAAAATTTTTTGGTTCTGATATGTGTAAAAAATGGGGCAGAATTATAATGGAAAAATATGTATTTCTAGGATTTAATTACTGATAGGAGCAAAACTTGCACCCAGCAAGTGGATGGTGAGCTGAAAATAGCTCAACTTTGGAGCTGAAGGCAAATGTTGAGTACTGCATGGTAACAGTAATTATAGATGGATCCTGGGAATGACGTGTGCAATGCCAACTTCGTTTATTATTTCTTTACTTTTGCGTAATTACTTTGTAAACTCAATGTCAAATCAGACGTTATAAAGTTATTACTTTAATGCAAAGGATAATGAGATTTCTTTGAAATGTAAACGGTTTGAGTGTTTATGACTTCAGTGTTACACGAAATGCATTACCTTAGGGCTTTTCACCAGCCCTGCCCTTATGTTAACAGGAAGGCCTAGGGAATCAGGTAAAAAACGGAAACGAAAAAAGTTAAAACCAACATAAAACCTACTGGAACTATTTGATATTCAGGTAGGACCTATATGCTGAACACCCTAATAGCACAAGTACTGGAAAACTTAATCAAATATCATCACTTCAACTTAATCACTGTTCAAAATCTTGACACTTGCTACCTCAAGGCTGCAAAGAGATTAGATGTGATTGGCTTTGATAATTCTACCTGCTGGTATTTTCCCTTTAAGCTCCACATCACCATCAGCATCTTACATTCTTGAGCTACTTCCTTTTCTTGCCTTTTTTATTTCTTTTTTATTGGAGGGTGCTAATACTTCAGCTTCTGAAATCTCAAGTTCCATTGCCTCTGCTTGTGTTTCATTATTATTGATTTCTGAGGTCAAAGCATCACGTGATAATGCATGAATGAATTGAAGGTTACAAATCATTGTGTTCCCAGTCCTTGGCTGTGAAACATTGAGTGTACATACAGCAAATATTATTATTTGTGTGACCATCAAACCCATGTTCTGGCACGAACTGGGTTTGATTGCACATTCACCTGATGCAATCTGATGATCTGCTGACTTGACCAGAAAGATTCTAAAAAATTCCTTTTTTTTTCTTTTTTTTTTTTTTCTTTTTTTTTTTTTTTGTGTTGCAGAGTCCTGTGTTACTTACACCAGAAAATTAAGATCTTAATTTTTGGTCTGTTCAGTCTCAGTAGGATGATGATAGTCATCAAAATTCATGAAGTTTTCAGTGTAGTGAAAAACTAACACCCTCTCAGTGCAAAAATGACTGAAATCCTTTGGCCAACATATTAGCAATGTATGATGATGGCGACACACATTCCAAATTAAATATGGAATTTCCATTTCCTAATGGCTTGAAAGTATGTAAGCTGCAGCAGTTGCAATTGATTCTGGTATTTGGAGTGGGAATGATTTGGATTTTGCAGTGTCTGTGCCTAAGGCCTGGATGGTGGTGAATTTAATTTCAAGCCCCTGTTTTTTGCACATGAACTCCCAGTGGCAGTTTTCATTTATACCAGTGTATCATTTCTAAAGAATGCTAAACTTGATATCCTGTTTCAGATTAACAGGTATTTATTGGGAGTAGTATGATAGAAGCAAAGATTTTCTAAAATTCAACTTTAAAAGTGAGCATGTAAACTCAATCAAAACAGCATTTAGAACTTCTTGTCCCAGGTTAGTGACTCTTCATGCAGAACAGTTTTTTTTTTTAAAGTCATCTACTTCAAGGACAGGACCTTTGATTCTAATCATAGAGTTATTGTATCTTTTTTCTCTCCTGCAGATGTAAGGTGAAAATAAGCTAGAAAAAAAACTTCTCTCTGGGACATGGATGTACATGGTTTGTTACATTCCTGAACCTACTATGTATGGTGCTTATTGACTGTATACTTTATTTGTTCTCCTGTGTGAAAAAACTGGCTCAAAAGAACACTTAATGAGAACAAAGAGACAATGTACATTTGTTTAATGTGACATCAAAGCAAGTATTGTAGCACTCTGTGAAACAATAGGAAGCTTCCCTGTCCAAAAAAGAAAAAAAAACGAAAGAAAGAAAAACAGAAAAGAAAAAAAGACAGTTGAATGAATGGAGGATACCAAAAGTACTCAAAAACATGACAAAAATCTAAGTGAATAGTGGATTTCTGTCAGAGCAGTCAACGGTGCTTTACGTCAAGAAATGTGCCTGCGTTCTTGATGAAGATGGATGGACACTGGTGGACTTCAGGCACAAAAAAAGCAGGAATGTATGAAATGATCAAATGCCACGCAAACACTATAGAACAATACATCCTTGCTTGGTGGTGTTTTAAAAGTCTATACAAAAAAACCTTCTGGGGAGCCTTAAGTGGATTTTTTTTTTTACACCATAAAGTGATTATTAAGTTTTCTTTTTACTCTTTGCCTAGCTTTTTATTATCTCTTGGACTACATTTGCCAATAACACATATAAAAGACTGGTATAACAATAAGCAGAACACAAAACATTATGGTATTTCTCCTAGTGGGATGCAAACTAATGAGATGTATTAAAATAAAAATGGTATACCTATGCATAATTTTCTAGACGTTTCTTGGTTTATGTTCCCCAACCTCCCCCGTAATTTAAAGCATTACATAAAAGAAAAAAAAAGAGAAAAAAAAGAGAGATGTGCGTAAACAAATCATAGGATATCCATGCAAAAATCCTTTTTTTTTTTCTTTAAGACTTATGCCAGTTGCCTACTAGTGATATTGTGTTAGCAATTGTCATTCTTATCAGTATACAGATACTTTTATTTCACATGTTGGAGCTGTGTGAAATGTACAAATTCTTGTATCTGCATTGTATAATGTCATGGTGGCATGGGAATTACCTTGCTGCAAATATTTGAACAAAACCTAAAATTCTTTATTTTTGGTAAAATGTTATGCTTTATGTGTATTCAACAGAAATATGTGTTTTTGTAAAGGTGAAGTTTGTATTTTTATCTAAAAATTAACAGTTTTATATACCTGAGAAAGCCTGCTATGTTTTCTTGAACCAAAAAAAAAAAAAAGAAAAAAAAGAAAAAAAAAACATTTTGTGGTCATATTTTTGTAGTAGAATAGCCCAAATAACATCAAAATCTATTTTAACTATAGCAGGGCAGATAAAATACTCTGGCACCAGCTCCTGTATTTTCAAAGTGCCAAAGGATTAAATGTTCAGTTCCCCACAGATTGCAGTGGGAGCCACATGGATAAATCCTTCTGTACTGCTTTGGAAATTTAGGGCTGTGCCAGATATGACATGGCTACTCACTTGGCCAAAATCACTGCCCCACCCCAGTAGTTTGGATTATGTACCCTTTGTTTTATTTGGATTATTACATTGGATATGTAAAATGAACTACTGGATTCTTTTATTTGTGAAACATCTACAAAGAGATGAAAGAGTTTTCTTAGTTTGGAACAAAAAAAAAGTTTGTCTTGAAGACAGTATTTCCACTCAAATAAAAATATCTTCAAATGTGAATGAACTGCAGAACCTTAAAACAACAAGAGAGCAAGATTTTTAACCTTTCCATTTCTCTAAATATAGTTCAAACATTCCCCTCCTGTTCCTGTAGCTATGTCCAAATTCAACCAAACAAAGCAATGTTAGCTAACAGGTATTATTGGCTTCAGATGCTAATGCAGAGATAGAGTTAGTCACCATTCTATTCTGTGATCATTTTCCCAGTGTATTTGTTGAGCACCAAAACTGGAAATACATTTAACTAAGATTGTCTGTGCTTGTTTTCCACTAAGTGTACTGTTCACGATGTTATGCACATGAATGTATGTGTCTGCGTTTAAAAAAGTGTATAAAATGTAATTTATATATTTATGTTTCAGTGGGATGCCAATAATGTTGCTCCGTTCCTTTTTTTTTTTTTTTTTTTTTTGTGTAAAGGATATCTAATGAAAGAAAAAACCAAACATATATCCATTAAAATCATGTAGATGAAAAGCATTATGTGACCCACTCAGACACTGTGCAGGTGTGAAAGGATGTCAAAGTCACTTAAGTGGAATAGTTTGCAAAACAACTCTTGGAAAGAGTCCTGTGGTTGGACTGGCATGAGCAGGTTGTGTTTGGGTTTGTGGGCCAGCTCCTTGGGAGTGACTCCCCTGGGTATCCTGGAGCTCTGATTTACATCACCAGGGAGTCTGGCCTTGTAGCAGAGTCTTGAAAACAAAGCAAACTGAGAGGTTTTGTTGATGCCAGCAAATAAATGTGTAATGCCAAATTCAGCACACCAGGAGAGAGTGAAGACTGAATGGGGACTTTTCCAATAGCCGCTTGTTTGAGACTTGTAGTCTTGAGTTAATTTTGTTACGAGGAATGAAACGCACACGAGTCTTTGTTGTCAAGCACAGTGTTCATACAGGATGCGGCAGAAAACACAAAAATCTCAGGGCTATGTTCTCAGCTACTATAAATTGGCAAATGTTTCTGACTTCAGATGCCCCCGAGCTAATTTACATCAGATGAGGATGCAGTCCATGGCTGGTAAATTGTGAGGAGTAGTGTCACAACATGAGCATCACTTCCTGTGGTCCAGCTGAGCTCTCACCCGCCAGGCTGTGGGATTAGCCCTCCTTCAAAGTGGCAGATAGAACCAGAAGGAGCAGTGACACTATAGGTCGTGACACGGGAGTCACAATTAATTCAAAGTTAATTCAAAGTTAAGTTGGACATTTCAAGGGCCATATCCTCAGCTGGTGTAAATCACCATCACTCCGTTGCCTGCAATGGAGCTGTACCAGCTTACACCACTTGAGGGGCTGGTCCCTCATTCTTGCTCATCCCTTCACTCCTCGGTCCCGCAGGGATCTCAGATTGTCGTGTACGGTTAATGTAATCCTGTGTTCTCTAATATTTAAGCACAATAAGTGAATATAAGAATGAGTGTCAGACTTAACTTTGAATGTCCAAGCTCTGAAATGGTTTGTTTCACCATTGTGGCTGTAAATTAAACAGTTCTCTGTGCATTCGTGAATGCCGTGTCATATCTTCTTCGGCTGTCTGCTGGAGGTGGACTCCCTCTGGACTTCTAACGTGCTACATTTGGAGTGTTACAGGGAAGGGTGTGAGCAATTGGAGCCACAAGATACCTGATGGACAGCTCTGTTATTTGTGGGGTGGGGGGTGAGTAGGGGACTTAATGGAGCCGAGGATGGTGGTTGTCAAAAGTTGCACTTCCATGCAATGCTTTAACACCTTGTTGGTTTTGTCTTTCCACGTTGAAGGCAACAGTTTGGGGATGAAATGTTTTTCTGTTTTATGTTCCGCACTCATTTCCTCTGTCCAGGGATCCAGAACTTCTTGGACTGATTATAACTTTTTCTGAGGTCTTGTCTGATCAGAAAAGACACACAGAGAGGACTGCCCAAACCCAATCTCAGCATTGCAATATGGTGTATGGTCACTGATTCTTTAATCAATTCATTACATTTAATTCAGTGCTTCGTCTTTCCAGACCCGTCCTTCAGTTTCTTTTGTTGAGTGAAACCAAGGATTGTGTGCCAGTTTGCTTTCCTTTTCTCCTGTTCTGGCCTGCCTGGCATCTGCTTTGTTAAGCAGTGCACGGTGACTGCAGGCAGTTGCTCCTCTCCCAGGTTCCCAGATAGCTCCAGCACATTGGGTTTAGGCTTTTTACTCTTGCTCAAAACAGCATCCTCCTTCCAATGGGTTTCAACATTCCACTTAGGAGGTTCTCTTGCCTGTCCTCCTCAGGTCCATGTTCCTTTCTGTGGGCTGTTTTCCAGCTATTCTCTGCCTGACTTTCCCATCCCTGTTGTTTCTGTCTCTCAGAAATGATTTTCCCTTCCTAAGATGTGTCTCATACCTGTTTTCTCTCCTTCTGCCTGACAAAGCAGCCTTTGATCTGTTGGTCTCCAAATCAGTTGGTTTATCTAGGCATGTTCCCTGAGATCTTCTCTCCCAGACCCACAGGCCCAAAACTGCCCCCTGACATGAAAGGCAAATGCTTTAGAGAAAAAGATTCATTTTTGCATTTGGAAAAATATTACTGAAGACTCTTTGCTAAAGCGCTGTCCAATTCCAGCAGCAGTGTGATTCTGCAATAGAGGCATTGAAGCTGTTCCAGACATCTGACAGTTCAATTAGGATCAGTGGCTCCATTTATGTTTTAATTTGAAAGTTTCAGATTTTATTTTGAAGTTTCAAAGCTACCTCAGATTTGCATGCTCATATTTTACTGTAAATCAAAGGAAATAATGTTTGTAGGCTCCTCCTATGGCTTTGAAAATGTTCTGGGTATTTATCTGACCCTCACTTGCGCTGCTGCAAAACAGACACCACGCAGGGATTTTGAATAAAGTAATTTTCTTGGTGTTTCTAATGCACAGTTTGTACTACTAGCAGATTTCAGAGTCAGGTCAACTTAAAGGAATCCCACTTAAATTTCCTTTAATTCCAGGTACAAAGTCTATTAGTGTTGCATTCCTCAAAAATCAGCCTATGTTTTGTGTTTATTACTCAATTTAATTACTGTCTGTGTTCTCACATTTTATTAGTAAGGCATTATTCTGTGTCTGAGCTTTTCTGTGCTGCTCTTTGCTGTAGCATCTCTGTGGCTCAGCCTTGAGCTGGTTTGTATTCCTATCTCCTCTGAAATAAAGAACTATTGTTATCCCATTTTAGGCGAGACCGAGGCATGGAGAAAAGCCTGTGCAAGGTCATACAGCAAGGCTGTGGCAGAACCAGGGAGAGGACTCAGATCTGAGTGCTCATCCAGTGCCCTAAATCACACGACCATCTTCCCTTTCCAAGAATGAGTCCTTGCACCCTTAGAGCTAAATACTGAAAAGATTGAGGGTAAGTCATTTTGCCTAATTACTCTGCATCGGATACATGATCAAAAGCCACTGCCATGTTGTCAGAGAATGCAGTGATTGATGAAAATCCATCTTTCTGCCCATGCAATTATGTAGCCTTTTATCCTATCATGAGCCAGTCATTTCCTGCTTTCTTAGGAATCAACTTTTCATGACTTACGGTCAAAATTATGCACATAGAACAAGACTCAGATTTTATGGGAATTTACAGAAATTCAGTAGACAATTTTCATTCTCTTTAGTTCAGTGTCATTCCTTCCTTTTATGGTGTGGGTAACATTTCCATGGGGAACTGTTTTTATCATGGGCCCAATCTGAAATTTTTTTCCCAGGCCCTAACATGGAAAAACACTTTCAGAGATCCCTGTGCTTGCTCTTCTTCAAACTGGTGCCTGAGCATGCTCCTAGGTTTGGACAAACATCCCACTGACCTCAGGCAAATGGAGCAGAGTTGATGCTTTATATTTTGTAATTACTGTGTGCCTTCCTGACACAGCATCCCAGTTGTAGGCTGGGGGTCTTTGTGCTCTCAGAGTGTTGAAGTATTTTGTAAGCATCCCCAAAGATGAAGTAACAAGCCTTGTCTATACAGCTAGGAAAACAGCTGGGAGTCTACCACTCCTGCTCCCATGGAGGTTGCCATTTTGAATTACATATTTTGGGGAAAATATTTTCTTGGCATGGTGGGATTCAGGACTGCCATTGCTAATGCCAGTGAGCCCATTTCAGATGGTCTGTTTGGGTTCCTCACAAGTTTGAAAACTCAGAGTTGTACTGATAACAGAAAAATTTGAGATGGGAGAAATTAATGTGAAATTTGGCAACTTTTGGTTTAGGGGAAAAAAAACCCAAAAAAGTTTAGAAGGTAGAATAAACAAGACCAAAGGCTCGATCATTCTTTTTTTCAGTTGTGGCATGCCACCTGTCCCTTTAGTCATTCTAATTACTTGCTACCTCAGTCTAAAGTATGTGCTGAAGTAGCTCAGAATCACTACAACATGTGAAGAGTTAGGACTGGTTCTTGTTGAACTGCTGCCTATTACCATGGCATATGACTATGAGGTGGGGCCCACAATCACAGTTGTAAATCAAAGAACAAGTCATAGGTTAGGTTCTGTTTTCCTTAGATATTGTCTCTAAGTTTGCTTTCTGTATGCTGGTCTCGAGTGACGTTTGGTGAGCTTTCCAATTAGGTGGAAAGTCATGAACACCTCTTTCCCCACCCAAAGGTAAGGAAGTGCTAACCCTTGGTCTAGCTTGTAATCAATAGAAGAAATTCTGGGAGCATCCTGGTGATAGAATTTCTGTCACTTGAAGATTTCCTGTCACATTTTTCCAGCGTTACTTCTTCCCGTAGAGAGGAATAAAATAATTTATATGTTTGACTTACTAGCAGACCATCAAATCTGATTAGCTTTGCCTTTTGGGCAACTCAAGAATTTCTGTTTGGACTGATACTTGTGCATGCTAGATGTCTCCCAAGTTCTTAGATAAAATACACAAAGGAAGGCTCACTTGAGTGCTTCAGCAGAAAAGTCACATGTGAAGGCTGGAGTAGTCCCTCAAACAAGGAAATAAAGAGCCAAGTTTGTGAGTGAGTGTTACACACTCATCTTCAGATCAGACCTGGTGTTTTGGCCTTTATGTACAATCTTTGATCTTGCGTAATGAAGGCAACTGGGTTTGCTGTCCAGCTTTGAGATTCAGAGCAGCTGTTAAATCAGGTGTGCAAAAAGCAGAAATGCACAGAGATGCTTGAAATCCCCTGGGATTTTGAAAACATCTTCAAAAGCAATCACAAATAAGTAGGAGAAAAACATTTTAAACACTTCTGAAAATACCACCCTGGTTTATTTGGCAGGTGAAAAAAGGGTCCAGAAGAGATACTACTTATAAGGATCATTCAGTGACAAAATATATGCTCATAGAGAATGCTCATGCTTAAATCTTTCAGCAGTTAATTATCATCTTTACAGACCATAATACTGGAATACTTCACTTATCAATGCATCAGGGCTTGGATGAACTTTGAGACGCATGAAAACAAGACACTCCTTAGGCCTGTGGTAGCTCTGTGTTCTGGTAACTGATCAACCAATTACATAATTGGTCAGGTCTCTGCCTTGCCTGAGCAGATGCAACTCCATTGACTTCTCTGGAGGTGACAGTTACCTGAGAGCTGACCCGAAACTCTTGCCACGAAGCAGATAATGGTTTCATATTTTGCTGTTTAGTGTTGTTGTAAAAATAGACTCATTTCCTGGAGCAGTTAGAACAAGAAAATAGGGAAAAGCAATTTCCCACAGAGACTCATCCACACTGGAATTCACTGAGGACCCCGGATGTGAACATGTGCTGATAGAAAACATAAAGCAGCAACTTTGTTTAGGGAAGCCTCTGACCTGTCAAAAATGCAGAGCATTTCTTACCAGACTTTTCCTTGGCAATTAGTGGGTAGAATTACTCATAGAAATTGTTTTGTTTGCTCGCAAGGGGAGAAGTAAGACATAAATTCAAGATAGTCCCTCTTTGACCACAAGAAAGATTCTGTTCTATGGGTGACGTTCTGGGTGGCCTCAGCTCCCTTTGGGAATGAACTCAAACTTTTAGACCTCAGTGAAGTATGAAGATCCCCTCCAGACTTGCTGGACATCCCTAGCTGGAATTTTTTCATCAGTGGATTTGTGCATCCACTTTTAATTCATTTCTATGTGACTTTCAAGAAACCTCTGTTGGCTTCAGAACGTCTCTGTTCTGAAGAGAGACTAATTTTGACACAGTGATGTCACTGTGACTTCTGCCTTCCATCTCTAGGCAGCAGCACTCAAACTATAGGTTTCAGTCATTTCAGATGGGAAATGATTTTACATGAAATGACATGTGAAAAAAAAGTTCAAAAGAAGACGTTCAAAGGGGAGCCCCCTTCACTCTGGCCACGCTTCACCCTTCCTTAGCACTTTGGCTTCACACACGTTTTCTGTAATGAGGTTGTGCTGGTTTAACCTGAACACCAGGGAGGTTTCAAGAGGCCAGGTTTCACCCGTGGGCTCTGCTCAGCTGCTGTTGGATCTGTGTGGGGCTGGAGCAGGAGGGAGGGATGCTCCAGCACTTCCAGCGTGGCTGAGGGCTCCATGCTCACGCTCTTGGGAGTGAGGACATTTCTTGGCCCAAACTCACCCACTATAAAGTATTCTGCCAGGAAGACACTCAAAAACCTGCCCAAGTTCTGAATTCCCCTTGATTCTGGGGGGTTTCCACAGCAGAAGTGACAGAAACAATTTATCCCAGACAGAGCGGTTTCTTCAACAGGCCCTGTTGGCCTGCTACGGAGTCAGGCAGGTTAATGCTCACCTTGTGTACTTCACTGATTGCCCCAAACACTGCTTTTAAATCAAAGTTTAACTCTTCTGGGACATGTCTCTTCAGAAGAGCTTGGTTAACAGCTTGTACCTGTTTGTTGTGAGGAGCCTGCTGGCCCATCAGAGTGGCCGGGCTCGGCCTGCAGAGCTAGCAGGGTTTGGGGCCGCGCAGCTGGGCTTAGCCACTGCAAATGTTTCCCATCAGCTCCCTGCATACCCTGAGCTGTGATTCATCAAGGGAGACTGTGCAAAGCCCAACTTGAGGTGTGCGAGATGTTTCTTTGAAGTTACTTGTGCTTAAAGTTAGGCATGATCTAAATTGACTTGCTGGGCTGAGGCCCTGAAGAGCCCACTGTGCTCACTCAGTGCAGTTTAGTCTTTTCCTCTCAAGCATTGTCCAGAGTGATGTGAGTTTTAGAAGGGTCTGAAAGCTTTCAATGAACCATTCCATAGGAATGAGGGAAAGCTTTAACTATTCAGTGGTTTTCTACCAGCAAGCTCAGCTACACTGGAGAGTCCAGAACTAAGCTCACCCTCTCTGGGCCTTCCCCTTCCTTAGTTTCTTCAGCGGGTTTCTTTTCAAAGGCAAGTGGGGGAAAAAAATCTTAAAATGGTATCTTAAAAAGGTGGGAAATTAAGCAGATCATATAATCTTGATTCCTTTATCTCACTTAATTAAGGAGAAGTTTGCCAACAGTGATCTGGTATTTCCTAAAACAAGCATATATGAAGAACATTTTGAGGGACTTCAAAAGAATTTTCAGGCTAGATCAGGAAAAGATAAAAACAGAAGTGGAAACTTCTAATACACTTTATATTTCAGTACTTACAGGAAGTACATTGTTGCATAGGATACTAATGAATTCTGCAGGAGGAGGTTTCCAAAAGAAAAATGAAATGGTACCTTCTCTATCTTAGAGAAAAGGTCTGAGGACTTTTGCAATTATGACAGATATGCAGTGGAAATGTATGGTCATATCACCTGGAGAGAGTCTATCTCTGCCAAAAGGCTATTTGGAGTTTCAAGTGTGTACACTATTGAATTTCTGTAGCAACTTCCTGGTGTAGCTGTGAAAAGTGATAAAGGGAATGGTAAAAGTCTATCCTGCTTTCAGTTGCCCTGTTCTACACCCCAGAAATACTGCCCTGTGTGTAGCTGGCTTCAGGAAGCATGGCAGGAACACACTGGAGGGTGAACACAGAACGTTGGTGCTGATGTTCCCAACCAGGTTGTGAGGCCAACAAAGTGAAAATAGCAGCATGGATGCCCCAATACACCAGTGACACTGGTCTGGAAAAATTATTATTTGAGAGAGTCTTAATTAATTCAAGTGAAGAAGTAATTCTAAAATCTCGATTTTGGAATCCCAGAGAGTTAATGCTCTCAGAAACGATGTGATACAGGATTACTTCACATTTGTAAAGCACACAGAAATCCTAGGGAATAGGTAACGTTTTGTACTGTTTGAAGAGTTCTCTGGTGTCAGCAGAACCCTCTGTGGTGCCTTGAGAGTGGAGGGTTTGTGCCCCAGGCTTGGCTTAAGAGTTCAGACATTTCCATCAGCACTGCACATGGACATTTTTTTCTTTTGCACAGGCAAGATATTTAAATATAGGGTTAGTTGCTCTTTGTATCTTCAGGTTTCCCAGATCCTTCTAAGCCTGTGGTCACTGGAAGGCTGTCTGAGTGAAAATCCAGAGGCCTTTGCCCTTGTGAAAGTTTCTACTCTTGCTTGGAAGTGAGATTTGGACTCCTGAGTTACAAAGATGCTTTTGCAATTGTTTTATCTGTCTTTCTGCTTCTTTATAAATCAACCTGCTTGGCCTGAACTGAATGTTTTAATAATAAACAGCTAAAAGACAGTCTGATGGCTTTTTTCTGAGTGTTTCCCTTAGGGAGCCCTTGGGATCACATGGCATCCATCTGCCCTGACCTTAAGGACCTGCTTTGGGGAGGCTTTTTTTACAATGCTAACAAACCTCACATTTTAACTAGCTGTTAAATAAGCCAGTCAGTGGTAACTATTCAGGACAGGGATTAGGAGAGCATTCTTGCTGGCATACAAGATGGTTCTGTCCATGTGCTGGCCAGGGATGAAGGGCTGGAAAACTGTGTGGTGGAAGAGACTATTAATGTGATTTTCCACAACTTTCCTTGCAGCTGCATTTTTGAGAGGAGAGAGAGAGAGATGGCTAGGCTTGCAGTAACATGTTGTGCCGTCATAAATGCTACAGCCACCATCTGTTTCCAGCCCACGACTTGAAAGAAAACTGAGCAGTAATCTCATAATTCACATGAGCGTTTTACACTTGTGAACCCTTCCCAACCTTTGTCTAATAATGAGGGGAGTGCATGGTGCTAAGTTTTGTATTTTTCCTGTACGTATTAGTGTTTATTTGTATGTCTTTTCCTGTTTTGTTGTTTTGTGGGGTTTTTTTTTCCAGGAAAAAAAAAATCACTGGGAGGAAAATCAGACCAGTTCCACAGTCAAAAGAAATATAATAAAGGCAAAATCCCAATTCTATTGATCTTGCTGGCAAAATTGTCCAGGAGGAGGTGCATTCAACATTCCTCAGTGTGTCTGACTTAGTTACTTGTTGATTAAAAGAAAGAGAGACATTAGAAAGTGAAGAGGCAGGTTGCTGAACTGCCCTTTCCCTGCAGAAACAGAGCTGCTACAAGAGCTGGACATGCGCATTTTAAACCGAACCATCAGACAGGATGGTAATGGTAGGCTGGATTTTAATGAAAACAGATTCTTCTGCTAATCTTTGCTTGAGGCTGGCCCTCGGCAGGATTAAGGATCCCACCTGCTGTGCCAAAGACATGCTCAGGTTCGGGGCTGCTGGTGGGTGGGAAGAGCACAAACATCTGAGAGTGACTCTGGTGAGCGATCCCAGTCTGTCCTGGTGCAGTGCCCTCAGGGAAGCCAAAGAGTTGAGATCATTTAGTTGATGGAAATACTGCTCCCCTCCAGCCTGCAAAGCACGGCTGAGCATCATTAAGGATTTCTTTCTGGCTGCTCTTCGAAACCAAGGGCTGCTGTGTCTCCCGGCCTCCTCTCACCTTTGGACCCAATTTGCACACCTCCTCCTACCACAGCTCGATGAACTCCTGCTCTCCTCTGGCCTTAGGAACAATGGCTTTCATCATCCCTACCACACTGCAGAGCAGTTTAAGGATGAAAGGGCTTCTCATTTCATATATCCCACTGCTGCTAGAGCTATAAATCATCGATGGACTGAATTTATAGCCACTGCAAGCAAGTGAAATTTATTTTGTGTTGTCATATGTATGGTCAAGCTGTCCAAGAAGTTGCCAAACAAAGAACTGAGCTGCTGCTGAGCAACCCATTCAATCTATTTTCATTTTATTTAAAAATAATAAATAACTGTCAATCAAAGGAACTTATTTTGACATGTGCTACCTGCTGGGTGATCCGCAGTATCTCCAGGATGTGTCTGTAAGTGGAAGATAGCTGCTAGCTTTTGCCAGGTCCAGCAGATATGACATGAAGTTCCACCAAGAAAAGGTTTGTGGGCTCACTAGCATTGGAGACAACTTGAGGGTCACCTTATTTTTTATCATTGCTCTTCTGAGAGTGTTTGGTCAGCTAGCCCAAGGGTTGCAGTGACTTCTGCTTGAATCAGTGACAAATTTTCATTGACCTGTACAGAGCAGTGGCCCTTATTCTGTCTCACAGTTTGCTGCCAGGTGGATTGTTGGTGGGTCTCTGGGGTCAGGAGAGCTGGCCTGTGCCTATTTTGGTGCCTTGTGATGGCGATGAGCTTAAAATGAGAGAGTAGAAACTCTTCATGCTGCTGGGGTCTGAATCATGTATATCTGTATGATTTACTCACAGAGCCAACAAGCCTGAAAGGTTATTTTTGTATTTTACCTATTAATTAGCTGTGGGTGTTGGGAGCTGTCCTAGTGAGCAGCCTTTCCCTGCTCACTCCTGTTGTCCGGCTGGATTCAATCCCTGCAGCCTCCCACCCCCTTGTGTGTGTGTAGTTTATGGCCACATCTGGAGTGTCTCCCTGCACACGTGCTGGTAGGAGCCTCCTCCCTGCTGGCACAGACGTCATGGCTTTTGGGGTCTGTGCAGTTACAGTCATCCTTCCCAACACTTGTTTTTCCATGAGAGGGAAAGAGAGAAGGGGTACCGGAAGGGCAGTGGCAGGGAAGGCCTCTGACACGAAATTCCCAGGAACAGGATTTGCACATTTTATGACCGTTCAGATGGAAATGCAGTGGAGCTGAATTATTCCTCCTTAATCCTGCTTTCTCACTTTCCTCCCAGCAGCCTCTTCCCCTGCAGTTTAGGTAATACAGAAGCTTATAAACAAATCCCACCGCGTGAAAAATAGCAAAGGGGGGGAAGAAAAGGGACCTGGGTTAGGGCTGTGATGGATAGACAGGTGGAAGGCAGGCACCAGAAGGGAGGATGAATGGTAAAAGCCTTTGATGGAAACACTAAAGAGCTATTGAAAATCCAAGGGGTGGGGGGAGGGAGGAGAAAGAATAGCAGGAGGAGGGAAAGCAAGGGAGTCGTGCCCCCGTCCCCCCGCCCTCTTTCTCAGGATGTTGAAAGTATTTGTCCTTCGTTACAAAATGATTGAACTGCCGCCAGGCCAGGCCACCCTTCCAGCCATTGCACTGGGAAACTGGCACTTCTGAAAGCCTTGTCGCCTCTCAAATTTTATAGCTTTCCCTTTTTGTGGGAGTTTTTGTGTTGTGCTATTTGCAGGATTGTTTTCAGATTTGCCGCGTATCAAAGAAACTATGTTTTGTTTTTGTTGCTCTGACAAACACAGAATCCAGGTAATGAAAAGAAAAATTAAAAAATAAAGGCACATTTTTATCAGAAAACACAGCTGTCTGCCTTTTATTGAGTCAGAATTTCATACATTTGGTATTCACAGTGTGAATTTGGTTTACCTCTAGTGCTTTTTGAAGGAGGAATTCATCCTACAAATAGAACTTCTGCTTTACTAATGTCTCTGTGTGCACAAAAGTGGTGCCTGTTCTTCAGAGTCAGAGTAGTGAGGATCACCGTGTTCTATCTTAATTAAAATGGATTTTGCATCATGTCCATGTTGACAACAGTGGGAAAAAATAATCTTTCCCCTTTTCAGAATGGTTCCTGAAGCTCTGCAATGTCTTTGACCTGCAGGATCTACAGATGGAAAGAGCTGTTGAAGATCTGAGTACGAGACTGTTCCTGCTGCCAGAGGCTGTATTTGTACCATGTATTTATATGTGTATGTATTTATATAAGCCTGATGCTCAGAAAGGACTGGAGCCGTGTGTGTTCTTAATTAGATTTGGAGGTCTGTAGACGCAGCATTCACCCAGATTCTTGTTAACCAGGGGAGGGTTAACACTGGGGTCTGCCCAGTGCCACTCACATGTCAGAGGGGTCAAGGAGCTGGTGGTGCCCTGGTCAGGGGGTGACCAGGCTGTCCCTGGGCAGGTGCCTGCTCTGTGAGTGGGGTGAGTGCTTGTCCTCCTGTGCCATCGTCTGCATCACCCTCACTGCAGCCCCAAGGGCACTTCTCTGAATACACGGGGCAGACAGGCAGCTGCCTGTTGCCTCCAGGATTAGATCCTGGGATTAGTTCTCTGATGGTCCATGCCATATAATTAAAATAGTCCTGGAAGAGCAGAGAGGCAATGTGCTACTCATACACAGCTGAACACTGGCGGGCTGTGCTTGCTCACAGACCCACTGCAGCTGAAAGCAAATCTTTCCACTAACATAATTTACAATTGCAATTTCCACCTAAACATCTCCAGTGCTTGGTTATATTAATGAGTCTGCAGTGGCCTGAAAGGCAACATTGCCTTTGTCCCCAATTCCAAAGGAGCAGAAGGGGTAAATGGTTCACTCAAGGTTAGATGGGAGTCACTGGAGATGGTGCTCACTCTCCTGCCTTCAAAGGAATTTGCTGTGGTGACCAAAGCAAACAGCCCCTGCAGCTACCACGCCGGACTGTGGCGTGTCATTCGCACTTTGTATCTGTGATGCTGTGTCTGGGTAGGTATCACTGTCCTTGTGAACCAACTTTTAGTTCTGCAGCGTGGGTGAACACTTGTCATCGTGCCAGGATGACACAAAGTCTAGAAATTATGATGGCAATTCAGGTCATGGGATAAAGGGGGAAAAAATGCTGTCTCAGAAGTGTCCCCATCTGGTGTCACTGCTGGCGATTATTTAAGATGCAGGACATGACTGTGACAAAGATCAGGTTGTAGCTGATATGAATCATGCCTTGAAATAACACTTTCCTTCTTACATTGTGAAAATTACGGCAGTATGGGAAGTGAGGGAAAATGGGATTTCCCTGGAGGTTAAAGATTTTCCTTTAATCAGCTTTCATAATGTTAATTAAACGTTTGGAACAATGGCTGAGTCCTGGGATCCGCCTGCTCTTGCATAACCATCTCACAATGCCGATTTCACTTTCATGTTTATTTGCCAGCATGATTCCAAGTGAGAGCTGAGCAAGATCTCTGCACCAAGGAGCTCCTTGGGGGTTTGGGAGAACTCATCTCCTCTCTCACCTCTCCTGGGGAGAGAAGACTCCAGCTCTCCCCTCCTGAGGAGGAGCAGCCTAGAGGGATCAACTTTGTCTGTCATCATCACCCCATCTGCAAATGGGGCTAATAAAAACTTACTGGTATTTTGAGGCTGGTGCATATAAATATATACCCACCCATATGGAGGAAAGGGTGTGTTTATAGAGATCAGTACATGGATACATCTATTCCGGGTAGGTAAGATGGATTACAGTGCCACTTGTTCCCTGAATTTTTCACTCTTTCTGTACCCTAGTTGCTATGTGCCCATGGGAGCCATCATCCCTGGTCCTTCCAGCAATGGGCTTAATATAACCTGGTCTCACATCATACACACACAGAGCTCTGGGGAAGAGAAAATTTGGGGAATGGTTCACAGGGAGGGCATGACAATGATTACCCCAGGGACCGCAGACCATGGGAATGGGAGCTGTGCTGGGCACGTTTCCTGAGCTTCTTGGTGGCAGACTGGGATGTCTCTCCTGGTGGTCTGAGATGTCTTGGTGAGCCCCAGAGCTGGACTAGTGATGTCTCAGAGCAGCCACCAGCCACACAGGTGCAGGGGGTGCACACACATCCAGAGCCACAGCCCGGCCACTTTGTTCTTCAGTTAGAAAGGACTTGCTTCAAAAATAAGGTATGAAAACGTACAAATGTTGGACACAATCAGAAAAATAAAAGGAACCTATTATATTTTAGGTCAAAGAGTTATCTAGCTCAAGATTTTTAAATATGTGCAAAATGCAGTTTGTGCAGAAGGGCCATTAATCAGCCTCTGGAAGAACTGCCTTTTCTGCCTTTTTTTAATCTGCAAAGATGAAAACAAAAAGCGGGGAGTGCAGGGGCAGCTCCATTTTCCCATTGTACAGAGCAGGAGGACACCTCCATCCGTACAGGCTCCTGCTTCCCTGGCAACATGTTCACATCTCTGCAAAATCTGTTTAAATACGCTGAGCCATGCAAACTGCACGGCACTTTCCCTGTTGACACACGCCTTTGTCTGCTCAGAGGAGGTGCTCTGTAAACACCAGTGCTGGACGGTTTTTATGTGACTTATTCCTGATTCATTGGCTCTAAATTAGTAGCCCCAAGGCACATACCTTTTGTACAGGCAGGGAAGGGATTGCCTCTTCTCCCCACCTTTGGAAACTTTGACCTGCTGGGATCACAAATTGTAGGAAATCTCAGAGGCGAAGTCCCAGGTACCACCAGCAGTAAAACCTGGGAGTAAACAGATTAGATGTGTTTGAAAGACATTTCAAGGGAGTTTGGGCTATCTGGCTCAGTTTCCCTACACCACAAGCAAGATTATTTCAAGACTGACTTTGATAGCGTGAAGGCTTCTTCCTTAATACAGGAATTGGCTATGTAATTTCTATATATATATATTTATCTTATTTTCCTCTTTGGCAGTGAGGAATTGAAACTTCTCCACACCCCTTTGATTAGCACAGGAGTGGCAGGAGGCATTTTTGCTCTCTTAGTCATTCTGGGCAACCTTTGAGCCCAGGTTTTCCACCCTGTTCCCTTTAGGAAGCTGCAGAGCCACACGAGTGAGTTCCTGGCCAGCTGGGAGCTGTCAGCTGCCTTCCAAGCCCTGGCCAACCCTTCTGAGATAAATCCATGGCGAGGTGTGTAATGCACATGGTATCAGCCCTGTATCCCACACAGTTCCTGAACCAACAGGGATGAAAGGGTTTTTAAAGACTGGAGTACAAAAGGGAAAAAGCTATTTCTTGAACTTTTGAGTCAGCCTATGGAGCAGCCAAGAGTATTTGAGTTGGGTCTTGTTTGGTTTTAACTGAGGGGTGCTGGTTGTAGGTTTTACCAGCCTCTCACAGGAGTGAGGTGAGAAAGCCCTAAAAGCTGAGCTGGTCCCTCCCAAATCCTCCCTTGCAGATGGTAAAGTACATTGTTGATTTACACAAAAAAGAAATGCAGAATCCTCTCTAGACATTTTGGGCTTAGACAAATGATGATTTTGTTTTTGTTTTGTGATGCTGGCTTTGGCATCACCTTTCCAATTCTCCTTTTGTTTGGTCTCTCAGTGATTCATCTCTCCATTTCACTTCTCTTTTGTTTGTTCCATAATTGCTGGCTTAACCTGGAGGCATGAGGCTTCCTTGTGGAAACATCACCAGGCTGTCAGTCAGCCCTGGAGAGGTGGTACAGCTGGTACAGTCCTTCCTCCCTCTCAGGAGTGAGTGAATCATCCCTTGAATATGCAATATCATCCAGGACAGGAGCCAGGATTCTCAACAGGCACATGAATTCCAGCATCTCTGGAAACATTATTTCCACATTTTGGGCAGACTAAGAGGCAGTAAGTAAATAAGCAAGCTGTGGCATTTGCAATCTCTTGTAGTTTTATTTAAAGTGACTGCCTGTGTTCAAAATGCTTGTGTGGGTATTAAAAACACAAAGAGAAAAGCGTGTATCCTTGATCTGATACTGCCCAAGGCAGCTTCAGGGTATGGCCCATTTAATGCCATTGAGCAGTCCATTGAACAGTTAAGAACCCACCAGAAACAGTAACTGGCTGCTTTCCTCCTGAACACTCACATGAACCAACACATCCCAAACCCTCTCTGTTGCTGGCCTCTGGATCTCTCCCTTGGAGCTGTGTCCGTGCTGGCTCTTGGTTCTGCAGGGAGCTGTTCCCACTGCCCTCACACAGGAGCAGTGAAAGGCACATGGGCTCCTTCCCTCAGCTGGGATCTTGTTCAGAAGTGTCTGCCCTGTTTTCCTGGGCTCTAGGTGGGATGGAGCCAGAGAACCAGGGAATATTCACTGCATCAGCAGGTAGTCCATGACACAGCATTTCACAACAGCAACTGATATTCCTGAGCTCTTGCATGCTGTGCTCATGAATCCAATAAAACTGCCCTGGTGTCAACAAACAATGAGATTTCACTGCTGAGTGTGTGAGATGCAGTGGGAAAAGAGCACTGCTCTGACTGAGTTGGGAAACACTGGGAAGGAGAGCTGTGATATGGATTTCTCTATTCTTATTGATACCAGGAGCCAACACTTTTTCTGCTTTGCTTTTGTGCCAAGGTCATAGCTATGTGTTAACCTTCATCAGTCCTTCTGATGATAACAGTGAAAGCAAAATACCATTAAAATTATCTTCCTATATGTTTAAACCACTCTGGCACTTTTCCAGGCAGTGTTTGTGCCCCTGTTTATGCCGCAGACCCTGGTGACCCTGGAATACTTTTATTTACGACAGCATAAGCATCATTTCCATGGCAACATGCTTTTCAAGCTGCAGATTGAGGATTGCAATTTCCTGAGCAATAGAAGAAGCAATGGTGGATTTTTTTTTTCCTAATCAGCTAGTAGCAACTTTCATGTGCTAAACAACCAGCCACCACAAATCAGTTAAAAGCTACATTATCATCAAGGCAATTTGAAAGCTCAGCATGGTTAGCCTAAAAATAAAAGAGAGTTAGATCCAGTTGTTTAATGGAAATAGAGATGGTGAGATGATATCCTCACTGCTGCTCTGGTAAATTGGCTTCAGCGTGCTCTGCAATGCTGCCTAATGAGGAGCAGAGCAGTTCCCTTCACTGCAGTGACACATTATTTACAGGAAGACTAGGACAGTCATAATCCTATATGGCTTCAGAAAATGCTTTCCCATATTGGAGGAGATGACAAAGCCTGTTTGAAAACAATCCAAACTATCAACAAAGGAATGTTACTAGCAGGGATGTTGGTTAGCAGCTCATGTGAAACTGCACTTGGTGCTCTCTGCCTTCAGAGAGCCCTGGGGTGGAGCTGCTCTCTGGGGTGGAACAGCCTCCTGTGCACACAGAGGTGCCAGCACAGCCCTGGGGACAGAAACGCAGAGTTGACACGGGGAAACATCACAATACATACAACACAATACATAACTAAACTTAACAGCAGTTAAGTGTTGTCTCTTCCCAAGCAGGATCACTGAGGGGCAGAAAGATGCCATGACGTGCCCAAGCTTGCTGTGGTTGGCAGAGGTGATCTCTGGAGTCCAGGACACCATCCAGCCTTACCAGGGGCCATGACCTATGTATCACAGTAGGGTGTTTGCAGGCTGGGTCTGTCCCCTGCTCAGCCAGCTTGGTGCCCAGCACCACTGGGACCATCACTGCTCGCTGGAGATCAGCACTTTCCACAGCTGCTCTTCCCACCATCTCTCACTGGCAGAAAATTTGCACTAAAAACACTGCCTTAAGGAATTCAGAAAAAGGTGAGGACTTTCTTTCTTGCTAGATTACCCTTGAAAGCAAAGAAATATCACTTCCTATCCAGAAAGGACTTGATGCTGACCAGACCAAGCCCAGGGAACTGTTATGTACCAGCATGGGTGTCCTTAGCAGAACTGCTTCACACCTCTCTGTATTATCAGTTACTCATCTCTCTGAGTTCCAAGCTAGACCTTAATGGTGGCACTACAGAATTGTCAGAGACAAATTTCTAAGTCAATAGAAATCATTTAAGAGAAAATAAGTGTTGCTGCTGGTCCCCACCACCAGAGTAATTTGGGGTGACAGGTAAATAAATACTGAACTATATTCTGTAAGGTAAAAGTACACTCTACTTGCTAAAAATCACATTCTGATTTGCTTTGGGCCTCCCATAGTTTTGGGGCAAAACTTGCTCTGGTTTTGAAAGCAGTAGGACAGCAGAGGTGCCTCCAGATCCAGGAGATCCCCACATCTTGTGAGGTCCAGCTGGCTGTTAACTCTCCTGGTGGAAGCTGAGGAGGTGCTGCTTTCAAACACTAGATTTTCCAAGGCAGGGCCTGGTGAAGTGTTCTGGGCTGTGAGTTCTTGGACCAGCCTGGTGCAGAGCTCAATGCCAAAAGCTTCCAGCATCAGGAGCTGCAAGGAGCCCTGAACTAGGTGACATTTAAAGGTTCCTTTGGACCCAAATGATACTGTGACTAAAGTCACTGCATATTGATGGGCAATGCCAGCCACAGCATCCCAATACCTTCCTCCCTTTGATGCCAGTTGTCAGACTTGATTTGGAGTCTAGGCACCTGGGATAGGAGCTCAGGCAGCCACTAAACCCTTCTGCCCCAGGGAGAGTGCTCACCCTCATGCTGGCTGGCGATGGGAGAGCAGGAAGGGTTTTCTGCCTGCTCTCATGGTTTAGACTTGAACTTGGAACTGTTTGTTTTTGCTACGCCACCCCTTCCGCCCTAGTTAATAGTCAACTTTGAAACCCAGCTTTATGTCCCATGTTTGATTTACATTTCAAATGCAGGGCCAGCAGGGCAGGCTGTCTAAATCACTTGTCAGCACAAGGGAAGGAGGTGACACAGTGGGAAGAAAAAAGTGAGACGCAGTTGTGGCCCTGTATAAACGTTCAGGCAGCTGGGCAAAGCTGTGACTGGGAGAGTCCCCAGCAAGCGACAAATGCTCACCTGGCCCAAAGGTTGGGGTCTAACCCAGGCACCACACAGGGACCAGCCTGTCTCCTTTGATTTATGCTCCATTCCTCCAGCTCTACAGCCCTGCATCCTGTTTTCCTTCTCCTCTGCAGCTGTACGTGGAGGTGAGGGCTCAAAAAGACCCAGCGAGAGCAGTTTCTTTTGAAACCAAAAATAGCCTGTCATGATTTTACTGTTTTGTTTTGGTATTTTTTTTTTTTGGGTCAGCATGTCACAATCCTAAATTTATCACTGAACTGGCATACAGGAAGCCTCTCTAATCGCCAGGTGGAGGGCACAGGGCAGACTGAGTTCACCGGCCACTCTCAAAAACCGTCTGGCTGGAAATATCATTTTCAGCTGCTCTTTGATGAGGTAACATCAAGGAGCAGAGTGACTGCACACACCACCCAGGCCACTGCCAAATGGTTTGCAGGGCCAGTCAATGCCGCATTGAGGAAAAGGGAAACATTTGCAAAATCGGTCAGAAATGAATTAGATGTGTTTTAAAGCAATTCCTGTGCAGACTGTTTACTTGGAATGGCACAAATATGATCAGCCTGTCCTTAGAGACCTTCCCAGGCTTGACCTGATGGATGTGGTGCTGCCTAATCCTGCCCTGATGCTGCTGCCTGGAGTTGTGCTGTGCGTGTCCCGACAGCTCATCAGCAGAGTGCTGCTGGCTGCCACACACTGCCCTGATGCGCTTGTGCAACAGGACAAACGCTTCCTTTCATCTTTCTACATTAAACACGAGATCCCTGGCCTGCAGAAGGAACAGCCAGCCCCTTGTGGAGATGGCAGGTGGAGGAGCCAGTGGAGGCACAGCCCAGCACCATCAGAGGCTGGTGGGAGCACTGTGCCTCTCCAGCGAGCCCACATTCATCCCAGCACCCCAAGATTTTGCTGGAAACAGCTACCTCTGTTTCTTGCAAGCATGTTAAAAACTACCTGCCAGGTTCAGCTGATGTGAATCCTCATAAATTCATTCACCAGCCTTATTCCTGCTGCTTAATGCTCTGTTTCTTCATAGCTGCAATTTCTCTCAGTTTATTTTAACGTGGTGCCTTGCTCTCAGCTTCACCACACACATCCTCTGTATTGCCAAAAAGGCACTGATGAACATGAGCTGTGTTACCAGAAATCACATTCCTGTTCCTGTTCCTTGGCTCGTTTCTCCCTCATTTCCCTTGGCCTTCCTATTTTAAGACTGCATGCATGACATACCTGTCAGCTAGACCCACTCAAATATTTATCCAGTAATTTAATCACTGAATTTTATGGTACATTGCTAACTATACTGATGATTTTCTCCTCATTCATGTAGTTTGGGTTGCGGTGTGTTAGGGAGCTGCAAGGCTGCAGGTTCATAGGGCTCTATGAAGTCAGAGAAGCCCATAAACATGAAAAATGTCTCCTTTTTTCCTGCAGCCCTGACACCTGTGAGGAGCCCTGGCTGTGTGCTGTGCTGAGGGGAAGGGGGAAGCTCCAGAGCCTTGCTGGGACTTGGGCATCAACGTGACCCCACATCAGCCTCAGCTGGGGCCAACTGCCGGCACACGCCGGGGAAAAGCAAACAGAAAAGGGGCAGAGTCCACTGAAACTGGGAGCCAGCCATTTTACCTTTAAATTTCACAGCACACCCCCTTTTTTCACTCCCTCCTAATCCCCCCTCATTCAGAAGATAGAAACTAGTTTTTCATAGGGAACTCTTCTCCCCAAAGAAAGCAGTTAAGCCAATCCCAGCTCCCAGGCTGGAACAGCTGGAGACACTCCAGACCTCCAGGTTGTGCTCTTGGAGCTGTGGTGACCCCAGGTGGGGCTCCCCAGAGCCAGGCACCACGGCTGAGCACCCCAAAGGGTGAGCACCCCCTGCTCTGTGCCCCAGGGCTGGTTAACCTCTGCTGGTTTGGCCAGCCAGCCCTTTCCTCACCTCCAAAGGGGCCTCAAAGCAAGGGAGGAGTGAGAGCTAGCACCCTTTTATAGTGTGAGTAATGGCTCAGCAATACCTTCCCCCGGGGCAGGGTATGCTCGGCACACCGTGATTTCAAAAGAAGTTAAAAAAAAAAAAAAAAAGCAAAGAAGGAATGAGGAACTAACTCAACACACCCTGTAGGCAGGTTCTGGCTTCCCAGGGAGAATTAGAGTACAAACTTCCAAACTGTGCTTAACGTGTTATAAACAGCTTTTTCTTTTGCCCCTTCCCCAACCTGAACCCCTCTTTTTTTTTACTCTACCTTGACAGGATGAGAGAGATGTATATGTGTAGATAGAGATACTTTATCACCCATTTCCATTAATAGCTATTAAGAATAGGGATAGAAATGATAATCTCCCTCTGTTGCCTCCTATGCCCAGTCTCCAGGAATCCTCTTACTTAATGTTTGAAACATCCTTTGGAGGAAGGATGGATGTGGCCGCCCCCCACTCATTCCTGGCTCTGGAAGCAGCAGCACACCAAGCACTGGATTTGGCTACAGAGCTCCAGGCATTTGCTGCAGGGCTCTGCTGGGCTGGTGTGCTTGATATCTTGCAGGATAGGGTAGGAAGGCAGCAGGAGATTAAGGATTTTATCGTGTTCCCAGGAAAGTTCGGTGCAGAGATTCATTGATTTGTGTGGAAAAGAAGCTGACCCTCATAGTTTGCACAGCTGGGGAAGAAGCCTGGGAGATCCCAGTGTCCTGTCCTTTTCTCTAACCATTAGGCTACACATCTTGGAGAAATATGGGACATGGGGGAATTTACACTGTCTTCCAACCATGAAGGTTGCTCCAAAATGAAGCAGTATTCTTATATAATAACCAGCATAAATCTATAATAATGACATAATAATGTATATTATCAGTGCATCACAGTAAGTGCCAGGCTGGACACGGTGCCTTTCAGAATACCTTGGCAGTTTTACTAAAACAGCAGATAAGTGCAGATTGATACAGCCTTGTCAGAACTGTGGATACTTTTCTCCCCTGTAATACCTGCACTTAGCTGAAATTCCATAAGTGATTGCATTTAACTTGGGTATATCTCCTACAACAGTGGCATGAGGCCTGTTGGGAAATAACCTCAAACTCACTGAAATTCAAAGCATTTTCAGTAATCTCAAACAGTTCTGGTTAATTGCTGAAGTGACACTGCCTTCAGGTCTCAAACCGCATTAGCTGATTTTAGCTGGAATATGAAGACCAGAAGATGAAAAAATTTTAGGCTGGAACATCTCTTGTTAAGACTCTTGCAGATGCAGCCAGTTAGGTAGCTCAGCATGCCCTGGTTTTCTCAAAACCCTTTGATAAAATTATAATAATAATTGTAGTATATTAGTTAGTCCTCAGGGATAGCTCCATTTTCCATGCATGTAACCTTTAGTGCCTTGGGATGCAAGCTATTTGTCTTGGCAGCCTGAAACAGCCCATAACTTCACCATGATAACCATTTTTAGTTTGGCCTGTAGATGTATTTTTTTTTTCCTTTTTCAAATCCATCTGTCCTGAGAAGTCAAATTCCTGATTTTATCTCGAACCACCCACCCTCTTCACTTACAAAGGAGACCTTGGAAAAAACCCTCATCCTCTTCCCTTGCTTTTTGGTTTTCCCTTGCCTCATTCTCAGAGAGATTCATATTTCTGTTTCACTGTGTGGGTTAAATACTTCTATCCCTGGAATTTCTGTACTCTGAGGTTCTGTATTTATTACCTCACAATAACAGCAATAACAGCCAAAACACTTTTGTTGAATTTACAAGTTTTAAGAACAAGAAAAACAACCCAGAAATTTTCCTGCCTTAGCAAAGCTGTTGATGATGGGTGCATGCATTAGAAAAGAATCCAGCTCTTCTCCCATTCTTTTCTATTTTTTTTCTGAGGCAAAAACAGCAAAAACATCTCTGCTAGAAAAATCATTCAGTCTCGTTGGCAGTGGTTTGCCATTCAGCAGGTTCATTCAAGCTGTTTTCATGGAAGATTCTTTTTTCAGATGTCCAGCATCCAAATATAGCAGATGTGGATGTTTTCTGTCTTTGAAAGGAAAAAAAAAAAGTAATTTTGATGAAGACAGTGGGACTGATGCAAAATGCAGAGTAAGACCCAGTGCCCAGTGAGAGCCTTGAGCTGATTTTCATCTTCACGTCGCCATGAGGGCAGCTTTAATTTAGGGCAGAGCTTGGGGCTATTCTATGTTGCCCTAGGTTCAAGTTCAGCCAGAATCTCCACGAGGTGGGACAGACACAGGTTTGTCTTTGTCCTGCTCTTTCAGACCATGTCCCCTGCAAGCCTTTGCACCACATGTTCTCATCAGCTGCCCAAGTGCAATTAGACCTGAGCAAACTCAGCAGTGGGGGGAAGAATTATGCTGAAGAATTGTCTTAGGAGTGCTGTGAAAGTGGCAGCAATTTGAGAGACACTGGAAAAAACGTCTCTGGTTAAAGGTAGTACAACACCAGTATTTTAGGCGTAGGCAAACAAAATCATGTTGAATTTTTTTTGCTTCCCACAAAGTGCAAAGCTGTTCCTTTAGGTTCATCCCAAATCCTCTGAGTGACTAACTCCCTCTCAGAGTTAGCAGGGAGAGACACATTGGTCTGTTACACAGACTTAGCAGGGATTATTTGGTTTATCACCATCAGTTTTCCTACACTCCAGAGTCACTCTTATTCCCAGCCAGATGTTCAGAGGTGGGCCCAGCATCTGGGCGGTGCCTCACCAGACCCTCTGGGTCCTCACTGACAAATACCTGCAAAAATGCTTTTAATCTGTTTGTTTGGCTTGTCACAAGGCCACAGTCTGGATTCAGTTAGTTGGGCTCCCACTTGGCCATCCCTGCTGGGCATTCAGGGAAATTTTTGGGGTTTGAACCTCTGTCTCCTTGAAGGGTTCATGTAATCACCCATTTTGCTGACAATCAGGATTGTTCAGCAAACTCTGTGGCCTCTTGGGAACCAATGTGTGGATATTCTTCAATAACATTCAGGGTTTTACCTCTGATCAAGACAGATGAATAGTAATATAAGTAACATTAATATATTAATATTACTAGATGTTATATTTTGTTATCTAAAGATACACATATTAATGAGTTAATGGTATTTTCTAGCTAATAAGTTTTTTTGGTTATGTTCTTTGCTCAGTTGACCACTGTACAGCTTCTGGCAGTTAGGTGTGACAAAAGACCTGAAGCATGAAAATGTCTTTAAATTTTTAAAATTGTAATTACTGTTGTTTTCAACATCCCAATCTGAAGAGTATTGGACTGATCTCTCCTGGCAGAACTGGAAGGTGTCCTGTGTCACTTGAAGGAAGGTTACTGGGTGAGTACAAACATGCCACATTTATTCAAATCTGTCATTTCCTTTCCTCATGGTTACTCCTAATTCAACACCATAAAGGCTTTGCCTCCTCGGTGATGTCAAGAAAAAGTCTTTGTTTCAGCCTGCTCTCCCAACCCAGTGACATAACCCAAGCTGCCAGATATCTCTTTCCTCATACACAGGTGTCATTCCTCTGGATCTTTGCAGTTCTACTGCTAAAGTATATCCCATTTATTCCGGTTATCTAGAAATCCTCCCTTCCCCTCCAGCCCAGCCCACCTTTCATCCCAACCATCTGGCAGACTGCTGTCAGGCAATGCTATCTTGGTCTAATTTGCAAGAAATAATTGATTTATTACCCCTACATACCTTCCCTGATTTTCCTGGACATGGCAGAAATAACAGGCTGTCCTGGTCTGAAAGAACTTCATATAAATTGCATTCACACACAACATATCTGGCGATAAGGGGACCTGAGCTCAAAGGAAGCCGCATCATATCTCAACCCTCTGGAGTTTTGAGAGGTTTATTTTAATAATATCCTGACTTTAGCATATACAATCCATGGTATTTGCCAAGCTTAAAACAACAGCCACAGGAGGATCCTGTCGTACGTTTTGCAACCGGTTCTCACATCAGCAGAGTGCTGATCCTGCATGGAATTCATTCCACATTTTATTCATTATCTGAGTGAGTTATCAAGACAGCTCTCTGCCTGGCTGGAGGTACCAGCATAGTGCAGACAGATTTTTTCCCACAGAACTCTCCGAAGTGATACTGTCAGCATGGCTATATTTAATGGGCTCTACCCATGCAGTCAATCTCTCAGTGCACAAGAAATAGTTTACAATCTCTGAAACCCTACACTCCTCTCTGCCATGGAGCAGGAAAAAGTAACATCTATCGTCATTCCTTTTGCATGTCGCTGGATCCAGGGGGAAGGGAAGGCTAATAAGACAATGAGGACATTGAAAACAATATTTTGAGAGGCAGAGCAAGGCAAAAAAAAAAAAATTTTTTTTAGTCGGCATCTGTAAGCAATCTTTAACCACAGCTAAAAGCTGCCTTTAAATTCACATATGTCATGCCCTTCTTACCTTTGCTTTAGGCTTAGTTTAGAAATAAGCTGTGATCTTCTTTATTTCATTGCTATTGCTGAGTGAAGAGTTAGGACAAAGACTGCTGCATGCAAAGAGGTTTCCCCCAAGTTAAATGCCACTAGGCAGAAAATAACTGGCATTTTGGGCAGATAACACAGGGCAGCATTATGTGCTCCAGAGTTCTGTGCTGCAGTCCTGCAGAATGCCTGACAGAGCTGCCACACACATTCAGGTAAAGGTCATTTGTCCAAAAGTGATTTCTGTGAAATAAAATTGCCTGTTTGACAATTTTAAAAAGAGGTTCATGAATATGGCAGAGAAATGTCACTACATGCTAATCAGGGGACTGGGGTAAGTGGCAGGGTAACGGTGTGACCTTCCCTTCACATCTGGACTAAATCTCCGGGGGTGTGGAAGAGGGGCTGGTGAGTGATGTCTGTGAAAGCTGGGCTGGGGAATGGGAAGGCTCCACACTACACATGGCATGAGCACCATGGAGGGAGAACAGTCGTTTTAGTGAGGTTTGGCAGGATTTACCTTCAGAACAATGACACTGCTGAAAAATAGAATGTCCAGATGAGGCAGCACAGCTGGATGGCAGTGACAAGAGGGATGGAGAGCATTTACCTGGGAATGAGCAGTGGCACAGCCGTGCCAGGCAGCTCATCACGACTGAAAATGCAACTCAGCCATGGCAGGAGGAAGGCCAGCAGCTTATATGAGACATCTACCTCTGTAAGTCCAAATCCTTATTTCCAGAGCCTTATTATTAGAAGTGCTACAGAGTTTGGAAGTATAGAGGTTTTGAAATACAAACATTTAAAGGCTGTGCTATAGCTCAAAGCTTTAGGGTTGATGTTCATTGCTTTTACCATGTTGTACGTGATATGTGTGTAGATCCCTTTTTAAAGTCATAAACTACATTAATTGTAACTGTCCAGGTGAAAATTTGCCCTTCTTCAAGGTACAGGCATAAAGTTGACTGCTCTTATGACACAGTTTAATTCATAACTCTTCAGTCAGACGGGAAAAGATCCAGAGTCTTCTTGCCCACTGTGTCCTCCTCCTCCCCCCTTTATGAAAAAAATACCAAATGTGCAAGTTATAAATAACACAAGTTATCTAACATTTCACCATATAAGGAATGTGCAGAAGTGGAAATGATGATTTCTTTTTTGCCTTTAGCATTCAAATGAAATGGACAATGTAGCAAACTGAATATTCCCAGCGAAAATGGTTTGTGGGTAGTTTTGGTGTTCTTGTGTTCTGCTCTGAGCTTTGTTGGCCCCTTTGCTGATGATTCAACAACCAGCAATCAGAAGTTTGACATTATATTCCTAAGGCATAATGGTCTCTGACCAGTTTGAAAGGAAGGGACGTAGGTGTCCCCTACTCTTGTGTTACATCCCGTGTAGGGCAGGGAGCACACAAGAAAGGACTGCTTGTAAAGCTTATGGGACGTGCATGTACTCGCCAGAGACTGTCATGAGCTCAGTAACACCATCCTCACTGCTGCCTTTAGCCAGACAGGGGATATTCTGAGGGCAAGTACAGGCAGTTAGATCTGTTGTCATATAGATTAATCTTGGGGTAAGGTTTGAAGCTAATCTGGAGCTAAAATTGGAGTCTGATTGAACTGGTTGGTTTAAACCATTTTTTCCATTATGCAATAATAGGTGTTCTCCCATGAACATGATTTGGTTCTGGGATGCTGATTCCTTCCTCTGTGCTTCTCCTCTGGAGCCTGAACTGGCCTCCAGTTAATTCATATGGAATTGAAAAAGGGATGAAGGTATGAAGCTGTTCTGAGCCTCTCTCTCTCATACAGGGAGATATCAGCTACTGAAAAGCAGTTTTGTATCCCCTGGTAACACTAGGCTCAAGGAACATTTCACAAATAAGGAATCTGGCTACCTGGTTATTAACAGCCCAGTGCTTACTTACAGCTATCTCCCACTCTGTTTACTCACAACCAGGTATGAAAACATTCATGCTAAAAAACAAAAATAATGGGAAAATTCACTGATTTGGGAAACAAAGTGAGCTAAAGCAATGAACCACAGTACATGTTTTTTTATACATGTACAGCAGCATAAGGAAACTGTGGGAAGCTAATTTGCAAGCCTGTTTACTGAATACCTGGAACAACTCCCATTTCCCATTTAAATTAGCTACAGGAAGCCAAGTGTCTAATTTGCTTCTCCAGTACCTGCTTGTTCCACTCATTTATGTCCTTACCCTCATGCATTTAGCAGACCATCTCTCCTGGCATTTCAGATGTTTATTGCTGCATCTATAGTCTGTGGAAGGCTTTCCAGGGAGAAATAAAAGCAGCCTGCTAGGCAGGGCTGGCTCTGTACCTGCCTTGCACTCCATGGGCACAAACAGCTATTTGGAGTCAGGAGAACAGCAGGTCAGGGTTATAACATCCAAAATCCCTGGGCCAAAAACAGTATGCAGCTCTTGCAAAGGCAGGGACTGAGGAGCAGCCTCCTATTTGTGGTCAGTGCTAAACCTGTTCCATACCCAGAGAGCTCTGGCTGCCCAGTGTTAAAGCAAAAGATGCCCAGGCAGGGTAATAATGTGATTTAAAGTATTCCTTCCACTGACAACCTCAAAGCTGCTTTCCAGCCTCACCTGCTCAGGGCTAACCCAGGCTGTGAAGAAATGGCTTGTGGCATCAAATTTGTTGTCTCCCTGGGAAAGGAGGGGACACAGCTTTGGGCTGTGAGAAATGCTGATGGAAAATGGTCCTGGGTTTAGTCCCTGTGCTCTGGTCTCCAGAGTGTGCGCGCTGGAAGGCTCAGCTGTGCGTCTCTAACCAATTATGGGCTGTGTTAGCACTGCAGCTTGCTTTTCCAGAGGCAGGTTTCTCAGTGGAAAAATGTGAGAAGTGTCAATAAATAGTGACAGTTTTGAGAGCACTGGGCCAAGGTTTCGTCTTGCCTATGGACACAGTTATATAATGGTTCTTCACCATCTGTGGACTTTTCCTAACCAAAAGTCAGCCTGGGATATGCAGGTAATACAGACAGTGGAAAGGAAGCCCTCTGGTTTAGCAGTTGAAAATTGGTTTACTTTCAGTAAGATTGAACTAGATGATCTTTCAGGTCCCTTCCAACTCAAACCATTAAATGATTCTGTGATTTGCAATGGCAAAAAGCATGTGGAGCAGCATCTTAAATTCCTTCTTCAACTTCTGATCAGCTCTGTCACTCACCAACCTGCCCCTCTGATTAGAGGGTGACTTTTCAGTAGAACAGTAAATGTCAGTTCACCCTCATATGTTTTATGCATTTGTTTGTTTGCTACTGACAAAAGAAGAAAATTCCTTTATTCTTTCCCCCCTCTCTCTCCAGAGAGGTCAGGATTTATCCCCGAATGAGTACATGATCTGTTTCATGCTAATTAAATAGAAAGCAAGTAAGAACTATAGTTTATGGAGTCCTTAAGCCCAGAGGTCTTATTTTACATTTCAGAAGGAAATTGAAAACATTATTCCTTGGAGAACAGAGATATAAAAACACTGGGAAATATTCATGTAAGTGAAGCACACAGAAATATCCTTCATTTATGTTCCCGTTTGTTAAAACAAAATGGTACTTTTTTAAGCAAATGATGAAAATTGAATACTTTCTTCACAGTAGGAATATCACTGGTGTCTGTCTTATAGCAGAATGACCACCTACCCCCTGGCCCTAGAAAACATCCTTTACAATACAGTGGAGTCAGACTTTGTCCCAGTAGGTGACTTGTCTTGCTAAAGCTGTTGCAATTTGCACAGTGCTCTTCTTTAAAATAATCATTTAAAGTAGAGGTGGAAAAAAGAACTGTCATTCTTCCAGCATCAATGTTTGATTCACTGTTTTGACTCCTTTAAGCACATATCATTATGTCTTTTTCAGATGCCATACATAGTGAGTGAAATACCTAACCTGTACTTAAGAACAGCATATTTTTAAATCAAGGATGAACAGTAAGTAGTTCAATGGAGTTCTAATAAGAAAAAAACAAACCCCAAAACAAAACTCCCACCATCTAGCAACCTAGAACCTGCAGCTGCTTCTTTTGCTTCCTCAGTGATTTAAGTTTAATTTTACAGGCTTTATTACATTACATGATCTCACCCATTTCCTTCTCCAGGTGGATGAAAACATGGTCATTGAAATGATATTCCTGTAAAGCCACAGAATTCAGTTTGGTGGAGGAAGAATGGAGCATAGGTGGTAAATGTTTCTAGGGCTGAATCATCTAAATTAAATTACAGCTTCTACAGAACCTGTCTGAGAGAACCATTTTAAAAGCAAGGCTTGTAGTAGGGCAGGTACTCAGCAGGAGGAAACCTGGTGATCAATCAAAGTAGTGCTGAAGAAGATGAATTATGGAGAAATTTTGTCTTTAATTGGCTTTGGACAGAGTTATAGGTAAAATCTCCCTCTTACCTAAGGCCTTAATGGACATACATAAACAAGTGATTCTGGGGAAGGTGGGTGGGGAAGGCAGCAGCTCCCCAGGAAAGCCACACAAAATATCCAAAGCCATTTATCTTCCTGAGGATCATTAAGGAAGGCTGGAAAGTTCCTTTCTCTGTGGGTGCTCTCAGTGAGCTTTGGGATGTCAGTGACCCATATCAGCCACTGCAGAGCCAGCTGAGGGTGTTTCCAGCAGGGACACACAGGCAAATGGAGCCATTGCTGCAATATTCCACAGTCTGGAAACCTTGACTGCGTGAACGTCCTTCCTGCAAATGTGGGAAACGCTCAGCCATGCTATCCTCCGTGGCACCTTCTTGAAGGATTGGGAATGTACCTATCAAAATCCCTCCAATTTCATGGTTTTGCACTGGCTACTGATACCAATGAAGTGCTTCAGGAATCCGTCCATGCCCAAAGCAGCTGTTTTGCACCTGGTTTTATGGGAAACTGTGAAATGAGATTTTCTCAAGATTTTTGGGGTGTTGAGTGTGGGACCTAAAGAATTCAAAACAACTATAAGAAGCTTTATTACTTAGTGAAAATCATGCATTCTGGAAGAATTCATTACTGGAAATCTAATGAACTATTAGGACCTCACATTTCATGTTTTGATCTTTTACTGATTTCTGATAAATATTTTCAATCAGGAAGGCTGACAATGGTGACTAATCTTGGAAAAATTCTTTCATACCAAGAGAAAACCACAAAAGATTTTCTTTTTGTGCATAAATAATTCTCACAGAATAAGCATGATACATGATAAGTTATAGAAAATACTGTGCTAAGACTGCTGGAAATTCTTCCATTGAGATGGAAACTGTACTGAGAGTTGAACATTTTTATTAGTATTTGCTTTAGTTACATTTCCATTTTCAAGTAGAAAACTGATATTTTTTTGGCTGAAAGTTCTTCCCTCCTCCAGCTCCCAGTGCAAAAATGTCCAGCCATTTTCTACTAAACAGGTTTTTGGCTTTCAGGTTTCCAAGAAACAAGGCAAATATATCCACCGTGTCCCTTGTCTAAGCCACTTGATTTTACTACAGCACTGGGGAGGTTCCCAGCTCAGCAGAACAACAGTGTGCAGTGTGTGCCAGCAGATATGCAGGAAAATCATCCCCCCCAGCTTGCAGTGTGCAGGGGGAGAGAGGGAGAGGAAGGGGAAAGCGGAAAGATGTGCCTAAGCAGAGATTTAGCTGTGTTTTATGAGCCCAGTCATTCTTTCCTGCAGAAGAGTTCCAGTGAGACAAAATGCCTTGGGGTGAAGTTTGGAAGGAGATGTTATGGGTGAGGTAGGAGGGAAGAATGGTGGAAAAATAACAGTGGAAAGGAGAGAAGGAAATGTGTGAAGGGGGAGGAAGCTGATATAGAGAGGGAAGAGATCAGAAAAGGAGGCAAAAGACTCACAAGAGAGGAGAGTGGTGGTTGGTGGGGGGCTTGAACAGAGAGGAAGGAGCAGAACAGAGGGGACCCCACATCCAGGGTCTCTGCAAGTGATGAGAGCAAAGCCTGGAGTTCCAGAGCTGAGAGGGGACAGGGGCTTTTCTTTGGAAGGGGTCACCTGGTTCTGTGTTCTGGCCAGATTTCTCTAGGAAAAAAGGGAAGGTAGGAACCAGAAAGCTGTACAGTGAGTAATGGCTTTAAACTGAGAGAGGGCAGATTAGATGGCAGGAAGAAATTCTCCCCTGTGAGGGTGGTAAGCCCTGGCACAGGCTGTCCAAAGAGGTGGTGGATGTCTGGAGGGGTGAAAGGCCAGTTTGGACGGGGCTTTGAGCAGCCTGGTCTAGTGGAAGGTGTCCAGGGGGTTGGAATGGGATGAGCTTTAAGGTCCCTGCCAACCCAAACCATTCTGTGCTTCTATGGCTTTTCACCCTTCCATCTGCCCTGATCCCAGGGCTTTTGCCCCAGTGACAGATCAGCCATGGGGTGGTTGGGAGCTCTCAGGAGGGAGCAGAGCCTGGAGCTGTTGTGATTAAACTGGTAGCTGCAGAAGAAGCATTTAGCCCAGTGGAAATAGATCCACACAGATGCATTTCATTCTTCTGCTATTAAATGGGGAACAGGCAGCGGGGCTGAGCGAGCCAGGCCAGCCTATTGCATTTCCAAAGGTAGCTCTAAGAATTCATCTTCCCCACACTCTGCACTCCCATATGTTGTGTGAAGGAGATGGCTCCACTGAAGCTACTATCTCCTGTTGGCAACATGGGTATATTCCAGGAAAGCTATTAAGTGAAACAGCTAAGTCTGGTGCCGGTGGTATTTTTCCTCCCCCTGAGTAAACTTTCTTTCTTATCTCTGCCTGTCTCATGTATTAGCAGACATGAACATTTTACTGATACAAACTATATAAATGCACTGGAGAGGCTGCTCTGCAGCAGCACAGAACAGGGAGGCTCTATTGTAACACCACAAAAGCCCCTCATGGATGAATGAATATAACAGAACAACAGAAAATCATTAACAGTTCACAGGCCAGCTAAGACTGCTAACCATAATTTATTTGTATTTGCTTGGATTTCTCTTCTCATTCTGATGAGACATAAAGTAGAAAACCTGGTCAGCCATATCATGATCTGGGGGAGAAGTGCATCTTAAAAGCTGATGGCAGAAGTGCCCTCTTTTCATCAGTCCTCAGTGGGCTCAGGAGGGTCACAGGCATCTTTTGGTGAATCATATCCAAGTGATGTGAGATGTCACCACCTCTGTGGCAGCAGAAGGTAAAGCCCAGTGTCCTCCTTCACCGACTTGTTCATCCTGGTATGGCTTGGACAAAGTGGAACAGTGGACTGAGGAAGCAAAGACAGAGGGGAAGACCCTCACATGGCATGTCCTGGACTGCTAGAAGCCTGGAGGTCAGAGCCCAGGTCTTCATCAGCCCCTGGGAGCACAGGGCAGCCTGGGAAGGTTTCACAAGCAGTGTTGGAGTGAGGTCTCATCCCAAGCAGGGTCCAGTGGGTGCTTCCTGTGCACCCAGCCTGCAGGAGGAAGCAGAAATGCCAGGAGTGTTCCTTGGAGCAGTGATGAGCCAAGCAGCAGAAACACCTGGTTTCTGCTGTCTGCCTGGAACAGTTTATGGAGGAAGAAGCAGCCCTGGGTCTCACCAACACTGCCTGGAAAGTTGTTGAGTCTCTCCCCAGCTGTCCCTAAGTCAGGTTCATTCAAACACCACATAGAGACACCATTAAGTTCTGTTCCTCAATAAACATTTCCCACTTTAGGAAGAGACAGAGCCCACCCAAGTCTGGCCAGACAGAGAAAATTTGCTCTGTGTTTGGCCATCTCAGTCAGAGACAAGAAGAAAATCTTTGTGTGCATGAAAGTCCTTTTTGTCTTGTCTGTGCATGTGTGAGGGCCTTCCTGACATTTCGATGATCTTTTCTGTTTTCTTGCTGAAGTTCCCATTCCTGTGCCATGCCCCATTGATAAGCTGGGACACTTCTGAGAAGCCTCACATGGAGACAGTCACATTCCCTTTCTGCAGCATGGCCAGGCACAAGGAAAATCTTTGCAGAAGATCTCTTGCTAACAAGGGGTTTGATTCCCAGTCTGGCTAACACCACCAACACCTCTTCCAAGAAAAAAAACCCAAAAAACCTGGAAGAGATAAAGAAAAGGGGGCACTGGCTCACTGAGCCACACAGGGGGAAAAGGTGCATTTCATATCCATGGTCATTCCCATGTAGGAGGACAGCTATGACATTTGAGTGATAAATATGTTATTTGTTCTGGGTCATGAAGATCAAAATGTAAATCTACTTCTCTGACTGTAGAGTGCCTTCCCAGTGCTTTTTTATATTCACTGAGCATTTCAGTTAGTTGGGTAAGACCACTGAGGAGAACATGGCTGATATTTTAGGTGAGGGTGCTGCCATAAAACATTCAAGACAACAAACCTATGGCATCTTCTAACTTTCTAACTGAAACCTCTCTATGTGTGCTGGAAGAAACAAGGGGAAAGCGAAGTGAAATCTGAATTAAGGCACAGGGTGGATTCATGGTCACCTTCCCCTTGGTGAGATGGTCTGAGAAGGATTTTGCTGCCAGCAACACTCTCCAGCTGACCTCTGCTCCTTTTTTGGAACCAAAGCCAAAGCCAGAAACAGAGAAACAGGAGACCATCAGTGCCACAGCCCTGCCATAGGCATGAGACCACGAGATGTGAGGGACAAAGAACACAAGGTGACATCGGCTCACATTTTATACAGATCACAGCAGGCCAGATTCCCAGAGAGTTCTGTGTTTTGTTGCAGGTATGAGCTCCTATGCACATATTTGTACTTAAGCTGGTGGCTAAACCAGCCTCCTTTTCATCAGCAGATGAGTAACAACAGAGGAACAACCACCTGGAGATGTTTTCAGAGCCACTTTCCAGAATGGAAGGGAAGAGTTCCCCAGAGGGTGCAGGTCAACTGCTGCCAGGGTGAGACCAAGGCAAGAAAGTGAGAGATGCTGCTGAGATAAACCCTGGAGGTTGCTTTGGTGATAAACTGGCATGTAGGGTCCTCGTTGCCCCAGGTGGCTGATGGCTGGAGAGGCACAGGAGCCATCAGCCAGGTTCTCATGGACTTTGAAACCTGAGCCACGGCACAAAGGCTTGGGCTGCTCTCAGCTGCTGATTATCTTTTCAGCAAGGCAGTCCTGATTTCCAAATCTCTTTTGAAAATAGGTCTTGAGATCTGAGATTTGCATTTCCCAAGATACCTAAATGGTTTAGGCGCCTATTTTCTGGTATTAACGTATTTTAGTGGCAACAGCTGTAGACTGGGTGATAGATTACTGTTAATGATTAAGAAATTACCTAGTTAAATCCTCTAAAAGGCTGTTTGGAACTACTCCTGAATTTCCAAGGGGTTTTGATTCCTTATCCTCTGTGTGGGATCTGTGGTTCTCCAGCCCTAGGGAACAGGCAACCACTCATCATTTCTTGATGACTATATAGATAAGGTCCCAAATTTTTCTCCCTTGAAGTATGGGATCATGGTACAGAAGAGGCTGAGAACCACTGGTATATATTTAAAATATTCTATTTTGTGCCAATCCTGTTATCATTCTTTTAATATAATGCAGTTTTGTCTTCCCAGGGGTCTACTTTTAAATATTTTCTTATTTTTTTCTTCTTTGCATTTTTGTACTGAGATCATCTGACTGGACACAAACCTTTTTATTTTGTTTTATATACAACTGTTATTTTTAAAGCAAGATATTGCTACATTTCCTGGGACTTTATTGTATTTAGGTCTAATTGTTCTTTACTTAAAAGGAATGGCTAAATTCCTGTTGACCCAATAAAAATAAGTTATATCAAGAAAAAGATATGTTTATAGGATTATGAAAAGAATGGATTATTGCATAAGCTTTTTGTGGACTGGAAAGACATAATTAACCAATTGAACTGGGTTTGTGTGGCCTATTTATCTATCAGGTATTGTGAATGGTTCAATACATTTCCTTTCTTAATTTCCAATTCCCTGCTGAGCCAATAATATTTCCAAAAATACTTAGGCAGAGGGTGAATTTGTAGGTGTCCTACTAAGTGAGAGCTTGTCTGTATTTTTATGATCCACTCACAGTAGGAAAGTTCACATCATTTGAAGAAAACTATTAAAAAAAAGATGCAGAAACGCATGCAATTGTTCTCCTGCAATATCTGGGGCAGAGAGTGCAAGCCACAGCCAGAAACCTCCTGGGAGAGGCAGGTGGAGGAGCAGGAAATCAAAGAGCAGCAGTGCTGATAGTGACAATCACTGTGAGGACCTCTGACATCACCATTCACAGCCACACATGCAGTTAATAAATATCTGTGATGAAATTATTGCTGAGTCACTGCTCAGGCACGTCCCCTTTGGCCTCCCCAGGGCAAGCAGGAGCTGATCTTGGCCATGCAGATATTGGTCTAAACCAGTTTGCCATTAAGCAGATTGCCATGACAGAATTCCTTGTGGAAGGGCACTCAGAGACAAACTCTGGCTGCAGTGACTGCATCAGGCATTTGCTGTATGGCTGCAGGTGCAGCCAAGCTGGTTTGCTCCTGATAACCTGAGTGGGATTAGAGGGAGCTGGGAAAAAACCTTTGGAAAATGCCTAGCTGGAGAACAAGTATCAATTTTCCATGGCAGGATAATTAATTAGAACACTGATAAATTCTCTCTCTCCCACTTGTCATTCAGGACTGTTATTGGGGTGAGGAGCTCTCAGGGCTCAGTGGCTTTTTGTGCCTTTTGTGCCTTTTTGTGAGCTGCCCTGACATGAGCAGCTACTAGGGAGAGCAGTGAGTTGGTAATGGTGAGAGCACTGGGTGGGTAATGGTGAGAGCAGTGAGTGTGTAACAGTGAGAGCAGTGAGTTGGTAATGTGAGAGCAGTGAGTTGGTAATGGTGAGAGCACTGGGTTGGCAATGGTGAGAGCAGTGAGTGTGTAACAGTGAGAGCAGTGAGTGGACTAGAACACTGAGTGGGTAATGGTGAGAGCAACAAGCAGACTTCAAATGGTTGCAGCCCAAAATACAGCCCTTGCCCCAGAGATGCTGTGTTGCAAAGGAGACACCACATTGCTCAATGTCCTTAGTGACCACTGGCTTTGAGACAGTTGGAGCAATAATCAGTGTTTGGAGGCAGCTGGGCTGAGAGCTGATTTACCCTTCCCATGTGTGGGGATAGGTCTGCCTGTGTCTTTTGTTCTAATTTTTCGTTCTTCTCTGGTAATGTCATCCACATTTGGATGACCAGGACACAACATGACTCTAGCTGTGAGGACAGAGCTGCTTTTGACTCAGGGTCAGACGTTTCTGATTTTATTTTATTTCTCCAGGACTGACACTGTTAGAAGCTAGCATGAAACAAAGTCATGTCACTGGTTCACTGCATTCCCAGGGAGTTCATCAAGCAGGCTTTGTCCGTTCCTCATGGAGGTGCTCTCACACACAAGAACATTATGTTTTAAGGTGCCAGCACTGAAACTTTTCCAAAGCATCCATCAGTCCTTTTGTCCTCCTCCCTTCTCCCACCCCTCACCATTCCTTAAGCCTCCAGAGAAATGATGCAGTGAAAGTTTGCACAGAAAACATGGAAGGAACTGTAAGACAATGCTTTCACCTGCTGTGATGTGCACAATAGCCAGAGGCTGAAAAGACTCTCTTCGTTCTTCTAGGGGGAGAGTCTCATGTGAGCTCTCAAAATAGGGTTTAGCAAGCCAGAGCTGAATTTCATCCAGCCCCACTCTCTGCTGGAGAAGGAAAATCTTGATATTATTAACGTAAGAGGTGAGGTTAGCTCAGGAATCCGTGCCAGAAGGGGCTGAAATCCCTGCTGTACGTTTTGGAGAGCTGCAGCCTGATGGTTACAGGCCGGGGTAGGTGCCCAGCTCTGTGGAGTTTCAGCTGGAACCAAATGGCTGATGTGCCCTTGAAAATCCCAGCCTGCAATTCCTCCCCTCTGCAGTTACAACAGCACAAAGACAATGTGGTAATGTCTGCTGCGTTACAGAATCCCTTTATCTGGGGGAAAAAAAGTCCTGTCAGACTAATCAGGGAATTAGCAGTATTACAAAAGTGCTCCTCACAAATGCTAAAATGCAGACATGACTCAGATTAATTTTCAGATCAGGAAACTTATCTTTCTAGTGTGCAGCACTAGTCTGTATGAGAGGATTCTGGTTTTAATACCGATTTGTTTGGTGGCATTTGGCAAAGAAACAGAGGGTTTTTAAAAAAAATTATTATTATTTCAAAATCTACTGGAAATGATTTAGCAGCCTTTTGGAAACATTATATTTTCTCTGTTTTGGGGAGTTTTTTGACCTTTCTTAAAGAATTTAATTATCCAGAATTGTCACATCTGATTTCTTTAAATACCCATAAGAGGAAAAACTCACAGAGCAAATGAAAGGTTGGTGAACTTTGCTTTATTTTGCTCACAATGCGAACTTTCAAACGGTTGGAAAATTATTTCCTTCTATTTTGAATGATAGAAGTTAAAGATAGGAATGACCTATTAGATCACCGCGAGCATTTCCTTGACAATTGCGGTTCTGTTTCACGGAGGGGAAGGAAGGAGCAGGGATTTCATGGGCTGAGCAGCTCCAAGGGCCAGCAGGGCTGTGGGGAGACCCTCATGGTGGGGAAGACCTGAGCCAAGTCAGCAGGGGCCGGATGCCTCCAGCACCAGGCTTCTGTTCGGTGCCTCGTGAGATGAATGAGCTGCGTCTGCCCGACGTGGAGGGCCCGGGCATGAATAGCACAAAAAGCACAACTATGACTGCTCCATTTGTTGGACATTTTGGCAGCATGGCTGAATAGCAAAGGGATGTGGAAAACTGCTCGGAAACTCCCAAACAGGGACCTAGCTATGTGGGGGAACCTGCACTTCCTTCACCCTTTGACATTTTATTATTAACTACTAATTTTGCGATCCATAGCCCCATTTGAGGAGCACAAAGAGAGCCAGCTTAGCACAACAATCATCTTCTTGGTTAAAAGCACCCATCTATGCTCCAGTGCTCACATGACAAAAATTGTTTTCCCCAATGTTTCCTGGGCATGGCTTGACTGCAGTAATTTTTGAATAGATTTCTTTTTTCCCTTTCTTTCCTTAAACCAGTATTACACTAGTAGGATGTATTTGAGATGGCAGGAAAAGACTTGTTCTTGTCCGGCTTGGAAGTAATCATGGAAAAGTCTCTTAGTCTATCTCAAATGGAACAAATTGTTTGGAGCTCCTGCCCACTGGCTCTGCAGTAGCTCCTTGGGACAATCTCATCCAGCTCGAGGATTTTCCATGGCCAGTCTGCCTTGGAGCTTAAAGATCCTTGAACAGTGTCAGAGAGTTTTTTTCTCTACATCTCCAGAGGGTGACAGACACAATTACTGCTGTTCCAGTTGAATTTTATCCTGAATCTTCGTGGTACTTTATTGACTTTGGCTGAGGCTGGCTCAGAGCTCCTGTGCAGCAGGGTGATGGATGAGGCACACACTGCAGTTTGTCAGCCCAGGGCTCTCCCAGAGCTATGATGGCACCTCCCAGTAAGCTGAGAGCTGGGTATTCTATTAAACTATTAAAGTTCATCTTCAGAAAGCTGAGCTGCATCTCATCAGCTGAGATCCACCTCTTCTTTACATGGACCCAGAATAAAATCCTCTGTTTCAGGGGATGGGAGAGCAGTCTGACCCTGTCCCAAGTGTGCCAGGGGTGGGGAGAATTTAGTGAGAGTCAAACTGTCATAAAGTCCTGGTTCCAGCCAAGGGCAAGAGTTGCAGAAGCGGCTGGTTCCTTATTAGAGATGTGAGTGTGATATGCAGAGTCTGGATATGTAATACAGCTGTGAGGATCACATCTGGAATGCAGTCAGATCTGAAGAGGCTGAGGTTGTTTGGGCATCATTTTGCCACTGGGACTGTCCTGTCAGGTTAAATCCAGGTGTGTGGTCCCACACTGCATCTGCAAACACTGAGGAAAGAGGTGGTAAAGAGGGGGAAGTCTGCTGAGGGCTGGGCATGGAGGAGGATGGTGTCCAACTGCTTTGTCCTCACCCAAGTGACCCCCTAAACAGGACATGACCACTCTGGCTCCACACATCCCTCACATGCCCTCCTCCATGGGGCTTCTCCTTCTGAAAGTGGCCTTTGCTTGGTGCTGCCACTTTGGTGTCACTGCTGGCTCCGAGTGGGGCAGTTCCCTGTGCTGTACAAGGTGCAGCTGATGCAGAACTTCTGCATTTCCCAGGTTCTCCTCCACGACAGCCAAATCAGGTCCTGGTTGAAAGATGAAGCAGATTCCTGTGTGCTGAACCCTGTGGGAGCTGCAGGGATTGAGTCAGTGCTGGGAAATCCAGCCTGCTGCTGTCTCAGGTGTCAGACCCCTTCGTCCCCACTGATTTTAGATATTAATTTCTGTCTGTCCCTTCTGTCTCTCTTGAGTGTGGCACTGGAGAAATTCAGGCAGATGCTGTTACAAGGCAGGAAGATGAGCTCCTCTGCAGCTCTGGGTTTGTGGGGTGTCAGTCCAGGTTTGTCCTGGGGCTGGGAAGACAAGTCCACATGTTACCTGGAGCACCTGACAGTCTTGTTGTGGGGCAGATGGAGTGGATGTAGTTCCATGTCTGTAATGCCTCCTTAAAAGACTCAGATGGAAGAAACAAACCTAATGGGAGAACAAACCCTGTGAGCCTGTGTGTGCCTATTTCTATGCCTGAATAGAAGTGCCCAGTGACTTTGGAGATGCCTTTGAAACTTTGGCCAAGCTATTTCTTAAAAGGCCTTATAAAGAGTTCAGTTTGACTTGGTTTTCCCAGCTTGGTGTTAGCTGCAGAATATTTAATTCTCTTGAAACAGGTAGAGTTTGCTTGAATCCTTCTGTATTTGTGGAATTTTCCTGGAGAAATCCCTCTATTTCCTAGATTTTCAGAGTGCTGTTCTCTAATAAACTGCAGCTATATTTATCTCAGCATTTGTATTTTCTCCTTGTTATTCTTTGCTCTGACACAAGTTGTCCTGACACAAGCACAGTTTGAGCTCTCTTGCTTTCCCTCTGTTTCCCAGTGTTTCTTTTGAAATTATATGCAAGAGCACACATTCCACCTTGGCATTTGGCAGCCCCTTCCCCTCTTATCTTGTATTCATGAGCTTTTAGAAATGTCCTGCAGTAGCCTTGCCTGACTGCTGAGTGTCTAAGGCTTTTAATAGTTCTGCTAAGTTTAATTGTACTTGATTTTGCTGCTTCGTTTTTATATGCATGCCTGACAGCTCATCCCTTCAAGAATGTCCTGAAGGCATCCTCTGCCATAATAAATAACAGAAGTGATAGTTAAAGTATACATGTATAAATAAAGTTTGCTCTGGTGTGTGAGCTCGCCTAGCAAATATGAAAATGTGACTGAGGGCCTGCACCTCTGCATTCAAATCCTTGCTGTACAGTGAAATGAACTGGAATGTGCTGCAGTGATTTTCTTTGATAATGTCTGGCTTATAATTTACTTTTGGCTGGAGCAATCAGTGAGGGAAATCCATTTGAATAGCTTTGTAAGAACGCTTTATTTTTCTGGTGCTGCAGGCTGCAACTTTCACACTCTGAGACTAAATCCCTTTCGCATCGTCCAGGTCCTGGGGAGAGACATTTATTTAAAAGTAGCTGAAATGAAGCACAGAAACAAACTGTAAGTGATTTTTGGCATTCCAAGTGCAGTGACTGTAAAGCAGTGGCTCGGCTCCATACTTTAATAGGCTTTAACGTATCAATTATAGTGCTGAGTAGTAATTAGGGCTATAGAGCAAAATGCAGAGTGACCTCTAAACTGTTCCAAAGCTGTGGGAACTGGTGGGAAGGGGGATTTGGGAGCAGACTGAATTCTGGTAATCATACCACAGGGTGCAAAAGAGCAAATGTGACTATTGAAAGTTGAATTTTGTTTCAGCAAGGCAGGCAAGCCTTGCCTACCCTCTGAAGGTGAATCTTCCCACAGCACAGAGCTAAGTGGGCTGGGCAGTGGGTAACTCCTCTGGGACGTGGGCAGCAGCGTGCTGGTCCTGCCAGCCTGCCCACTCCATTAAATAAATTGTGTTTAAGATCCCTGCACTGCTGTGCTGTGCTCAGCTGCTCGGGAGCCTCTCAGGAGGAGGGTGAAAGCTGAGAGCTGGGGAATGCTGCTTCTCCTTTCAGCGTGGCCTAAAGACACCCCCAAAAATTCCGTGGTACAAAGGGGGTGCCTGGCTTCCAGCTGCACCCCTTCCACCCTGCACTCAGCTGGTGAAAATATGCTTCTCCTGGCTTAGAAAGGGCACTCCAAAATTTTGGAGACCTGAGGCACTGGACCCCCTTCATAGTAATAATAAAAATAATAATAATGGTAGGAGCAATGCAAACCACAAAATTAGAAGTTTTCTTCCCTTGCTGGTTGTTTGCTGCTCCGATTGCCCTGGAGACAGAGTGAAATGTCCAGTGGTGCTGTGGATGTTTGGTTGTAGGGATGGCAACCTGTATCCACATGTACCTGGTTAGCCCCATAAACCTGAATGAGCCAAGCCCAAACCTCCTCTTGTTTTCAGGGTGGAGTCAAAGCCACAAAATACTTCTGCAATGTTTGTAGCCAATGATCAATTGTAAGCTAAAGAAATATTTATTTTAAAGCGTAAACTGAGCAGCGTGAATTTCTTTGCCCAGGATATTCCTCTTGATGTTACTATTTTGATATGGCTAAGTTCATTGGTATAAATAGGGTGCAGTTGTCATCACATTTAACTATAAAAAGCCCTCCTCAGCTGACAGCATAGGTATCATAAAGTCACATCACCCCCTACTAAGCAATTTTCACTTGAGCCATATGCAAGCCTCTGAGTGACAATTCTGCCTTTCTAGCCTTGGCTGGCATATAATTTAAGAGCAAGGGAAGGTTTTTAGAAGCAAAGATTTGTAGGCTTGACACAAAGCACCAATGAATCATATACTTGAAAACTTTATTCACCATAGCTGAAAACAAAAATCACATACAAGCCAAAAATGCAAAGTGGGCCCCATGGATGTGACATGGCTTGGCTCACCTCCAGGAGGCTTCAGTAATCTTCTAGCATGGTTGGAGACATGCCAGCAAGTGTCCTTCTCCAGGGTGGAGGGAGTGAAATGTTCACAAGAACTAATTTCTTCATGTGAGATCCCACAGAGAGAAATGGCTGCTCATGAGGAACAAGATGAAAGTTTATCCCATTTTAGGACTTGGTTTTGTCTCTCCAGTAAAGTTCTTACATGGGCTCCACACTGTCCTGCCTGGGCGAGCCGTGGTCTTTCACACATTTATTTTTGTGGGCAGGGGAAGGGCTGAGCTTTGTGCCTCAGCTGGGGAAGGCATGAATGGCAAGGCAGAGTTCCACCCCACGGTGAGAGAATGGAAATTAGCACTGCTTGTCTCAGCAGCAGAGCGAGGCAGGAGGAGCTCTACTTGAGCATAAAAATCTAGAGAGAGGAGAGTCAGTCTGTGCGAGGTAGGGAGAACTGCCAAGACTCAACTGGATAAGTAACACGCAGTAAATGCTTAGAGTCACCTTGCCAGACAAATATTTGCCTTTCACTTTGAATGAAGACCAAATCATGTTCTAACTAGTAGGACCAAGAAATTCCACGCATTTTAGTAAGTGGAGTGTCCTACAGAAACTCCCATGGTGAGTGTATGAGGGCAGACTTTGGGGGATTGCTGGACAGACAGCAGGAAAAAAAATAACTCGGGAAGATATTTCAGGGTAGGAAAAAGATCAGAGGGAAAGCTGGAAACTGGGAACAGGGTGGAAAAAAGCTTTGTAAATGAGTGTGGCTAAATACACTGCCACAATCAGTGGATAGTCTTCATATTTATGGTGGTCAGAGGGGTGGAATCCAGGAGCTGAAGGGGTCAAAATCTCTGGGGAAACACTGGAGACAAAACTATGTCTCCTCCCTAAATCAGATTATCTCTCAAAAATATGTTATGGGAAGAATTAAAATCTAGAGTAAAGACCACAGTCCCTGGGCATTTCCAGTCATTTCTAACAACCATGTAAACTTCCCTCTCTTGTTCAGTGAACCAAATGCAGAAGACAGTAGCAGACAATAGCAGTGGAATTGCCCTTTTTGTGACAGATGTGGCCTTGGTATCATTATTTAAGGACTACACTTACAGGCAATGCTCACTGTTCTCAGGTCATTTGCTCTGTCTGCTGTAATAGCTTTTTATGACCAATTTTTGGAAAAAAAAATTATTTTATCAGCTATTATTAGGTTGTTACTAGGTTAGTAGCTGTAGTAGGACTTCAGTGCATCTATCAGTTTTAATGAAAATAGAAAAAATAAAGAATAAAGGCTGAGATGGACCAGCTCCTTGATCACTGGGCTGTGCAAGAGCAAAATTCAGACACTGGTTGTGACCCCTCTAAGTGCAGACTACTCTTCTACCTTTTTTTTTTTTTTTAACTTTAAATTGAGCCAGAAATGACACCTTCACAATTTCCCTTGGGAAACCTGGGATCCAGAGTTCTCTGCATTCAGTAGGAATCTTTCCATTGACTTTGATGTCCTTTGGACTAGAACTCATATTTCCATGGCATTTCTGGGACGTGTGTCTGAAATTCTCTTGCTTCCCTCGCTCTTTCTCATGCATCATTCTGGCCAACACATCTCCTGCCATAAATACAGCCCAGAGCACACTCAGGAGTCCTCCAGTTTTCAGTCAGTAGCAAACACTGTCTGATACCTGTCTAATTTTCCTTTCTAGCTTCATCTCATTCCAGCTCTCTGTATCCCCTTGGGCCTCTGTGGTCCCTCTCCATTCCAGCACCTGTGCAATAGTGTTTTGTGACTTGTATCGTGTATGTAAACACGGAAAACTCAATTAAAAGGAACAAATGTATCAAATTGTTTCACAGTATACCATCTAAGCACTTAATGTACCCTTCAAAGGCATATCAGAAACACCTGAATAAAGCCCTGTTTAGCAACTATTAATTAAGTGATGTTTATACAACGCTTTGAACATGTAAAATGGGGAGAGTTTCCAAGTGTATCATGAACATCGTTATCACTGGTATACAAAAATCAGGAATGCACTGAACTTCTCTTAATCCCACCCAATTACCAAAGACTTTGTGAGTTGAAGAGAATCAGCCATGACAAACTAACAGATAGTATTTCTTCCAGCTGGGCTGTCCTTTTGTCTCCAGAAAATGGTATAAAGTGTAACTTCTTTAGCCCATCTTGTTTATTTAAGCACATTTGTCAGAGCCTACCGCAGAACGGCTATTCCAGCTTAAAGAAATCCTTCCGGGTCACAAAGTCCTTTGGATGTCTCACACCCAACTGCTCTCCCTTCCCATTCCTCTCTTTTAAGTCCTTGAAAGTCTGTCAAAGTCTGGGCTGAATTCCTGGAACCAGTTGGAGTGTAGCTCCTCTTTTGTTCCCCACTGCCAACCGCAGAAAGCGACGTTCACTGGGTTTTGTAGTCACCAGCTTTAAAATCCCTAAGTCCCATTGCCTCCTTTGAATGGCCAGATGCAAAGCAATGCTTTAAACCCAGGGATGACTTTGCAGAGCTTTTCGCTTGCCGTGTTGGATGGGCTGCTGTGCTGTCTCTGATTTCAAGGAAGAATGCCTTAAGCAGCCTGTCTGTTTCTTAAGAATATCAGAGGTAAGGCTAAAACTTGCAAAATAACATCTGGAAAGTTCAGATCATTCTCTAATGTAGAAATAGTATTTTCATCCTTGAGGTCTGAAGGCTATAAATATAATTCTATCAATGTAATTAATTCAGCTTAAAGGGATGTCTTCCGTTTCTAAGGTATATATACATTTAAACATGGTTTAAATGGAAAACTGCTTCAAGTGCTGTAGGGCTGCTAAGTTTTGCTGCACTTGAAGGTACAAGATGTTTGGGTAATTTTTGTCCTCTTACTATTCATCAGTGAATTAATTTACTGTTCTGCTTACGGATAGAAGTACAATCCAATTCATTAATCATATTGAGATTTTTAGACCTGCACTAGTCTGTTATGACTTGTTCTTCATAAGGCTGAAAAATATTTCTTTCATCAGAATGGCTGAATGCCTATAAACATGTCCTAATTATATTTTCTTGGAATTAATCAAGTTCATTATGTTAAGTTTGGGATCTACATCTGAAGTGAGTCTGAATTGTGAGCATCTGCCACATTCCCTTCAGACATTACTGATAAGGATAGTGGTGTGGGATTTTCAGAAATGCTCAGTTTTGGCCTAATCCTGTTCCTCTTAATGTCAGTTGGAGTTTTACCATTCTTTCAGTGGTGTGGATTTCAGTCAAACCCGAGCACTTCTCAAAACCTCACAGTTTTGACAAATTTTTCAAACAACTTGAGAGAAAGAGTCTACACAAGGTGTCACTTCATTTAGAAGAATATGTTGTTATCCCTGTTTGGTTGGTGGTTTGGCTTTTTTCCCCTGAATTTTCCCCCTAAAATAGAGGTTTACTGAGCATTTCAGATGAAAAGTGATTAAATTGTTTGCTGTCAGAGACTTGGGGCTTTTTTGGATGAGAAAATCCTTCAGAAACCTACAGAATCTCTCAAAATGACTCAAAAAGTCAATGGGCTTATACAAAGAAGTCCCACTTATACAGAAACTAATAGAACCTTTTGGATTTAAAGCCCTCTGAGAGGGTGATCTTTATCTCATTAGTTCAACCACAGTTGTTTCCATTGCAGTTTATTCACAAGAACCAAATCTTGAGGTCTTTCATTCAGTTTAGCCAGGTCAAAGAAAGCTTTTTCCTGAGTAATGGTCCCAGGACATGATCTATTTCTAATTCCTGATCTTCCCATTGAAGAGAAATTAAATCATACTTTCAGAACTGTTTGATATTGAGGATTGTAAAAAAGGAAATGGTTGAAAATAAAGGAGGAAAATCTTTATCCACCAACCCATCATCAGGGTTACCAAAGTCCATGTTTTAGCAAGCCCAGCCTTCTGAGATGGTCAGGCAATGCCCAGAAACACAGTACCTACCAATTCAAAAGTTTCTTACCCCTGGTTCTGTTTGGTTCAGGTGCTATGGGATGCAGGGAGTGCAATTCTGAGATGTCAAGGAGCCAAAAAATTCCCTCAGACAATCGTGACTGTCAACATTTATGATTCTTGCTAATTAAAGGCGCCCTCAGTGAGATCACTGCCTGCCCCAGCAGCAGGGACCTGGGGTGGGTTTGCTCTCCCCTGACTGTCTCAGAATTGGCTGTCTGGCTGCAGGTGGGTGTCTAGACTGCCATCAAAACCTGGGGAGTTATCCCTGCTCCCAGAGCCAGCTCACCCCATCCAACCTGCAGCCGTGGGAGGAATCACCCTCTGGCTGTGCTTGCCTCGCTCTGCTGATGACAGGGAAAGCCCAGATGGGTGACACCTCCGTGTTAAGAAGCTGAAATTGGAGAGATGGATGCCACCCACATTGCTCACACACGGCTAATTGCAGTGTCAAAAGATCTTGGGTGTATTTGAGAATATACGTATTTAAAGTAGCTGGTTCTGGCACTGCAGGGTAGGGTAGGTTTGGGAACCTGGCCTGAATCCAGCAGCTGTTGTTGAGGACCACAGTGAGAATGTCCAGCTGACTTTCTCAAAGTCAACACGAGCACCTGAGCAGGAGCTGTGCAGCTTGTGGAGCTGCAGGGACCAGGAGGGAGCATTCCTCACAGCCAGGGAGGAGAGGAGCACAGAGCTCGTCTGCTTGGAGGTGACAGAGGCAGCAGGTCCAAACACTGTAACCACCAGAAGAGGCTTTACCTGAGTGACAAGACAGTTTCAACCAAACCCAAGAGCTCCCAGGACGAAAACTCTCATCTTGATCTTCCCAACATTAAAAGTGGCTTGGCTGCAAACAACTTCTACAGCAGATGCATAATTAAAAAGCCATTTTCATTCATTTCACAGGCAGTGCACAGATCTCTCAGATGTCCATTTGTTGCAGACTATCACCAATAGCCCATTAAACTTGGCCCTGGGCTGTACTTCTGTGTCTGCTTTTTGGTTAAGCACATGGGTTTCGTCTGTCAATAATTACAAGGAATTGAATCTTGGCTCTTTTATTCTGGGAACTGCCCTGCTGCTGGAAAAAAGCTAACAGAAACATACTAGTGCAGAGTTTTCAACATTGTGACACTGCTTGGCATGAGAGATAGCTCCTTGTGACAAGTTAAATGCTAATTTTTATTGAAGGTAACAGTAAAATGGGAAATTGGTCTCTGCACTTCACTTAGGCAAGAAATTAGGAAGAAATCTGCCAGCAATTGCTGTTTCAACATTATAAACTTTGCTTTACAACATGCTGCTGGACCAGAGAAAACCCTCTGATTATTAGAAATCCATGCAGATTGCTGACCACTGGGGCAAATATGTTGTTTTCTCCCCACAAAGAGCAAATACACATTTTTTGTGGGCAGCTGGAGCAGTCATTACCCCAGCCACTGCCGTGGGGCAGTGCAGAAAGCCTGGGCTGGTGAGCCAAGACTCTGATCAATCAGTGCCAATACCTTCAGCAGCTGGAATGATGTTTAAAGGCACAGTGGGCACCAGGGAGTTTGGTGAATGTGGCTGACACAAAGTCCTTGGAAAGATGTGACCAGGGGTTGACCTATGTGCTGGGGGATGTGGGTGCTCAACAAACCCCAGGAATACTCATCCAAATCCTGCCAGTGCAAACACTTATTTCACTTTGCATTTTGGTAATTTGCAATGAATATTCATATCTCATCTGGCGAGTGTCCAAATACTTGAGATGAGCTTAGAGAATGAGACAATAAATACAGGGTGCAAAGTATGGGGCTTCTTTTAATCAGCTCCTGGGTTGTTAAAAACATTGTTCAGGTTTTTCTTCATAGGCACCAGGAGTTAAAAACTTACAATTTCTTCTTTTCATTTTAATGAAAAGCCCTGAACCTCATGCAATCACTTGTCTCCAGGGAGACCATTTAAGAAAAACAAAACACTAAGAGATGAGGGACGATTCACAATAGTTAGAAGCAATGTATCTGCATTAGAAATATTGATTGGTTTTTTGGGAAGTTAATTTTCTGCTCATCACTCCAAAGGCCTTAGGTACTGAAAGGTTCTCTATTGCTCATTTTATCTATAAAGCTCTCCCCCTCAACACATCCTGTAAAAGCACTCAGGGTGTTGTATGGTAATTAAAAGGTGATATTAATATTTCCTGACAGGCACTATAAAACATCTTCAATCAGCTTCCTGTAACTATCACACACATAGGAAAAGAAAAAGAATATATAATAAGAAGAGGAAAAAAATATTGGGAAGGTGTTTCCTCTGTCTTTCTGCTTGGGTGTCCTTTTTTTTCCCCAAAAAAAGTAAATCGTCTTTGTTTTCCTGTCTGCTTTCCCAGTTAGACCAAGACAGCTAAAATCCCCAGATGCTGATGTTTTTCAGGCTTGTTTCCCACTTGGAGCCTCATGGGCAAATTACTCTGTCATACAAAGATTTCCTGTAAGAAAAGAGGGGAATTTATTCCTCAGAGTTCACATTTCTCCAGCCTTTGTGCTGTCCCAGGCACTGGCATCAGAGACACCTGATTTGAAGTGCAGCAGTAATTTTTTGTGCTTCTGTTGTGACATTTTTCACCGTGGGCTGTAGGCAGGGTCACCTGTCAGATGTTTGCATCACTTGTCCTTCCTGGAAGGGAGAGGGATGTCTCCAAGGACAGTGCTCTGTGCAAGAACATGGTTATAAAACAAGGTCCCAAACTCAAACTGGCAAAACATCCATTCTTGTACAAAGATTCTAGGGTTGTACAGTGCCATCGAAAATTCTTTTTTAAATTTCTTTTTTTTTGGTTTTTTTTTGGGATTTTAATTTCTGCTTTTACTTTGGGTTACCTGCTTGTCTTTCTGCCTCTTTGGTTTTTTCTCCCTACAAGAAGTTTGGTATCTGCAGCCTCCTCTGTCCTGGTCTCTTCCATGGGACCTGCATGACATGTCTGTCAGCAATTTGTAGGCAGAACGATGCCAAGATTAGAAAAAGAAGTGAAAGACATCTTAACAGATCCAGGAGAGGTTTGGTACAGATAGAGATGTTTGAAAACCTGGACCACACATAAATATAGACCCCCCCTGAGCTGATGTTTTTGCTCTGTAGTTCAGGACATAGTTAAGATCTCACTTTTATCAGCATGAAGTGGAACAGGGTGTTTAGAAAACACGAGATATAGTTCAGAATATATTATAGACATGGATGTTGTCTCACTGGGCTAATTTTACCATATCAAGCCAACCTTTCCTAATGCAGCACTGTGCTCCAACCAGCACCCATTAATTGCAGGAGAAGCTGGAGCTTGAAATTTAAGTTCAGGGCATTTATTTAAGTGCTGAAACTGTTCTAGAATTTTTTACATACAAAGGTTCAAAAGAAGAGCCACAGGGATGGATGCTCACATCAGATCAGTGTGAATCTGACAGTGGTTGGTAGGAAAAGCTTCAGAGTTATGTGAGGGATCCAAGCAGAGGCTGCTGTGAGGTTATCTGCAGTCCCTCAACATTTCTTTGTATGCTGCACCTTGATTTCTAGCCATTAGAAACTGGCTCAAGCCCTAGAGAAGGATGCTGAGTAACCAAACCATGATTTTCCCTCTTGGTATTATTTCTGTCGCTCTCTGGGTATCATCAGAATTATTCACCCTCTTGTTTGATCCTGTTAAGCCCTGTGTGACTTCCTGTGCTGATGTGCATAAACTCAGTGCACCTGCATTGAATCCATGTTCCCTTTTATTGATTTTGGATTTGTTGCATTCCCACTGCACCTAATGTCACCTTGCTCTGTGGTGGCAGCACGAGGGCAGAGCACCTGCCCTGACACTGGGAATTTCACAGATACCAGAGACACCCACCCAGGGCTCTTTCTAATCCTTCCAGTCTCTTTTATTCACGTGGATTTTCAGCCATCCCTTGAACATTGTTTTCCTTTGAGCACTGACTCCCTCCCATCACCCTTCCCCAAACCCCTCTCTCTCCCAGGCTCTGTGCTTTGGGTTTGTGCTCTGCCGTGATCCAAGCCCAGCTCCACGCTCAGCAAAGCACTTAGGCCCGTGGTAATCTTTAAACTCAGAACATGCTGAAGTGCTCCACTTAACAGAGATCAGATCATTCATGTGCTTAAAGATAAGCATTTGCTTAAGTACTTTGCTGAATCCAGGCCTAAACACACACATTAAATTCATCAGCTAGGACCCTTGACAAATTTTGCCACAAAGGTGCCTATCTCTCACCATGGACTATAAAGGGAGACTAAATGACAAGTTTAAACTAGATAGCTAATCTTTAGACAGCTGAAATGAGGTGAGAGGAATCCCACCCTCTGTACCTATCCATGGTGTGAGGCACTGATCTCTGTTGGGGGCCCTCCATCCTACTGAGAGACAATTAATGAGAACCAAAATTGGGGATGGGCCTGAAAGGTGATGGGGAAGGAATTTCTGGGTCCTGCTTCCAGCAGAGCAGCACCCAGGTACAGCAGGTTGGAAAGTTAATGGTTTATTTCATTCTCAGACCTGAATTCTGCCCTGCAACAACAACTGGGCAGGTTTTAAATGATCCCTTGTCAGAGATGAGGTTTTGAAGTCCGTGTGCTTTGAAGTGAGCTACGTGGCTGTCCTGCTGAAAAATTCCCCAGGAAACCTTCAGCCTTGACCTAGCGGTTCAAAGTTACAGAGATTGAGCTGGAACGTGACTTTAATGTTATCTGGGCTTTTTGTTTCAGTTTTGATCATTAAACTCGGGGTTGCCACATAGTCAGGAGTGATATTGGGTTTCTGCCAGACCTGCCAGTGGCACGAACACATGAGCCATTACGTACACAGTAACCCAAGAGCTGTAAATGCTCCTGCAGAGTTGCCATGTCCCTAATGTGAAGTGCAAGTGAGAGCTGTCAGCTGCATACTAAAATGTCCCTGTGTGGAATAGCATGGCTTCACAGTGACCAAGGTGGGCACCTTGGGGCTCAGACTGAGCCTGTTATGTCCCTATCTGCCCTCTCTGGCTGTAGGATGATACATTACTCTCATGAAGCTGCTGAATTGGTGTCTGCTTATTTTTTTTTCCCCATGAGATCAAAGGAAATAAAAAAAAAAATATAAATCCAAACCCAAACCAAGTGTGTTGTCACTACCTGGCTTCTTTCATTTTGATACCATTTGCTTTGGGAGATTTATGGTAGCCCAAGCCTTGATGACCAAATCCTAATTTTGCCTAAAATAGTCTGCTTGATCATGAGCACAAGAGACTATCTGGTGTGAAAAAAAATGCCTTTCTGAAGATCTTACCATTATTCTGCTGAATTACTTTTTGAGGAACAGCATATTTTCCAACTATGTGGACAGTTCCTTTGTGTGGGGCTACTCACCAGCTCACCTTCCAGCAGGACTGTGAATCCCTGAGCTCTCAGCAGGCACACAACCAAAGCCAAGGCTTTTCAGCCACGCTGAGAAGGGCCAAATCCCAACTGTCTGACACAGGGATAGAGGAGGAGCCCTTCCTGCCTGGCAGCTTCTGTGCTAGGCATGCCCTGTGTGCAAAGTCTCTGCCATTGGAATTCACCAAATATTTTAGTCTCTCTTCCCCTTTGCTTTACTCATTCCCTCCTGTCTCTGTGCCTCTGTTCTTTGTGTTCTCTTCCCATGTTTGTCCTCCAAATCAGGAGGCTCTAAACAGAAGCAGGCTCCAAACAGGAGCCTTTTTTCTGTGAGCAGCAGTGGCATCCCAGATGCAGAGAGGATGCTCTTCACCCTGCTAGTCCTGATCCCCACATCCCTGGCTGGTTACCCCCACAGAACACAACACCACCCTCAGCTCACATCTGAGATAGCATTTTGACCTCCAGGAAATGCTGCTCTTCTTATGTGATACTCAGTGTTCCCCAGCTAAATGTCACTAATAATAATGGCAGTCCTTGGAGTGGAAAGGCTTGGGGTTTCCACCGTGCAGTGGTTCATTTAAAAATAAAAATGAATCAGAAGCTCACACTTTTTGAAGCCAAGAACATTATGTTGGCACTGGCGCCTCAGAAGGGAATTAGGAAAGTCTCTCCTGGGCTGGAGTGTTTCCTGGCTGATCTGCAGGATTCCTGTGTGTTCCCCACTGGGACCTGCCCCAGACACAAGCAGGGTAATTTGACAGTGGAGGATTGGATCACTCAGTCTGTGCCCTAGGAAAGAAAAGTTTGTGTCCTGACAATGTGTTAGAGCAGCACAGTCTGGGCAACACATCGAGGCATTAAGCTGTGCAAGAAATGGAATGCCATAATTACTCAGATTTGGGGGGAAAAAAAATTAAAATCAGCTAGGGAAAAGATACCCCCTCTCCTCCCCCCACCATAAAGCATGTCATTTCTTAGCTGTGCCTCTGAAGTGTTAGTTTGCTTTTGGCATTTTTCCCCTTTATCTAAACCCCTCAAATAAGCCATAATGACAGCATGAGTTGCATGTTACTTCGTGTACTGCCTTGCAAAGCACTGGAATTCCTTAGGTGTCTTAAATTATGGGCTTCTGTAGGACAAATGACTTCTATTCTGCCTGATATTTACCAATATGCTGCAAACAGCACAAATATTGGATAGAGTTCATATAATTATTGCACAGACATGCGTTAGACTCTGCACAGTTAAAGCCTCATGTGTTTTATTGAAAATAAATCTGAGTCTAATGAACTCTCATATGGGACAAATACAATAAAATGAGAATACTTGTAGATCTGTATGTCACAACCAGAAAATCTAACTACAAATCTCTACCAAAGCCTCACCCCTAATTTAACCTCCTTCATTCACCTGAAATAATTTTTTGATAGCAAATTCTAAAAATTCCCTTTAATTTTTCTAGTTTGACCTTTTTTATTAATCTCGTGGACAAGTCTAAAAAAACCTTTTTGTCAACATACTTTCATTGTGTCACTGACTAGAATTCATTAGAAATATTACAAGAAAATCTAATCTCAGTGATCTTTTCTTCCTGGGAAAAAGCAAAAGATCTGAGGAGTTTCAGTTAAACAAGTACTGTTGTGGGGCTGATTCTGTCCTGGCCTGTAATAGGTTTTGTCATTTAAGCTTCTGGAAACTGGGAAAGCAGCAATATTTCTCTGCTGCAATAGAAATTTATATCTACTTTGCACATGTCTAAATGAGCACAGGAGGGACTCAGTGGTGGGAATCTGGACTGTGGATCTTGCACAGTCTGGACCACTAAGCTTTTTCACTGATTCCCAGAGTGAGCAATGATTGCTCTGACATTTTTCCCCTCCTTTCAGTACTGAAATTCCTTATGAGAAATCCAAAGCTGCTATTTTTGGCAAGCATGAACAGTATGATTTTGGTACCTTGCTTAAAAATCTGATCTATTTTCTTTTAATTGCCACAACAACTTTATGGTCCTCAGCACTATTAAAATGTTTCAGGCATTAAAAAATACTGTAAAATAATGAAGAGGGCATTATCAAAATGCATAATCACAGAGAATACTGAATCCTAAGAGATCATACACTTCCCACTTTCACTGAAACAAAGCCAGATCCTGCTCTCATTTGAACTACATCAAGTTTAGGCCAGTGGACTTGAAAAATACCCCAAACTTGGGTTTTTATGCAAATGCAAACAAGTTATAATATGTGAGTGATCTTTGCAAATGTGTGTACTGCTTCTTGACCTCTTCTTTTTGACTTTGTTCCTAATCCAGCAACATTGAACATTACTTTAACTGCATGAAGTTGCCAGATCTAAGAACTTAGGTCATGAAAAGTGCTGTTGTTTTATTCTGGATCTGTCTGTATTTCAGATTAAAGAAACCAATGGGACTTAAGCATGTTATTTAAATGAGAGCAACTGCTTATGCACTGTGCTGTGCTGATTTGGGCTAAATGGGAATCTCAGGAACTTGTCATTCGTGGATATTGACATTTTCTGAGGTATTTGTTGGTGAACTTTCATTAACAGCTCTGTCCTTCAATAGAGGTTAATAAATCACTGTTGAATTTGCAGGCACTCTCAGAATAGATAGGAAGCCAATTCCTCTGAAAGATTACTCCTCTATTTGTTTAGCCACTGGCTCTTTGCTTGTAACCGATAGGTTTAAGAGCTGGGAATGCTGCATTTCCCTGTATGCTTTAGTTGACTTGTTAGAGATGTTTGTGCCTGATAAACGAGAGGATGATGAGGGGCTGGCTAAATGCAACAGGGTTGGTTTTTTTTATCTGTAAAGGTTAGAGATGGGAATTCCTCAAGTAGGCAAAGCCACTGGCTTCTGGCAATGAGTAACTGTTTTGTCTTGGATGCAACCTGAGCTCGTTAGTGCTCTCTCTTCCTTTCACACATGCACACACACCCTCTTGGGTCTGCTCCAGACCCGCGTGATGGCTCAGGGGGAGCCAAACTGCTGCTTCTCCTCACTTGGCTTACAAGTCTCAAAATGTGTAAAATGCACGTGTGTACCAGTGAACCCCCAGCTGCTCAAAACACACTCGATTGAACAGGGAGAATTGCAAGTGGAAATGTGCTAAATGTGCCAAAAATGGAAAACATGGGGAGAGTGGGGGAGCCTGTCTGAGATAGCCACTGCAGTGTAAAAAAGGTCAAAATGGACCAGGGAAGTTCAGAGGACAGATTTGTGTTCATGTTGGGTAAACACGTGGGAAATTGCATTTGGTTTGCTGCAGCAGTAAACAGAGAATAGGTATTAGAACAGGGCACAAATATCTGTGTGCACTTGGTTCCTCTGTCCTGACTGGGGCTCATCTGTGCAACCCAAATATATTTTATAGACAAATTATTACAAAGAGTACTCTGCTTTTTTTTTTTTGGTGGAAGTTTGTAGCTAAGTGCACAGCTCATTTCAGTTTTAAAATCCCATTGCAAATAATGAGATCCTCAGCAACATCTCTGTGCTCTGTCCTTGCAGATTTATATTTATGGTATCCATTAGCCAAGGTGTCCATAGGCATTCAGATTGGACTGGCTGATACCCAGGGGTGCCATCCAACCTCAGCTATTCTCTGATTCTGTGACCTCTCTCTTGGACATTGCTGCTGTGTAACATGGTTTGAATTTGCAAGCTGACTTCAGTTTGGCTTTTCTGCCTTGCGTAGAGGTTATTTTCCAAAAATGCATAATCTAAAAATAATGGTATGAATGTGATGATTAGAAGTGGGTCAAAGAAGCTGGGATGTGAATTGTACCATGGGAGTGTTCAGAGCTTGCACGTGAGCTGGTAGCTCCCCAAAGGCTCTTTGAATAAACAGGCAAAAAGGTTGATGGTTTGGCAATCGAAGTGGCCAGTGATCAAAAGTTGCCCCCTCTCATTATTGGTGGAAAGGAGCAGCTTGAATGATGCTGGGCTGCCTTAATTGTAATCTGTCTTAATGAAGAGTAAGTGCACAGTGTGAAAAATGAAATAAACCAGCTTCTTTTCCCTTAGGCTTACACAACAAAGATTATTTCCCTGTGGAAAGCAGATGTTTAATTGCCCAAGACCAGAAGCAGGATAACACATGGCTGCTGTGCCTGCTGCAGCTGCGTGTGCTGCATGCTCAAACTGCTGTGTCACAGCTGCAGCTGCAGACTGGCTCTGTTCACAAGGTAACTGCCAGTGCTGTCATTCTGTCCAAAAATCAGATTCACTGGTACAGTGGGGGAACAGGGAAAGGAATAATTATTGCCATTATTATTAATTCCTGTGTAGAAAGAGTGGAAGTAAGTCTGGTATGAAGCTGAAGGTTCCCTCTGTACAGTTCAATTCAATGAGCTCAGTGCATGATGCAGAGAAATTTTTAAAATTTCCAATCCCAGTATTGCTCCATGGATCTTTGGTGGTTCTGCCAGGAGGCTGGGGCTCTGCACCCAGCCCAGGGTGCATCTCAGCCCACTGAAACTTCCACCAGCAGGAACTTCCCTCGGGATTGCAGGACCGTGGGGCAGCACTGCCCAACTCGAGAGGTTCGAGCAGAGGAAGGAGAGAGCCCCTCTTTGAGATGAGTAGCTTGGCCAGGTCTCAGAAAGTCCTGCATTGGTTAGAACTGGTTTGGCAGTTTGTAGTTGGGCTAATCTGGCAGCTGAGCTGCAACCCCTGCTGCTCCCGCTTGCAATGGGCAGTGGCAGAGCCAGCGCTTCCCGAGGCAGGATTCCATGCCAAATATATTCCCCCTTTATTTCTCCTGTGTCTCAGGGCAGGGAAGGGAGGAGAAGTCACTTCACTCTCTGTGCAGCTGGCAATGACTTTACAAGAAGCTCTGGGACATTTTGGCACCCTGTGTGACTCCTGCAGGGACCAAGCCAGTAGAGATTAACACCTGTTTCCAACAACCACGTTCTTAACTAGCAACTTCCTTCCACAAGGTGAACTTTGTTTTTTCAGTCTCTCTTTTTATTTTGTTTCTAGCAACACACAGTTTTGTTGACAGCAGAGCCTTGTGTTGCAGTGAAGTGATGCTTCCTCTTAGAAACTCCTTCAAGGTGAAACACTCAGGACACTTGGGATGCCATTGGAACATGAGGTTTATGAAATGGGAAATCTGGACTTCAGATACAACATACAAAGAACTCCCCCAAACCTCCAGTTTAGCAAAAAAATCCCAAACCAAAACCAAAACAAATACCTGTTTGAACCAGTTTGAGAAATAAGATGGCTATTTTTATTTGAAAATTGTGCCCAGCTTGCTTGGGTCCAAACCCGTGGTAGAGCCTCAGGAGAAAAGGTGCAGAAACAGGAAAAAAAACATCCAAAAACCCCCAAGGCTGGGAGCTAAAAATGAGGGAAAATATCTAATATTCACTTATTTCTGGTTGCAGAGCTTATTTTTAATAATGCACAGTCCCATTAGCTGGTTGCCATGATACAGGGCAGTTGAGAGGAGGTGCAGAGTAAGGAGGTGAATAGAACTCAGAGCACTCCAGGGAAATATAAGCTTTTCATGGGTTTTCAACATCTGACCTCCTGAAGTCTCTCTGTGCTGCCTTTGATGGATGGACATGAAACTCCCTGCAGAAGTGAGATGTAATTGGCATTGATAACTGCCCTCCCCAGTCCCCTGGGGTTAATAGCGACAATTAATACTGGGCTTAATACAAATAGCACCAAGCCTGAGAGCGCAGTGGGTGCTGTGAGGAGTGTCTGCTCCTGCAGGAACTTGGCAGGGTGGTGATGGGAAGGAAGTGGTGATGGAAAGGGAGGAATATCTCCAGGAGATAATGGAAGCACTGCCCTGCCATGATTTAATGACAGGCACATTTTTCTGAAACAATAGGGTGCTTTGGCTGGTATCCTTCTGGACTTACTCCTGGGTTTTCAATCCTCAGGTGGCATTAGTGGCAAGGAAAGCAGCTCCTTCTGGCTTGCCATTAAATCCTGCTGTTTCTCTGTAGGAGAGTATCTGGCCATGTGCTTGGAAAATTCATCAAAGCTACCCTGTACACTGATAGCTGGAAATAAAGGAAATAGCAGAGAAGGAAGTTTCAGAAATAATGGGGGTTGACACTTGACTTCCTCAGTGTCTTTCTGCTCCCTCCCATGGTCACTGCTTGTGCCAGCTCAACATCTTCACCATACCCTTTAAGCTCTGGAGTAAGCTCATAATCTCAGACACCACTCACATCTTCCCACCCTTCCATGAGGGAGTTTTTCTGCCATTCAAAGCAATTCACTTGAGCCCTTCTTAGACACAAAGCCCTTGGTGCTTCTCAAACTCTCCAAATGTGGAATAGAGACAAGGAAGCATTGCAGATGTCCTATCTCACAGCAAATAAAGATGAGATTACAGAGAGAACAAGAACCTCACAGCAGAGCTGCCCATGCCAGCGATCCCAGGTCTTGCTGTGAGCCAAGCTGAGTGAGATTAAGAGACTTTGCAGCCACTTTGGAGGACCAGGCCACCCATGGCTTTCTTGAATTCTCTGTGTGTCCCCAGTTTTTTCTTTTCCAGGCTGAAAAGCATTCCTCTCCTCAGATTTAGAAAATCTACTGTTACAGTTCTAGTCCATATTGTCCTCTGTGAGTGTTTGGGAAGAGAATCTTAAAGGCTGCTTCTCAGATATATTCTTCCACCTGACAGCAATAAATAAAACTGTGGCTACACCTTGATGGCAAAGGCCAGGGGCTATTCCTTCAGCAGGAAAGGGTTTTTCTGTTGCTGTTTCATCCCTGTCCCTCTGCAGCCCCATCTCTGCAGCCACAGCTGGAAGCCTCACAGGACTTGCCTTTCCCCTACCAGTGCAATCCTGCTCTCAATGAAATCAGGACACAGAAATCCTCCTCTGAGCGTGGCCTCTCCTTTCAGCTTCTCCCTGGCGTGCACACTTGCAAATGGCTCAATTTCCTGCTGGCTCAGTGTAAATTTTTCAGCGTAGGGATTTCTGCCTGGTGTTGCTTTGCAGCATGAAGCTGACAGGGGTTTATGGCTCAGAAGGGACAGAAACTCTGCCAGGTTAAACTTCAGATGTACGATCCCACCACGTGTCAGTCAAATTCACTCTGCAGGCTGATTTATTCTGCATTTCCCCCCATGATGGCAATGGTTGCACCCCATCGAGTAAGCAGAGGCACTTCAAATGCTCCAGCCCCCTGTGTACAGAAAGAACAAAAATTTCTCTTATCAGTGGAGCAGGGCAAGGGTAGTGCAAGGAAATTTTGCTGACAAATGCAACTCATTGTGCAATTAACTGGTATAGCCTGACACCCTGTATTCATTTACATATGTTTAAATGAATTAGACAAGTCCTCATGCTGAAGTTGGCACCCAACATTTGTGCTCATACAAACACACCCAGCTTTGCCATAAAGGTCACAACTTTCAGCAGAGACTTTTGTCTCTTTCATTTGATTACACCTATCACCTCCTATATTGTTTTACATTATTTATAGAGTATACCTCAATCCTTACAATATTTCCAAATGAAGCATAAAATCAGACATTGTCTTACATATTTTAAAACACACAAGCTCCATTACTGTTTTATAATTGCTAATTAACAGATAAATGTTTCATACTCCCACATTTTTTGTCCTCCAGATACAGCAAAACAAACTGATTAACAGACGAAACCTGAGGACTGCAATATCTGTTTTATGATAAGAGCATTTAGTAACTTAATCCCTACTATGCTCAGCTCTCAAGGACTGTACTGGTGACTATGTGATACACAATAATGAACCAGTACAGAGGTACATTTGTGTTGTTCTCTGCTTAGAGTGGGAGCTGAGATTTAGACTGTTTGCTTTTTTTTTTTTCCCTTGGGCTTGCTACTAATTTAAACGACTTGTCTAAGGCTGTAGAATGATTTCAACCATTTTATAGGTTTTATGCTGTGTAATGGAGAAAATGCATAAAACCCTGTCAACTGTGCACCCTAGTGTATCATTGCATGGGGACACCATGGTTATTAGACTGACACAGCAACCCAATGCAAATGGCTGGTATAAAAAATAATGATAATTAGCAGTAGCACAGGATGGCAAATAATCATCTTCAGGTGACAAATGCAGGAAAGCTGAGAAGTAGCAGAGGGTAGAAGGACTTCTCTTCTCCAGTTGCTCCTTAAGACTAATTGCCTAATAAAACCAGGATGTGATTGTAGGATACTGACTCATAGATTCAGTGTGAGACGCTGTGCTATATTAGAAGATGAAGTAAAAAGGTATTTTGAGTCTCCCTGGCTAGAAGTAAATGTCTTATCTAAAAAACCACATACATTATGGTTTCAGATATCTGCATTTTTCCAGCCTAATTCTTGATTATTGCAGAGGAGGTATTTGTTTAGCATGGGACTCTTCCCAAAGCATCACCATTTAAATTCTCCAGCTTGCAGCAACACACTTTCTATTTTGGCAAGATGAATCTTCTGGTATCTGCATACCTCTCCTGTTCCTTCCTTCCTGTAATTAGGGGTAAATCTGCTCCAGGACCTGTTCTTTTGTAGAAGACACCATTTTTAGAGCAATACATCATTGGCAAGTCATGACACTAACAGATCCTTGGAGAGGGCTGCCTCTCTTTAGAGATAAAGTATCACCTTGATCCCTGCTAGACACTGCTCAGTAAAGAGCTCCATCAGTTGGTGAAAAAGCAGGAATAATCTCATTTTGGCTATAAGGATATAGGTGGAACCTGCTTTTCAATTAAATAGCCTCAACAAAATACCTCTTTTTTACCTTGTCCTACTTCCCCTCAACATTCCCATAACCTTGTTTTGATTTTAGGGATTCAAGCTGAGCTGGATGGATAAATAATATTGGGGTTTTTCTCCTCAGAAATATTTATTTGCATCTGAAAATTAATCACTTTTATTTTTGCACTTCCCTTGCCTCTGCTTTCCATGGACATTGGTCTGATAATTTTGTATTGACAAACACAGAACAGAAACATCAGAAGTAGTTGTGTTTATGCCTCCTTTCATGGGACTGGGGAATTTCTGGTGTTTATATGCCATGGCTCTTTTTCTCAGTCTAAGCACTTGTCCATAAAGAAGTTTGTGAATTAGTGATTGATCTCAGCCTTGTTAAACTGTGGATGAGAAGCCAGTGGTGTCAGAAACCTGCTGGTCCACAGACCACTCTGGTCCCCAGAGCTTATGTTTCTTTATTCAAGATGAAGATCAGCTGGTTGAGGTGCTGAAAATGAGCACCACAACAAAATGGACCCATTCATCAGCACAGCAGAGAATATTGCCCATAAGCATTAAAAATACTCAAAATAAGACTGAAGAAATTAGTACAAATAAATGTGAACAGAACCACAGGCCTGTTCATCAGGTAACAGCATTTTGGGGGGGCAATTCAGAATAGCTAAATGCATATCCTCAGAGGGAGTTACTTAAGGAGCTCAGTCTGAGAGACAAAATTAGATGTCCAATGTTAGAGACTCTGAATGCTGCCAACCTATTGGCAAACTTGGCCTTATCTTTAGTCACCCAGTACCCTGCTGAGGAAGTGGATACTGGAAAATGAAACCCTGCTCCCTGTTACGATGATATTTCCTCTTCTTACTGGTACCCGGAAGGAAACCTGGTGGATTTACACTTTGGTTGTAGTGTCAGATGATTCATGGGGTGATGTGCCTTCTGGTCCTGCCATGTGCCTTGCTGCTCCATCAGCTGCACTGCCCTGCTGTCCATCCACCCATCCATCCATCCATCCATCATCCATCCATCCATCCATCCATCCATCCATCCATCCATCCATCCATGCCTCCATCCATCCATCCATCCATCCATCCATCCCTCCATCCATCCATCCATCCCTCCGTCCATCCATCTTCCATCCATCCATCCATCCATCCATCCATCCATCCATCCATCCATGCCTCCATCCATCCATCCATCCATCTATCCATCCATCCATCCATCCATCCATCCATCCATCCATCCATCCATCCATGCCTCCATCCATCCATCCATCTATCCATCCATCCATCCATCCATCCCTCCATCCATCCATCCATCCATCCATCCATCCGTCCATCCATCTTCCATCCATCCATCCATCCATCCATCCATCCATCCATCCCTCCATCCATCCATCCATCCATCATCCACCTATTCATCCATCATCCATCCATCCATCCATCCATCCATCCATCCATCCATCATCCACCCATTCATCCATCATCCATCCATCCATCCATCCATCCATCCCTCCCTCCGTCCATCCATCCATCCATCCATCCATCCATCCATCCATCCATCATCCATCCATCCATCCATCCATCCATCCATCCATCCATCCATCCATCCATCCATCCATCATCCATCCCTCCACCCACCCACACCCCTGGCTTGTTGCATTATTCTCAGCTGAGCTCAGAGCTCGGAAGAAGCACTCAGAGCTGGGATTTCCTCTGTGTCAGCACACAGACAGGCTCTCCACTGACTCACTGGACTGCTCCCAAAAATAGCAGGTTCAGAATAGAAACCTTCATGCCCTTTCTGTCCTGGAGAACAATGTCTTGCACATTGTTTTCCTCCCTAAGTATGAAATAAATCCCCTTTGTGCTTCCAGCTTGGCAGAGTTAAGCTGGAAGGGTTTGGTCCAGTGCTCAGAGCACCTGACTGTGCTCTCAAGTAGAGGAGTTAATTGCTGGGGCTGTTATTTACTTAATTCTCAGCAGGGACATTATTTATTTCATTTTCATCAGGGCTTTCTGGTTTTTGTCTGGGGAGATGGCGACTTAAAATGGAAAGAGATTCAAACAAACACCTCTCTTCACAGCCTGAGTTTTTTATCTTTTTGCAGGGCAGAAACCAGACAGAACCATCAATGAATCCAACAGGAAGGACAAGGAATGTTAATGAAGTGTAGGATCCTTCAAACAACTGAAGCGCCCAAGAGTTTCTGGAGTGTTTGCTTATTTTCTGTTATTATTTTAAAAATGCCTAAACATCTGCCAAACCCTTCTGAGAAAGAGCAATATCCTTCTATGTACGGCTGTGTGTCAGTGCTACACAAACCCAGTAGCCAAATCTGTGTGGGTAGGCAGCTGCTGGTGGTCTCTGCACAGCTCAGTTCCTGCTGGGCTGCAAGGGAATCCTCAGGGAACAGCACTGGGACCCCAACCTCAGCCCTCTGCTCCTGGCACCAGCACCAGAGCAGCCTGGCTCCTCTGCAAGCTGGCAGCATCCTGATTTTGGGAACTGATCTGCTGGGTGTTAGTCACTTACTGTCTGCAAGGGCCTTATCCTTTATCCCATCTCTGCAGCTGAAGACAGACTGGGCTAAGCCACACACTCTCCAAGTGCTGGGGAGGCAGCTTGATAATTTCAGAGGTAATTTTCACAGCTTCAGATAATTTTCAGAGCTTTGTGTCTTCAGTTATTCTGAAAATCCAGGTCCAACAGTCCCATGTGGGAACACTTCCAGGGAGCCAGGCTGTTTCCTCAGCAGAGGTTGTGACTACTGACAAATAGTGGAAACCTTGCTCCAGCAAGAAGTAATCACAAACCCTGGAAAAAGGCATTTAAATATACAACTTCCTGAAAAGTAGGAGAGGTGAGATTCAACCAGTCTGTTTTTTAGAGAGAAAACCCCGAGTCATCTTCTCTAAAGTATGTGTTGAGCTTTTGAAAATCTTCTTCCCCCTCCTCCCTGCCCATCCCTACAATAAGTACAATTGTTAGACAAGGCAGGTCTTTGTGCTCCAAATTTAATACATAGTTTTTGACCCATGGAGTGATAAGCTGGAAAATAAATGGCTGGATTTTCCCCAGTGTTGAAGAACTCCTTTCAGATTGACTTGGGAACTTGCCTATTCTCGTCTGCCCACCTGGCTTTCACTTTGATATCCCTAACATTATCATAACTTTTATTGTGTTTTCATGTCAGTCAAGCCTTCTTCACTAAATTACTTTCATTTATACATCCTCTCCTGCTATTTGGTCTCATCATCATCTAAGATTTAAGGTGAAAAAGTTTCTTCTATTTGACAGGGTGGGAGGTGGAAATTACTATGTGAACGGTAAACTACAGGTTACATAAATAATATGTCATTGTATATCACCCAGTGGAGCCTTAAATCAATTCATTAGTTTGTACAAAGCCTTTGTCTGCTTTTTAACTGCATCATATCCAAGTTGATTGCACATTTGCTCTGAATTTGGTTTTTTTTCTTTCTTTATGTCGTCAGCTCTCAGGATTCTCATACAGTTATGCTGAGCGTGTTTCTAAAGATTGTTTTTCCTTCTTGAGAGCCTTGGTTTATGTTTTTTTCCTCTGCTTCTCGACACATCCCTAGCCCGAGGCCAAAGTGTGCGTTTTGCTAATGAAAGGTAGACACAGAGATATTCTTCCCTGTGCATGGAGGGAGAGGCAAGCTGAGATATGCTGGATTACTGAGGGGTACTGAACAGCTGCTGCGTGATCCAGAGTGAGCCACTCTTGCTTTCATGCTGCTTTATACCAAATAAAAATAATATCTATAGTCTGACCTGTACTACACAGATAATTTATCCTAATGCCAAGAGTCTCCTATCCTTTTAGGCTAAATTTTCTCTTACAAGCATGCCAGAAGAAATTGCTTTTTGGTTGAAATTGAGATTATGGTAACCCAGGAGACCTTGTTTTGGAAAAGGACAGAGTTAGTTGAATAACATTTTTTTATAGTCTTTAGTGAAAATTTTAAGAAGATACTAGTTTAGGGAAACAAGAAAGAGAGAAACAACATTTTATTGCATTGTCAGTAACTGCCCATGCTGAAAACTGGTCTAGCCTGACTGCAAAGCAAAAACAGACATTGCTTTGATACAGTGATCGATTTTATTATTCCAGCTGAGATTTTTCTCTTTCATTTTTCTGCAGATCTCCTCTGCTCAGTAAGGAACTGTGCAAAAGTCCTTTACAATGCAGACTTGATGTACAACAATATTAAGCAAGAAAATATTCCAACAGTCATGAAACAGCCATCAAAAGTGCTGCTTCTTTTTTCAATCCCTGCAAGAAATCAAAACCTTTCAAGCAGAGCCAGATTTTAACGAAGGGTGGCTGTTTAAAGCAGAGTTGCCAAAAGCCTTGGCTGTGCCTGGACTTTTATTTTAAGTATTTGTACCATTAAATATTAATATAGGTCAAATAACTGATTCCCCCTGAGCAGATGAAATCTGCACAATGAAAACAAACACACTGTAAAACATGAGCCAACGTTACCCTTAATATTACTGCATAAATATGCAAATACAGACCCCGATTTCCCTGAACAAGTTTTCTTATTGACGTTCTGGGAGAATGAGAAGGAAAATATAAAAATTAAATAATAGTCACAGCCCTGAAACTTTTAAGAGCTGATCCAAGGCTCGTTGGCTCAAGGGAGATTCGCCTCTACTACCTTAAAGTGCTGCAGTGCTGCAGAACCTGAAGCACACCCAGGGAAATCACAGTGTGGTGCCACACAGACAGGGCCATGTCACATTTGACAGCAGATATGTCCTTAAGGACATATTGCTACAGGAATGAAAAGGAAATATTTGGAGCAGTTCTGCTCATTTTTTTACTGGTATTCTCCTGCATAGTTTTACTCCAGGCTCCCAATTTCTGCAGCAATGCTGGCTGCAGCTCAGCCCAGCCAGGCAGGATTTGGAGCCAGGAATTGGGGTTTGCACCTTGGTGATGATGAGAAATATGGGGGATCCTACAAGAATGTGGGAGATGTCCTGGTTCTGGGACCTTGGTGAGGACCAGGCATGATGTCCAGCTCACAGTCAGCATTTTGAGGAATATTGATGAGGAGCATGCAGTGAAATGGAAAAGGAGGAGAAGTACACTGCAAGGATGGAAACTGAGATTTCACTGAATTGATCAGCTTGTGCAGAGCCTCAAATAATATTCTGGAGGGGCAGCCATGGGAAGCCTTGGCTCTTGATCCTTTTCTCCTTTGTCCCAATCTTCCCAGCTGGCAGAGCTGGAGCTGGGTTGGTGCATTCAGGGTCAGCCTGTGTGCTGGAGGCCTGGCTGCCCTGGGTGTGTCAGCACTTGGGAGTGCTTTGAGTTTGAATTTGATACGGTAAAAACTTAAAGAAGCTGTGAAAAATACCACACATCCTTGTTATTCCTCAGGAATAACTTTATTAAAATGATGTCACTGGCATTGAAAAGTTGTACCCTAAAAATGATGGGTGAAGGTACAAGGGCACTTACATAATAGTTTAAATTATGTTTAACTCAATGATTTAAGGTTTTCTTTAAAAGAAGTGTGAATACTGTCTAATCCCATGCTTCCAGCAGCTGAAGAGTTAAGAATAATCCTGGTACTGTGAATCTTGGAAACTTTCACACAGGGAAATTTGGATTCCTACAGCCAGAACACTGTGGTAACACACACGCCAGTGACTGGAAAAGTCCAGTTTTAAATCTTAAAAATGAACTGTCCCATGACCTTAACTGAATTCACTATATTTTTGCTGCCATCATGTTTGGGAGTAAGTAATTCAGAATGCATATATGTACTCCAAAGAATTAGAATCTAGATTTTCAGCAGCTGGGAAATGCTCCCACTTTGTAAATAAAATCAATTCAGGTTTCTCAAAATATGAAGAGAAATATTCCAAATATTAAGTAAAAACATTTACATAAATACCTTGGATTAGAAAATAAGCTCTGAAAAAATTCAAATATTCAAGAAAGTCTCATATAATAGAAAATTTTCCATGTAATTTGCTTTTTTTTAATCTAATCTTTTCACCTCGTTGAAATCTTTATTTAAAGAAATGCTTCTCATTTCTTGTATTTTGATTAAAATTTTAATCATGTTTTTCTACTGATGTGCACCATTCTGGAGGCTGCTTCTTAAAATCTAACCCAAAATGCTCACATTAGAGTGCTGATGTGAATGAGACAAAGCAAGCCTGGCTTCAGCCCAAGTGCTCAGCCCTTCCAAAGCACACTGATTGGAGTCATAACCATCCAGCTAAATGGAAGCTGGTAATTAAAAATATGCAAAAGGGTTTGGAAATAATGTGAATCTCTCTGAATGTGGATGTTGAATATGGGTGTCTCTCACATGGGTAAAGTGGATAATTGCCTGCCTATCCTGCCTCTATTCATTGCGAATAATTGAGTTGTTGTCAAACACTTCTAACACTGCCTATCACAATAAATATGAGAAGACAGAGGGGCTCTTTGAATAATCTCATTTTTTGTGGCTGAGGAAGCTGTTCCTTTTGTACTTGCCTGGGGAATGGCATAGCAACAGGAAATGAGAACGACAGAAAGAATGGAGAAAGCACTGCAGACTTTGCTTTATTTTTTCATTTTGTGCCTCTATGTTGCATTGAAGACTCCAGCCCCACACCTGTGTTTCTGCAGGGACTTCCTTTGTGCAAAACCCCATGGCTTGCAGTGGGATGGGAACTTGTCCTCAGGAGCAGTGGGATGAGTTGGTGGATGAGGATGGTGGGGTGGGGACCAGGGATGTCAGACACCCAAGGGGAGCTTAGCACAGGTCCCCAGCTAAAGCAGCTGTGGGGGCTTGCCAGAGAAGGGAGGAGTGTTTGGGTGAGGACTGCATGGAGCTGCACAGCTCTCTCAGGCTGCACCATGCCCCTGGTGTCACCAAAGCCCTTGGGAGCACACAGGACACTGGGCTGAATGTGACAAATCAGCCTGACTGATGGAGGGGCTGTCACTACCCCCAGGCAAGCTCAGGGGCTGCTCTGGGCTTTGCTCTGGTCCTTGGGTGCTGCAGAAGGACTTGGGGACACTTTTCATCGCTGTGGCTCCCCATGGCCCTTCCCCTACAGCCCCCCCACCCTTCTCAGCACACTGTCCCCAACACCTCCCTCTGCACACCCTTCCAGCACCCTGCTACTTCAGCAGCCTTCCCTAAGCCCCGTTTCCCACGCTGTCACAGCTCTCCATATGCCACTGCAATTCCCTTTTCCCCGTGTTTCCATCCTTCCCTTCCTGCAGCAGACATTCCCTGCTAGTTTCAGCAAGCCCCTGCAGTTCCCACTGTGCTGCTGCTTTGGGGGGTTGTTGTGTTTTGTACCCTTGGACTTCTGCACAGACACATGCAGAGGATGTGAGGTGGCTGGAGCACTGAAAAGGTGAGAGTGATGCTCTAAGAGATTTGACAGATGGATTTTTTTGCCTCTGTTTCAGACTCACTGGCACACAGTGCAGGAGAGACAAGCCCTTGTCTCGAAACAGCTGCAGCAGGGAGTGCCTGCTCCCTTCTGCCTGCTCCTCAAAGAAACACTGACCTGCATCCCCCCTCTTTCTTACCTCACTTTGGAATTTCAGTTTTGCTCTGGGTGTGTGCTCTCCAGTCCCTTCCATATGGTTTCTAAAATGATAATGCAGGCTGAGCTGGAGGAGCAGCCCCAGAAAGAATCAGTCTCACATCTCCATCCTCAGATTTTCCTGAGGATCAGGCTCCTGCCTGGAGATTTTCTGGACACACGGTGATGAGCTTCTCAAAAATTCCCTTTCACCATTAGGGCCTTGCCATTTTTGCTGTCACCTTTAATGTAAGGCAGAGGTTAACCCAGAGATGCTGCAGCAGAAATCTTTGCACGTTGCAGCAACCAGAACAAACCTTCACAGGGCTCTTGCCACCACGCAAGCTTTTGCCACAGTAATAATGCAGCAGTGTGAGCCCAGAGATGGTTTTGCCTCTGCTGCATTGGTGTTGTAGTGAATGAGATGCACTCAGGACCTATTTCACTGCCTGGCAATTAGACAGAATTCAGCATCTCCAAAATGCCATTGTCCAGGCAAATTAATTAATCCTGTGCTCCTGGGACAAGGATTGTTCCTGACCTAGCTGAGTGTGCTGGCAGTCCTGGGGTGCTGGGGAGAGGAGAGGGGGCTGAGCCACCTTTCACTGGGCAGCTCCACTCCTGGAAGCCAAATGGACAAATCAAGTGTGTGGCACTGTCATGCCTGGAGTTCAGCCAAAGCCTGGATGAAGGCAACAGGCCACAGCATCTCTTTGCAGCTGTGATTGTTGGTGTGTTTCAATAAACTCCTGCAGGGACAGGTGCCATATAGAAGGTGTAAGTCAAACAAACCAGAAAGCAGATCAGCTTTGCACTGTGGTTTATACTGGAAGAGTAGGCATGTTAAATCCCTTTTCCCACAAATCCCCTTGCAGTCAATCCGTTTTGGAGCAATGCAGCTGTTGTCAGGTGCTTTGCTGGTGCTGTGCTCTCAATGACTCTCTGTGCTAAGGGATGTTCTTGAAAGTTATGCTAAAATAGACCAGGTTTGGAAAAGAGAGGTGTGTATACAAATAGCTGAAGTGAATGAGTTCATTCTATGTACCAGAGAAATGCACAGTGGGGAAAGAGTGGCCAGAATTATAGGCCAGGTATTTTCAAAATGTTCTTGGCTGGCTTCACGAGCAGGTGTAAATCTGCTGGATGCATTAAAAGCCAGTGCAATTCAGATGCAAAGTGAGAGCCTTTGAGGAGTCCTGGAGGAGACAGCCTGGGCTGGAGGAGAGCCTGACTCCTGCTCATTAAATTGCTGTACCTGGAGCTTGTTGGCTCTGTAGGAGAACTGGCAGTGCTTCCTGCAGGGGAAGGTGGGCATCACCTTCTGAAAGCAGGTGTAAAGCTCAGAGCACACCCCAAACATGAGCAAGGTGTCCTGGGCACTGGCAGAAATCAGCATCATGGAGTGAAAGAACACTGAGGAAATCATGAAACAGAGGTGATGAGAAGCTTGGGCAGCTCTCTGTTGTCAAAATGCCTTTCACTGGTTCTGTTCTAAGCAATAACCCATTGTGGTGCTGAGCTGAGCAAGCACTCCAGTTTCTCAGGACTTCCCTCCTAGGAAAGCAGAGTCCCAGGATTTTATCCTGGCTACAAACGATGTGGGAACATTATCAGTCCCTGATAATACTTGTTAGGTTTCCAATTTGCTTTCACTTCCCTCCAGCTTGGTTTGGAGTGCTCAAGCAAGAGGAAGTAGGAGCCAAAGCACCCCATCTAAATCTTGTGGCTTTTGGTGAAATTTAGTTTTCTTTACCTATTTTTTGAACCGTAAAGATTTACATTGCATTCAGTCGTGTAACTACACAAATTAAAAACTCAGCTTGGCAGAATTCACCCCAGAGTCCTTTGCTGGCATCTTTCCTGGAATGCCAGCTGTTCCAGAGAATGAGAGAGGCCAGGCTCTGTGATTTCCCTAGCCTTGCAGATACCTGCTCCAGATTTGTTTTTTGAAGAAATAATTGAACATACAGGTGGTTTTTGGGTTGAAAGTCGCTAGGTTTCTTTGTAGATCGCCAAGACTGATGTGATGTCAGGTCCAGATCTGTGAGCACGAGGGAACTGGACTCCCCTTTTAGCAACAAGGTATGAAGCTCATCTCTGAATTTAGTGGCAGGTATTTTGGGACTGGAATTAAACCAAGGACTGTTTTCCTCTGAACTGCAGTTCAAATGAAGAAAGTTCTGCATTGAGAACAGTGGTTAGCAGAACTGATTTTGTTATGGCAAAAAAAACCCCAAAACATGGCAATAAGTGCCAAACTCAAAGCCTGTGAACATTTTCTACTTTTGCACGTTGGAAGTTATATATATTTTTAAATGTTAGACATTTAAAGGGTTTGTAGATTCTCAATATAGAGCAGAGCACAGGGAATTGCTTTGGACCACACTCCCCCATAATGCCACTATAAATTAATTGGCTGCATAACCAATACCTCTGCCTCAAAGTTGTATTTTTGCTTCCCTGAAATGCACTTAGAATTACTGAGACATTTTGAGTGACTCCCTTTACTGAAAACTTCTGTCACATAACATATATGCAAGAAAATCAGTCCTAAGTAAGAGAGAGATTAATGGGGGAGCATGAGGGATAAGAGGGAAGGTTCCAACTAACAAAAGAGTTAAAACAAAAGATAATAATTCACCATAAGACCTGACCATATAAAAAAAAATTCACAGAGAAGCTGCATTTGGAGCGTTGGGCTGGACAAAGCCTTGGGCAACCTGAGCTGAATTCAATGTTTTTCCTGCTCTGAGCAGGAGGCTGGACCAGAAGTCTCCTGATGTCCCTTCAGTCTGAACTGCTCTGTCCTTCTGTGAGAAACCATCAGGAGCTGGCTTTTGCCAGTTTAAAACAAATGACCAGGATTCCATGTTTCTATTAGCAGGAGCTCAGCATCTCAAAACAATTCACCACTTTTGGCAGAAGGGGTGGGAGCCAATCTCTGCCAGTGACCTCAGGGCACTCCTGCACACCTCTCCACAGCTCTGTCGCTCCTCTGGAACTCAAAATCCTTGGTGCACACACCCAAACCCATGCCCAGGTTTATCCCAGGAGTCTTGCAAACATCTCCTTGACTCCATGGGCAGGGTGAGCCTCAGCAATCTGCTTGGGGAGAGATCAGGAGAGGACTGAGCAGGCAGTTTGTTCTGCAGCACCCATCTGCAGCCTGCCCTGACATGAGGGGGAACCCGTGCAGGTGCTGCTCTGACTCCCTTCTGTATGCACAAGGCTTTTGCCTTTTTGCTGCTGCTGAGCCATGGAGTAACCACTCAAATCCTCTCCCTATTTTTTTTCGGCTCTCTGCTCGATTTTTCACTCTGAATTAAACATGCTGATGGGCTGCATTTGGCAGAACAACAGGCAAGCAACAGGTTGCGATCTAAATATTTGATTCTGATCACCACTGCCATCACGTTATTGTTGCTGTTGAACCAAGATGGGGGTGAATTCCAGCAGGGGATTTATAATCTACCTCTGTGTTAGTAATTACTGATTTGATTTCCAGGTGTCCTGCAGCTGAGTACTCTCATTTCACATTGATGCAAGATTTCCATCTTTCCTTGGGAGTTAATTGTGTAACATGCAAACAAAAAATCAGCCATGAAAACATGGAAATTCCCAGCTCTTCATTTCCTCTCTTTTGTTCAAAGTTCTATTGGAAAGGTGGGGTTGGTTGGCCTCAGTTGGGACAATGTGTCCAATGTGAATTTGTGCAAACTGAAGCAAACATACAGAGAAAAAACAGGTTAATTACAAGACTTTGATTCTGAGTGCCACAGTGCACTTGGGGGAGGAGGATGCACAATTTCCAGTCTCTCTGTGTTCTCCATGCTTATGCAAAAACCCTGTGCCACACACCAGCAGAACTGATCAGGGTGAGGCCATTCCATGCCAGAAAAGTTCGACATAACAGCTTTTAAAAGAAGGAAATTTCTGTCCATCCAGACCAAGTAAGTATTTTGCAGTGCTTGCCATCTCTTCCTCACAGATAAGAACCCTACCTTCAATATCCAGCACTGTCAGCACAACCCAAATGTCAAGAAGATATCGTGAGAAGTGCACAGAAAAATGGCATGAAATTAATTTTTCATTCCTCAGGATACTTCTTCCCACTGAAGCTATCTATCACCTTTAAAGTGACACTATGACTTTAATGAATGCTTTCTTGCCTTTGGGGCTGCTTTGGGTAGCAAGGCAGGTAAGGATTAAACAGGAGGAGGTCCTTGATGTTGATAAAAATGATGGCTTTCAAATCTGAAATCCTCTTGAGCAGCCTGGTGCAGCCAAAGGGATGCACAGGATCTCTCTGCTAATGCTGTGTGAAGGCAAGAAGGGAGCTCAGAAAAGTGACCCATCCCAGAGGCACTTCAGGCAGACCTCTGCAAATAGACACTGGCTTGGCCACACAGCAGTGACACACAGCCAAGAGGGAGCTGTGTCCTGCTGAGCCCCGGTGCTGTCCCAGATAGAAACCTGGGCCAGGTTTGTCCCCGAGCGCCTGCCCTGCTCCGCTGCCACCCCCCATGGCTCCAGCAGAAGTGCTCGCTCTGAGGCCAGCTTTGTGTTGTGCTTGGCACGCAATGAGGCCCTGAAAATAATCTCTTGTATTAGCTGAAACCCTCTCATGCCAGCTTCGTGATCCCTCTGACATATTTGCTGCCAGCTTTCGGTGTCAGAGCGTTGGCGCGCGGCTCAAAGCAGTTCCATTTTTAATGCTGCACAATGCCTACCTTCTCTCCCTGCATCCCTCTCCAGTGGATGAGCAGGACTTGGGGAATTTGGCTGGAGCATCGTTTTCCCCAGTAAAGACTGGGGATTGATGGAGAAAATGATCTGTGGTCCCCTACAGTGTGTACCAAAATGGCATGTGGTAAGTCTCATTCTGATTTCTGAAATGCTGGATAACAGCCAGTGTCTCTGCTCCTCCAGCCCCATACAAACTCTTTGGGACTGTCAGCTCTCCAAGGCCTTATTTGAACAATTCAATGAAGAACTGGAAGGAATAAGGTGATCTGAAAACACAGTGAAATTCTCCAAAAACCCCAGGAAGGTTATTGTGGTTTTTTACCATATTAAGCAATAACTCCAGTCCGTAGAAAAATAGAATCAAAGCATTAAAGGGAATTGAACAGCCATCCATATAAAAAATTACCTTATAATCATAATCAGCTGAGCACACCTTGAATTAAACCTGAGTAGGTGTAAGGAAACAAATGTTTTAATGCCCTCCTGTAACCTCCTTCTCCCAGGTGCCAATTTTCACTCCCTCCCTAGGCGTTCTGCCTAGTTGGGTTTTGCTGGGCATTGACAGAGGTCCAGGCAGGAGTCCAGTGTGGACCAGTAAAAAAGGCCCTTTAGTTGTTGGGAGGTAGAGGCTGGTTCCAGTGCTGTGATGGAGAGCGATTGCAAGGCAGTGACACCAGACTTTGCTTTGTCCTGCAGAGCTTTAGTGCCCACCAGGCTGTGCCACAGGGTGCCAGCCTTCAGCCTGCCAGGCAGTCTGGGACCCCAGGGGCACAGACTACTGCTGAAAGAGCAAGTTTTGTAACAGCAACAGCAAAACTCAAAGCAGCAGAAGGGAGGAAAGCGTCACAAGGGTGGAAAATAGAAGGTGGCTGCAGCTATGGCAGAGCTGTGAGGAGCCTTGGTGACCACACAGCGCTGGACACGCACCTGCAGAGCAGCCCAAGCCATCCATCAGCTGCAAAAGGGAACAGCATCTGTGCTTTTCTTCAGCTCACACTGCCTCCCTGCATTCGAGCCCATCGCTGAGGATTTTGCTGCAATGGATTAAATATCTCAGGTGGCATTTCACTGAGGCAACAAAAACAGTGAGAGGTGTCCAGTGCTGGAAAAAATTCTTCTGACTTAGCATCTCAGCTGTCCTTCATAGTGTTGGTATTTTTCTATCAATTACCATTTGGTCTTCTAAATTAAGAGATCAATCTCAAATTTGTCCCCAGATGGGGAAGTTTTGCTATTTCCATTTTGTCTACAAAATAAAAGTAAACTGCAATTTTTATTTTTTTTTTTGTGGACAAAATGAGTTTGGGTTCTTTCACTTTTCTTTTGGCATTCCTTCCTGTTGACAGCATGATTTGCACAAAATTACATTCTGTTGATAAAAATGTGCTGAAATGTCTTTCGGTTTCATTGACTGAATGATTTGCAGTAAGAGGTTTGACAAAATGCATGTTGTCAACAGAATGAAATGGGGCGGGTGGAGGAAAGAATATACTTCAGACATTTGCAGCAAGCAGTTACACACTCACTTGGTTTGTTAAAAACCCTGCTCAGAGTCTATCAGAAAGAATTTTGTGGGATTCAGATAAGACAATAGTTACTTTGGAAAAAATCTCATTTGCACAGATACATCTGGCAGTGGGGAAAGGCATAAAGAAAGTTAACGGGTGCAGAGTTTGGCCAGAGATCATTGCAAGTGCTGTTCTGCTTCCTTAGATGTCTTTCTATCCAAATAAATTTCCTCCATTAAGTTTACAGATTTCCTCATGCAGCTTTTAAGGGAATACTTGTACTGGAAATGAATGAGACAGGGAAAAGAAGTATGTTAAAATTTATGAAAACATCTGTTGGAAGTTCTGAGAAAGATGCTTTTGTTTTAATCATCTAAGCAAGACCGATGGATTTTATCAGAGCTAAGTACTGAAGAGTCCCAAATGGGCTCTTTATCCCAAAGGCAAAGCACTTGAGCATATGCCCAATTTTAAGCATGTGAATAATGGCCTCGTTTACTCTAGTGGAAAACTCAAGTGCTACAATCCAGTGTGTTGGATTCTAAAATACTTCAGATTGGTGTTCAAATCTTGACCAAATTGTACCAAAAATTAATCTCGAAGGTAACCGCACAAAATTATTATAGTTAGGACTAAGTGTTTTTGCTAAAATAAATCACATTAGGTATCTGCATCTTCTTTTGATACTGGGATAGAACATTAGGATAAAGACAGTTATTAATTAAATAAGACAAATATTCATTTATTCAGTGAGATTGATTTGATAAGCCTTAAGTGACACAGAGATCATTAACCTGGTGGGTAAGGAAGAATCTTGTTTGCAGTGATATTTCTTAATTTTATCCAAACTTGTTTGTTACTCAATATATTTACTGCTTTAAACCAATTCTGAAAAGAACTTTAACACCTTTTTTTTCCCCCTTAGCTGTTTTCTCACAGCAGCATCCTTTTGTTGAGCACCAAGTCTGGCTGTCAGTGAGAGAGGAGGAGGAAGAATAAGAGTCAGATCTGTGCTCTCTTTCAAGAGTGGTTCTGTAGGTGTGGTAATGAGCTGTGGCTTCTTCTGGGAAATTTGGGTTGTGAATTAAGTTGTAGATGGTGTTATGTTTCCATTGCAATGTCCAGCTCAATTTTCTCTGAAGGTTGCTATGGGTATCAGAATATGGTGCCAAAATACCCTAAAACACTATTCCAGACAATTATTCTCATTTCAGGATGTAAATGCCTTGATTCCACCCCCACAGTAAAAATCCCACTGGCAGGAGCTGGATCAGGGGAATAAACAATCTCTCTTCATGTGCACACACTCAGTTCACTTCACTCTGCTGTCAAAACCGATTGCATTTCCCTGTTCAAACAACAAATGTATCAAACCAGAGGGAGAGCCTGACAAAAATTCTGCTTGCACAGGGACCAGCTCCTTGTGGCTGGATGTGCTGGGGCACTGCAGAGTGGGGAGCAAAGGGGACTGTGGTGGGTGGGCTGGAGGAAAGGAGAGTCCAGAATGCCCCCCACATTAGACAATTCCAATTGCTTTGGGGTTTGTGGTCCCAAAAGAGCTGATTTTTGGGAGTTGCAGCCTGACCCAGTGGTTAACTTGGAAGCTGGGGGAATGAGCTTATGAGGAACCAGTTGTGTGAGCTACGAGCATCCTCAGGGCACTCTCAGCTCTCCTGCTCTGATCAGGAGGTCAGTGCTCATGGACTTTTTAGACAAGCATTATTCAGGCACCCAAATGCTGCCATGCCTGACTCATTCCACACTTGCACCTGGTGGCTACTGTTTCCCAATTTTGGAAAGCCTTAATATACATTGCACATGCCCGTTTTGAATGGAAATGTTATTCAATGGTGTTTAACAGTGAAAGAGCCACAGCTAGAAAACAAAATGTTTTACAGAAATTTTGGAAATTACTTCTTCTTCTGGCCATGAAAAGCTTTCTCTATTTATCCCGAATGATATTATTCTTTTAGCTTTTAAGCAATAATTGTTATCCAACTAACCAAGAGTTGGAAGTGCAGACTTGTCTTCAAACCTAGCAGGGGATGGTGTTTTGTGTTATGAGATGTGCACATCTTTCCACTGAAAATTTGCACATGTTAGGCAAAATGTGGGTCCTTGTCTCAGGAAAACAACAGTCCAGGTAGATTCTGTCCATGAACTCAAGAAGAAATCGGATGTAGGGAGGACATAATGCAGGTATTACCGTCAAATACATTTTCTAGAAGGAAATTTGCATGGGAAAACAAAGATACAGAAAAAAAGCTTGTATTTTTCAAAGCCATGGAAAGAAATGGGAGTAGTAAGACTGAAATGAAATGGAGAACTTAGGTCAGATTACTTCAGAGCATATAAGCTATAGGCTGCCAAAAGAAGTCCATCAAAGCAAAATTTACACTTGAATTTAAAACACAGCCAGGCAGATTTTTCTGGAAGAGGGAGAACTGTGAGTACAGTAACCAAGCACAGAGCTGGTGCTTATTTAACTACAGAAAAAGATAGAGTCTGTCAGAGCATTTTCTAATTCTGTTTCTATTATTTGGGAGTAGAGAAGATGACAAATCTGTTAGTTCAGAGTGTTGACACAATACACTTTTATCACTTTTTGTCAACAGAACATAATTGTGTTCAGATTATTCCGTCGCAGGGGAATAGCCATAAGATCCTGCTGTCCATAAAAATAAATGCCACATTCTATTTCTGGGAAAACAAGGAGGAAATAGGAAAAGCAATGCAAGAGAAGAAAAACCTTGGGCGAACTCTATTCTTTGGACAGAGTTTTGGTTACTCAGATACTGTGATGATGAAGCAGTTATTCACCCAAACCTGACACCTTCCTGTGTTTCTCTTTTCCCTGCTTGCCACCCCATCCCATTGAACCCAAACTCTTCAGTGCTCTCTTCCAAAAGTCTTCTGCAAGTGATGCCAGCTGTGGGTCATGAGCAGCGTGCCAACAGCAGGGATGGGGAAACCCTGAGGAGGGAGGGCAATGCTCCTCAGAGCTCAGGGGTGCTCAGGGAGTGGAGCAGTGAGGCTGAGGTGACAGGGAGCCTCCAGTTTGATCAGCCTGACTGCCTTTGCTGTTGGATTTCAGGGGTCATGTTCCCAAAAACCTGAAGTACAGCCCCTTGGGGACATGGCAGCTGTGGGCTGTCAGCTTCTCTCTCCCAAGCTGGACCCTCTCTGCCTGTGGAAGGGAAGACACTAAATTGTTCTGTGCTCTGCTCCTCCAGAAAATCATTGCACCTCAGGCATTCGTCTCCCAGGCAAAATGCAAACTCAGCTGCAGGAACATGTCACATTTTTCAAGATTAAGCAAAGCAAGAACTAGTATTTTTAATAAAGCTGTTGGAAATATTCAGTTGGCTCCATTCTAATGGAAATAAAACCTGCCCATCCATCATCCTTCCTTGTGACACTCTGGAGACAGCTGTGAGTGGAAATGTGAGGGCTGAAGGGGTTTCAGGCAGGTACTGGTGTTTGTGCACAGCAGACAAAGGGGATTAGTCAGAGTGGGGAGGAACCAGCAACACTCTGGGCTCCCTCATGGTCCAACACAGGTGCAGTCCCTCCCGATTTCCTGTAGTAATTACAGAATGAATCACAGCAATGAATCCAGTTATAAAAATAGAAACATATTCTTAAGGGGAAGAAACAAACACAAAAACAAAATCCGTTGTCAAAATCCAAATTCCACCTCCCCTGTCCCTAATTTTATTTTCTCATAAAGTCATGTCACGTCTCACACCTTCCCATTAGTTTTTGACATGCTACTTTACCAACTGAGAGACCCAGAGGGGATGGGGGAAGTAGGAGTCTTTAAAAAGAAATAATTAATCTCCACTGAGAGTAACATGCTGCCACATATCACTCAGCATTGCATCAATAGCCTGATGGCGTCAGGAGAGGTGACTGAGAAGGAAACAGGAACCAGCTCTTGATGTTTGATGATGAAAACTGAGATCTTTAAAATCTCTAGTGCCCATTTGTTATGCAGTCTGCTCAGAGGCATCCAGTGTGATTACAGCACCCAGACAGGAGAGTGTCATCTTTAGTGCTGGTGGTGCCACTTTTTTGGCAATTTAGCAAATGATCACACAGAGATGGAAACACTGATTAGTTAACACACAGAGCCTTCGTGTACTCTGCTCATGCAAAGCTTTGAACTTCTGGGAGCTGTCATCCTGAGGAAATATCTATCCTGCAGGTAGCTGTGATTGCATTGCTGTTATCAGTTAGAGTGACACAGTGTGCACTTTGTGCATGAGCCTGACTGCACCAGTCCAGAGGGGCAGCTGCATCTGAGCTGCAGAGAAGGTGCCATTAAAGCAAGAGGCTGTTGGGAGAAGGAACAGTCCCCTAATTGCTGTCATCTCTGGAAAAGAGGGGCTCTTACCATATCTAAGTGTGAAACCCAAGAGGACTGCAGTTTTAGCTTGAGTTTTCACTTCTACAGTCCAAAAAGGCTGAGATCCAGAGTGAGAGCTGACCCTGGCAACTTCCCATGGGTTAACTGCGAGCAGGAACCCAAATAGACTGTTCTTTTTACCCAACCCATTACCTAACTCTCCTTCCTGACCCTGCCCACTTCTCTTTTGGAGTAGCCTCACACAGTGGTGGAGCCTTCCATGTCATTTTTCTACTCACCTAGGAACACTGAAGCTGTTTAAAAAGGGAAATTTTTTTTGCTTGCACAATTGGAACACAATAGGAAGGATACAAAACCCACCTAAAAGCTCAAAACTGGAATTATGAGAAAATGCTAGAGATATGAAACAGTGTTCATGGCTCTAAAGAGTTTGCAGGAGCCACAACAGGGACAGAAGGCTGCAACCCACTGCTTCCAATGTGTTGCTGACTGACCAGGACCCTTATCCAGTCTGAGTATCTCAGCCCACTCCTGTCCAGTGGAACACCTCATCTTGGAGCTTTTCTCTGTGATCTACAGCCAGATTAATTTTTTTTTGTTTGTTTGTTTCTTCACCATTTCCATAAGCTGCAAAGCAAATTTCCCCTTGGTTCTGGGATATTGAAATGAAAGGATGGGAAAATGGCCATATGCACAGCTAGAAATCCAGAGGAATGCCACTAGTGCTGGGGATTCAGAGAGTGAGGAGCTGGGAATTGAAGTGATGTTTCAGAGAGAGAAGGGCACAAGGTGTCCTTTGGTCACAGCTGCTCAGCAGCCCAGAGGAAATGCAGAGAGCTTCTCAGGTGGAGCAGGCAGCAGGAGGCACCAAAACATGTTTTCATCTTTGCTTCTGGAGAGTCTGAATGAGACCACAGTGGAGTAGCAGCACCAGATGTTCACTCAAAGCACTGTGTCAACATCCAAAAAATCAGAATGACAGGGAGGTGTCACCCCCTGAAGGATGGTATTGGACAGAGTGGCCCTGGAGCAGGTGGGCAGCTTCAGAGGATTGTTTTTGCTCCATGGTGGGTGAGCAGTGTCCAGTCTCAGGAGGTGCACTGGGGACTGGCTGCCATCTGATCCTGATGAATTGTGGCTGAGTCTGAGCTGGAGCTGGAGCCCTCAAACTGACACTGGGCTGAAGTGTCATTGGATTGTGGCAGCTCAACCAAGAAGGATAAAAAACAGGAAGTTTTCAGAGTATAACAGCATGGCTGGTATATATCAAGAAAAAAAAAAAAGTAACACTCCTCATCTCTGGTTTTTCTGCTTAAAAGGGGAAACTTTCCTTTTAATACATGGAATAAATATCCCTGACTTTCCATTAAGTTTAACTTACGGGAAATTTTAAACAAAAATGCTAACTCAAAGTTGCTGAACCCAATGTCTAATTTTTGCATAATCATTGGTGCCAAGTGGTAAAATACAACACTTGGAAAAAAATTAGCACACTGACATCTCTCTCCAGTTTCACACTCACCATTGTCCTTCTCACCTACTCTATCTCTTTATCAAAACAGAATGATTAGTTGTGCCTACTTGGTATGAAGCACAACTTCTCTTTATGAAGGCACCAGTGCAAAAGAAAAGGCAAATGGGGAAAGAGAAGGAACTAATAAATGGTTCTGCTTGACACCTGGGCTAGTAATACAAATGTCAACACAGCCACAACTCAATGAGACACTTACGTATGTGCTTATACTTAAGCAAGTGTTTAAGTCTGCTCAGATTCAGCTTCCTGCCAAGGACACACTTCACTTGTGGGACATATGTGACTTAAGAATATGCTAAGTGTTTCAGTGATTTGGTACCAGCCCAATAAATGCCCTTCACAAGTAGCTGACTAAGTATGTGCAGTTATTTCTCAGATAAAGGGTGTTCACAGCTGCACAGTTTGGTTGCTGTGCTATCAGCCCTGATCTCCAAGGGGGCACTGATTGAAGGGCACTGAGGGATAGAAGGAATCTCTGATAGTGTGTCTCTGCATTTATCTACCTAGATTTCTTTTTGTGAGCCCTGGCAAACTTGCTCTGATATCTGAAAAGAAAATCAAATTGTCAGTTCTGGATGGGAGTGGAGTGTTCTGCAGTGATGGACTCCAGTACTGGGCAAGAATGCTGTGGTGAGGCAGAAATATGAGCTGGATGTGTCAAACAAAGGTGTGAACATCTTCAGATGAGGCCTGGCATTTCAGTAAGCACCTTTCCAGTGAAGATAACAAGGATCACTATGAGTTTTCCAGGTGTTCATGACTTTGATGCTCTGGAAGAGAACATAAGGCCTGCCTTTCATGCTGCAAAGTGAATTGATGTTCTGGAGCCATTCCTGACAATTCAAGGATAACTTTGGAAAATTATGGAACTGACTGTAATCATACACTATTGCAAATGACTTTTTTTTTATTTGGAAGTCACCCCAAGCTGTGCTTTTTACATCTCTTTTCCTCTGCAGTGGCTGCATACATGGCTCATGCTGAGTGTGCAGAGGGCTCTGTTGGGCAGCTGTTGGTGATCCTGCTGCCTGTTGAACACCACAGAGGAGTGTGGGGATGCAGAGTCAATGAGTCCAGCTCATCACAGCCTTTAGGCAGCTAATTGGCTACCAAGCTTTTGAAGGGTCAAATGCATTAGCATCTAGCCCCACTCTGCTCTTTGAACAGTCCGTGGCCAGGAGCAAGTCTGATTAGCAGGGCTCTTCACTGTCTTCCAGCTCTGATGTTAGCTCATGAGTGACCTTTTGCTGCTCTGTGTGTGTGGAGTGCAGAGCCAAAGACACAGTCCCCAGAAATAGCTCACAGGCAGAGCTAAAGGCTGTGCTCAATACAAAGTGCATGTTGTTTTAAAAGTAAATAATTAGGGCTGGTTTTGTGGGTCTGCATTTTACTTAGACATTTCAAGCAGATGAAAGACATGAGATTTGATTTTCAACCCTTCTTTCAGCCCTAAAATACTTCAATACAGGTGCATTTATAACCAGGCTTCTCCAGACTGTCGATGGCTGAAAATCCATCAGGATCATTTTTGCAGGATTTATTTTTCACAGTTGCAGATTTTCTTGCTGAATGATCAATGCTGTAGCTTCAGAAATGTCCCCTGACTTAACTGGACAGACCCCATTAACAACAACAGGTAAAATTATTTACCTGAGTGTTTTCTGAAGAGATGTCAGAACATCTGAATTGGCTCCAGGAAGGCTGCTTATTATTTTGATTTTGAAAACAATTTCTTTCTGGCCTGCCTGAACTGCTGTCTTGAACATTCCCCAGAACTCAAATAGTTATTTATTATTTAAATACAAGCTAAGAGCGGGAAACTCTTAAAATTCCCCAACGCTCTCCTCTAAAAATAAAGATCCATTAGTTCATCCTCGATAAATAATTCTTAATTGTTCCCTCAGGTGAAATTGGACTCCTAACTTCTATCTCCTTGAGTTTCCTTCTTGGCTTTCTTTGTGGGTGCAGCATTTTTGTGTTGTTCTGCCAGTGACATTGAAGTGTTAAAGCCAAACTTTGTGAAGCCATGTGGAGGGCAGCACTGGCTCTGATGTAATTCACATAGTAGCCTGGAATGACCCCCATCCGCTCATGGTGACTCCTGTTTGTTTTGGACAGTGCCTAGAGCTCCATTCCCCCCTTCTCTATCTGCAAGATATCTTGCATATCCTCCCTGTTTAAGATCATGCTCGCCTCTGATGTTTCCTTTTTAGCATTGTTATCCATCTTAGACATAAACCCTGGTTGCTCCTGGTCACTGAAGGTCTGATGGCACTTTGGACAAAAGGAGATGACAAACCTCCATGGCCTGGCCATGGGCCAACCTGGCTATTTACACTCTGCCTACCAGAAATTCCTCCTGCCCTTTCAATGGTCGTGTTGTTTTTCACTTTCTGTCCCAAACAGCCACTGAATAGATGCTGGTTTTTACTCTGTGCTACAGTTCAGCTGTCAATGGCACTTTAGGCTGGTAGGATTTTTTTTCTGCTGGTAAAATGCTCTGGGTCCTGGGGGCATGTGAAGGTGCTGCAGTTTGATTTCCAGGAATGCTCTCCAGTTGTTCCATGCCTTGCTGAGGAAGGATCCTGTGCCAATCCCCCAATTCTCCTTACTAGCTATTGTTATCTCTAGCTATTCTTATCTTATTAATATTTTATGGAATGATTCCAGTATTTATTCTGTTTCCCATCTCTCTTTCCTCTCTGCCTTTTGAAAGAGGTGCTGGGGAAGGTGCTCAGCTGCTGTGGAGCAGCCCATGCACAGAGAGCTCAGAGCTCTGTGCACTTCCAGCTGAGAGAACCCAGCCAAGGGCTCTTCCCATATACAGGAGAGCTTCTGATTTCAATGAATGCTATCAACTCTGGCTGTCTTCTCGTTGGTTTTTAGTTCAGAATTAACAAAGCATATGACTGAGTTTTCCTCAGGGTGGGCTCCAAAAGGATCCAGGGGGCAGGAGGCAGTGGTGACACATGGCAGGAAGGAGGGCTGCCCCTGTGAAGCCTGCTAGAGTGCTCTCTCTCACTTTAATACTCACCCTGTTGCCATCCCAGAGACATTTCACTCAGTCAGAGAAGATGTGGTGCAAAACAAAAGGTACCAGGCCATGCCAAGATGTACATGGGAAGGGTAGAGAGCATGTGTGAAGCACCAAGAATTATATGCCCAGGGACAATGAGATCTGCACCATCTTTTTCTAATCTTTTCTATTCTATTTGATCGTGGTTTGCCAAAATCAACAGCACTGATTTTAATACAGGTGCCTTTGTTCCCAGAAATGGTCTGAATGAAACCTGGGATTATGGATTCTTTCCCACGTCATGCTGAACCTTGGGAAGCTTTCCATGCAGCAGGTAATCCTTTTATTATTTATTTTTTCTATTCCTGTTTGCTGTTATTAGCTTCCACTTGCAGTCCCACACCGAGGTGTGACAGAGGGGCTTTTGTACCCATTGCAGATGGAGCTTGTAAATGTGACTTTGGGTGCTAAGGTGTCTTGGAAGGCCCAACGCAAATAATACCCAAGATGTGAATATTGCAATTGCTGCATTAGAAGAGTCAAAATTTGGGATCAGGGCTGAAACAGAGAAAGACTTTGGAAATCTGCAAGTTGCCTTCCATGCAAGCACTTCAGGCACGTTCAAATGTAGAATATGAGAACTAAGTATGAAAATCACAGTAATGAAAAAATTGCCTCAGTTTCACTGTTCTTTTAGAACTTGAATCTCAGGCAAAGGTGACAAATTGTTCTCCCACATTTATACAGCTATAAAGAGACCCTGGGCACTGTTTTGAGTAAAGTTGGACTAACTGATGACTTAGTATTAAAAAAAAAAAAAGAATTCTGCAGAGTTCTGAAAGCTGATGAAACTTGTTATAAGGGAAAGGTGGCTGATGGTTAATCACATACCTGAGACAGAAGCAATGAGGGTCCCTCTTGGAGAGGTTTTTGGGACAAGTCATGTCACATCCTTCTGTATCAGCTTTATCATCAGTAATGACAGGATGGGAGGATTTATCTGCCCTACCTGCCTGCCTTATTTGCAAAATAGTTTGAAAACCCCTGGAGATGGTGTAATAAGTGTTAAAATTGCTTCACTCAAAGCCATTTAAAGTTTCTGCCTTTGGAGGGGTAGGAAATCTCACCTCTTACAATGTGAGGAGGCAGCAGCTGACCTATTAGTTTGCATCTTACATATAGTGATCCATCAACACCAGGATCAATTTCCTGAAGGTCACTGGCTCTTTTAAATCCTGCCATCCTCTTTGAATTCAGGGATTTGGCTTCTCTCTCCCTCACCTGCATTTTCCCTTCTTTCTCTTTTGATAAACACAGGCATTGCAGCTTTAAGATTTTAAGACCTTTCCCAGATGGAAAAGGTCATTTGTCTTTCACTACTCAACACTTCCTTCGTGAGTTCATTTAAACATTGCCAGGCATCAGAAGAACAGAACTCAGCTGTAGGGTTATCTGTGTCTTATTCCCCTTTTGTGTAGGTGGCAAAACTGATCTAGAACAAAACTGTTTGGTTCCCATAGCAATTTACAACGTGCAGAGACCATAATACTGTACTCTTCCCACTCCTTATCTACACCTGCTATGCCTTCCTTTGCCACACTGCTAAGAGCTGTAACACTGGCACTATTTTGAATGGCATCAAGCAGGCCATTTCCCCAAGTTTCACACAATTTTTCCCTGTTTTTGGTAAGGGCAGGATGCATTTTAAATCTAAAAGAAAACATTTTATTAGCCACTTTCAACTGGATTCTCAATGAAAAGTTAATTAAAGGAGTGGAATGAAAAGATATTACAGCGCATCTACTAATCTTGGTACATTATTTATATGAAACAGTCATCAAAATTAGTCATGTGCACTATCTTGCTGTGTGTGGTCTGGTTTGAAATGGTGTGTTTGTTTCCATTCAGCTCCACTGGATACAGTTAAGATACACATTTGATGTGTTATGCAGTTAGATCATAATTTGAAAGTTTATTATGCTCTCTATCTCTCTGTATCTGCAGGCTCAGAGTCAAGGGACCATTAAAAGCTTTCAGCTCAGCTTTGCAGTGTGCCTGAGATGACACAAGTGACAAAAGTCATCCTTTGCTGTAATTCCCAGGCACAGCTGGCACGGTGCTGGCCATGGGCACATCCTCTCCAGCCCTTTGCTGTGCTTCCCTGCAGGGTGCTGCTGCTGCCCCTGGCTGCTGGGGCCACCAAGCTCTGTCCCAGCAAGCCCAGTGTGGCAGCAATGGCTCTGTGGGAGCCTGAGAAATGCACCTGAAAATGGAAATTTTTCACTGCAAAGGGCAAATATAAGTGCACAGCCACTCACTTGCTCAACACAAGACAGGCTGTGAGCAGGGGCAGCTTGGATGGGAAGAGGTCAAGAAATAATAAATAATAAATAATAAAGAAATGAGAAATGAGAAATAAGAAATAAGAAATAAGAAATAAGAAATAAGAAATGAAATAAGAAATAAGAAATAAGAAATAAGAAATAAGAAATAAGAAGTGTCCACATTGGCTGGGGGCTGCTCTCTCAACAGAGAGTTGAGGCTCTCTGTGAGTTTTCCCTGGAAGATGGGGAAATGAGCAGCTTTGCCTGGTCGTTCTGCCCTTGGCTGCTGGGGCCAGGGGAGCAGTGGCTCAGGGGGACCAAGGGCCCTGCTGTTCCCCTGGCCATGGAGGAGCATCCCTCTCACCCAGCCCCAGCCTGCAGAGCACTGCCTGCTCCACCAGGAATGAAATCCCTGCTCTGAGACTCTGGGAAACTCTCACCCCCTGCAGGTACCACAGTTCCTGCTTTGTTTAGCTTTTCTCACTTTTCTCCTTAGGATGACCAAGTAATTTCTGGGTGGTCAAGGAGCTGCTCCTTCCCTCCCTGCCTTGTCTCATCCTCTCCTGCAGAGAGAGCAGATAGAGTTACACATCCCAGGAGAGGAGAGTAGTTTAATGATCCCTCCTTAAGGTCACTGTCAATGCTGTTGCATAAATTGACCTACGAGGGGCTTCTGTGAGAGCAATGATTTAGCTGGACACGGAGGGGTGTAGCATTACAGAGCAGAGCATGGAAATCGCCCACTTCAATCACTGAAGCATTTTAATTGACATTCAGGAACTCTCCTTTTCTACCAGCTGCCTTTAACAGAGTGAGCACCACTAATTCCAGTCATGGGGCTGCTCTGTGCTCTCTGCTTGAGCTTCAGGGGCAGCTCACTGCCTGAGAAATGCACCTGGAAATGGAATTTTTTCACTGCAAAGGGCAAATGCAAGTGCACAGCCACTCAACACAAGGTAGGCTGTGAGCAGGGGCAGCTTGGATGGGAAGAGCTAGGTTAAGAAATAAGAAATGAGTGTCCACATTGGCTGTGGGCTGCTCAGCTCAGGGCTGAGTTGAGGCTCTCTGTGAGTTTTCCCTGGAAGATGGGGAAATGAGCAGGTTTGCCCGTTTGGGGAGGAATTCCAGCTGATCCCCTTTCCCTTGACTGCTTCCCCACCTTTCCTCACTGATGTCCTTCAAGCCTATTGCGTTTTTAAACTTGTGAAAGGCTTTTCAAATTTCACATCATCATCTCCTTTTTTGAAGACAATATACTTTTGGAGACACTTGGTAATGTGGCAATAATTTCATGTACTTCAGCTTTACTCTGCAACAGCAAATCACCAAATATTCTTTCACCATTACACTGCTTTGCTTACTTGTGGGCAGCTTAAGAGTTGATATAAGGACTTGACAGGAAATCCATCTTGCAGGCTCAGACCAGACATATTGATCCTACAGAATGAGAATTTGTGCTCTTAAGCATCTCTCCACTCACTACAGCAACAGGAAACCTGTCTATAGCTGCAAAAGGGGAGAATAAAGAGGTGAGCAAACCCCATGACAGGGCATGGTGAAAGTTCAATATGTATTTTAGACCAAGATACATTTTTGCTCTCTGAGTATATTTTGGATTTTTTTTTGTCTTGAAATCAATGCATGTCTCTGTTTGAGATGCACAATGCTCATGAGGGATTGCAAGGTAGCTGAAAAGACCTAACAAATCTGGTGAGCTGGATTCAGCCACTCCTGCTCCTGTTGGATAGAGCCTCCCTCTGGGAACAGTGTAATTTTTTTTCCCAGTTTCTCCCAGTTGGTGAAAACTGATTTTCACTCTGATTCCTTGAATGGGGCAGCTGGGGTAAAGCTCTCAGCTACAGTATAAATAAATAGAGGAATGCCAGGTATGAAAAAGCCTCTTGAAATTTCAGTGCAACTTCCAGCAAAGCTAGGAAGCAAGCCACAGTCTAGATAATTTTCCATATTTTATTACCTTTTCTCATTATTTTTCTGGTTAAAATGGTTGAACATGGGGTCAATGTCTTCAGTTTCTCACAGAAGTATTGCTCACTCTGTGTTCCACAATGAACTAAAGCAGTAAGCATAAAATGCATATCTCTTGATCAAGGGTGCATCCCCTCTGATTTTTCTCATAAGATAATAATAAGAGAGAGGCATTATCAGATTCCATTTAACTGGTGTGTAGAAGAAGGGGAAATCTCATAATCATTTAACATCCTTCATCAGCTTTTGCTAATTATGAAGATGAAGCTGTTTCCTATTTTGTTTCCCATTTAAAGCCAAACACAAAATTCAGGAGACAGCAACAGCAATTTATTTTCTAGGTTTTGCTTTCTTCATGTAAAGGAATGCCAAGGTAACCTCACAGGGTTTCATTTAAAAACAAGAATTTAGAGGGAAAACACCATGGCTTTAGCCCACTGTCTCTATTAGTTTATTAAAATATTAGTCTTGTAGGTGTGTTAGACTGATTTGCCTTCCATGGTGTTTAAAAATAGCTGTGAGAATAATGGGCTTCATCAAAAATCATTAACTAGGACGTTACTTTCATTTTTTAACCACAGAACAAATTGTCACAGCCAGATTAAACAAGCCAGAAAGCATTTGAAGCACACACAAACAGCCAGAAATTTATATATATATACCTTAATCATGCAAAATCCTGGAAGATATCAGCTGTCCTCCACTGCAGTTTGGTCAAAAAGCCAAGAAAGGTCAGATTGTTTGAAGGGGCTGGTGTTTGTACCAGCTGACATGCGAGGGCTCAGTTATTTATAGTGGTTTGCACCCCCTCAATGCTAAGGGATTGAATGAGATTGCAGAGATGAAAGGACAGTTCAATCCAACAACTGCAAATAGCTGAGGCTCAGTGAACTTCTAAATTATGACATTACCAAGCCAGAAAACTGCCAAACTTAAGCACAGGTTTTAATCCTTGTGGGGTAATGGGATCCCATAAGAGCCTTTTTTTTGGAGGGGTGCATTTCATTTTGATAAAGTTGAGTTCCCTGTGTAGTGCAATCAGACTTTAGGGCTCCCCTTCCAAGTTTCCCTTAAGAGCTGTGTCGTCTTTATCTGGCTGTGTCAGCCAGCCCCTCTGATGGAGTTGGTTTTTTTTAGCCACAGGACTTGGACAGGCAAAGAAGAAGCTGGGGTCATATGAGGAGAGTGCTGGGACTGGGAAAAACGTGGATCCAAGTTCATCAGAGTGAATGCTTGCCCCTTTTTGCTGAGTGACCCACCATAGATCAAGAGGAGAGAAAGAAGACATTTCTGATGAAAAGGAAAACACTGATAAAACTTACGGGAAAAGATAAGGGCAGTGACCATGGCCAATAGGAGTGAAAACTCCTGTAAACTGGCACGACACTCCAGCAGATCTCTCTTGAAGAAACCACCCACAACTTCCAGCTGTACTGGGCTGGTCAGGCCTGAGGAAAAGGTGCTTTCAGCTCACCTGCAGCTCCCAAATCACCAGGGAATGAAAGACATGGAAGGTTGGCCCAAAAAAACAAATGGAAGAAAAAAGCCCTTGCAGCCAGTTCAGCCTCATGGGAAAACATCCATTTTGCCCCAGCAGCAGCAGCAGGGAACAGCTGAGTTGTTGTTTCTTTAAATCAGTTTGCTTTGGTGTGGGATGGAGCACGGTTGATGAGGCCAAGAATGAACAGAGTGTTATCTGAACAGCTCCTGAGCAGATAGCCTGGAAAGAGCCCCAATGACTGGCCCTAATCCTAAAGCCTTCCCTCACACAGATAAACCCCCTACAGCCAGAGGGACAGAGGAAATTACTGATATCCACTCATCTATTTATATTTAGACAAAAGATTAAACAACTTGGAACTGCCATGCTATGTCCATGGCAAGGCTCCTGCAAACATGTGAGAGCTTGCAAGGCTTCTCTGCACAGGCTTAACTGGGAATGGACTTGGGGTTGTGGACATTTTCCAGCAGAGTGTGCTTCCTCAGTGAAGGAAAACTGTATTTAGAAAGGGAACAGACTGGTTTTTGGGGTATGAAGTTACCAAGAACCATCATTTTGATGAAAATGAAAGATTCCTGTTGAATTTGTGTTTTTATAAAACTCTAAACAATCCCACAGATGTGAAGCATTGTCACTTTGTGAGGACTGCAGGCACGTTGGAACAAATCTTTGCAAAGAGGATGTTCTGATGCTATCAGGGAAAATTCACTCAGGATTTCAATTTCATAGGAAATTTCAACCTTTCTTGTTCTTTTTCCGGTAAGGTACGAAAAAAGAAATAATTAGAAGATTGTAATATCCCTGTCTTCAAGGGGAAATTCCAGATTTCAACCAGCTTTACTAAACCTCCCTCTACTCCTGACTGGCACCAGGCCAGTGCCAAGCTAGGCACCTGAGAAATTTTATGGAATTACCATGTTTTTCTCCCCACCCCTTCTCCCACGTTTCCTCACAAAGAACACCCATTTTGTCAGGACCTCTTCTCCTTGTCCTGCCCCGTGACACAGCATGGCACAAGCAGCCAAGACCAGGCACCTGGAAATGCTCTGCTTTTCATCCTCATGTTATTGCTTCAAGAGAGTAGGACACAGCAACTTCTGCCTTGATTGTGTTTGCATGGTATTGAGGGACAGCTCCAAGAAGCATCTTCTGACCACTGCTGTCTGCTCTAAAAAGGCTTTTTAAAGGGTTTTGGTGTTAGAGAAGACATCAGCAATTGTTTTTCAGGTAGTGTTTCAGCTGTTTCACTGGAGGCTTGCAGAGATTGGATTTATTAATTTGCCTTGGTCAGATTGTTGCTGTGCTCTCAGTGCAGATCCCAGCCTGCTTTTCCCCTCACTTTTCCCCCAAGTCCAGGACCTAGACCCATGGCCTGTGCTTGGGGTACTCAATACATGAAAATCAAGAGTGACAGCTCCCACACCAAGGGCCCCTGCTCTGCCAGAGCAGCCTGTGCAGGGTGAGAGTTTTCTTCAGGATGGTCTGAGAGGATGGCACGGAGCTCTGTCAGAGGGGGTCAGGGTGGAAGGAGCACTGGGGTCATCCAGCACAGCTCCCTGCTCAGACAAGGCTCCCCAGAGCACACTGCACTGTGTCCAGACATCTCCTGGGTATCCCAGGGAAGGACATCCCCAGCCTCCCTCTGCTCAGCCACCTGCACTGTAAAGGAGTTACAGACATCTCCAGTTCCTCCTCCAAATGCATGGACATTCACATCTAAATACACAGCAAAACCACTCCAATCCAATTCAGAAATCCAGCTGAATGATTCCATTTGTGCCATTCCTCACTGATCACAAGGCCACAGCAGAGTTTTCCTCCCCAAGGAGAGATGAGCGAAGAGACTGGTGACAGATGTTAATTAGAGTGCAAAAATCACCTCTGGAAAGAGCTCAGACATGTTGTGGGGCCTCCCAGTATACATTTATTTCCTTGGAACTTGCTTGTTGGTCCTACAATTAGCATGGAGCCTGGCCCTGCAGTGCACAGAGTACTGGAGGTGGCATTAAGGACCTGTTTTCTTAGACTTGTTATTTTCCTCCTTGCTATCTGCAGTGTATATTTATGTTAATTGGAGCTATACATCTGTCCTCAGAGTTTATCAGATTCAAGGAGATAAGATATTGTCATCAAAGCCTATTCTGAGCTGCGAGCTCCCCAGTAAATCAATGTTACATGAATTAAGATTGCCTTGAGATTGTCTCCAGAACATTTCATCTGCCCATATCTGGAAAGAGCTTCTAATCACAGCTCTGTAAAAAAATGGCTTTAGGAATTTTCTCATGCAGCTTACAAACTCTGTGGTCTCAAACAGGCTTTAATTACCAGGGCTTCAATGGCAGCAATTTTATGATGTTTCAAAAGTGAAATGGTTTATATTCTGGTGATAAGGACTTCATAGGAGCCAGTAAAACATAAAGCAGAATTCCACAGCAGGAGATGGATTTTTTAAATGGATTTTTACAGATAATTCTCAGCCTTTTCCACCAACAGTGAAGATACATAATGTGTTAATGGGCACTTACACTTCTTTGTGTTCAGTAGTTTTACCTGGTGCTCCTACCTTTAGCTTTGCCATATTTAGACACAAATTCAACCCCATTTGAATACAAAAAAATGCCAAGCATACTTCCACCTACCCCAAAACATCTACCTTTTAGAGCAGCTCTCAGCACAATGCAAGCCCTGCCACAAGCTCCAGAAGGGTCACAGTGGTTGGCATTCTGCACTCAGATGCTGGCCACAATGGAAGGTAAATGTGGAAGGGTGGTCTGGCATGTCAGAGCTGCAGTAAACATGTGGTAGCACTGGGGTAGGTGAAGACTGCCAGTATACACAGGAATAACTTCAATTATCCAGTGCTGCTGAGTCTGAACTTCTAGAAGCATAAATATTTACTATTCTGAATGAAAGATATATGTCATAGAAGTGTTTGTTGCAGTCTGTCTAGGATAAACTAAGAAAGAATAAAAATTGTGTAATTGTCACATGGCTCTTGAACTAGAAGCTTTCCTCTGAGCAGACAGGTGCTATTTTAGAGTTCTACCACCTGCAGAAATCTTCATCTCAGTCTCATCAGAAAAGCTCCAGTGTCTCTAAGTGGGGACAGTGTTCTTCCTGCAGGCTCTGGTGTTCAATAACTGGTGAGCCCTAAGTCCTGTCCGTGCCTTTGCCACCAGTCTGTGGGGTGAAAACAGGGGAACTGTTTGTCTTCTGTGGCCAACATTACACCTGAAGTGCCAGCCAAGCCTTTGCACACGACCAAATTTCTCCTTGAGATTTGGGTGCAGGTACAGAAGAGTCCAAAGCACAGGAAGGAAGACAAGCTGGACTCTTCTGGACTGACTTCCACCACTTCTGCAGTGAAATCACTCCGGGTGCTCCTACAAAGCAAATAACAACACCACAACTTTTTACAGCTCAGCTTTACTTTGCTGGAAGGATTGGGTCTGACCCAGTCCCAGCCTGGACAAGGCTCTGTCATGTGAAGGTTGCTTTGATTTATGGCTGCACTCAGGAGGGTGCAGGTGGCCCCAGGAGAGTGTGGAGTCCCTCTGCAGAGGAGTGCTGGCTGTTCTCACCAGGTCACTGGAGCTGCAGAGTGGTGTTGGCCATTCCTCAGCAGTGTAAATCAGCTGCAAACCCCTCCTTTGGAACAGCTCATGTCACTGCCTGGGGCAGCACTGCAGACATGGCCTTATTTGCTTTGAACAGAATAAAAATGAGAAATAAAAACGCTGCTTTTGACAGCAGTTTAATTTTAAATAGATGGTGTATTAAATACCATTTCTGAGGGCAGTGGGTTAATTATGAAATCTCTTTCCACTGCATCTTGTTTATAGGAATGGACTGAATCATCCCTCCTTGCTGTGCTCCACATCTATCAGGGCTGGCTTTCATTTTGGCAGAGCAGCCACCCCTTTGCAATATTTTGATACACATCACAATGGTTTTGTCTGCAAGTCTGTGTTATCAGGCTGACATTCTCAGACAACCTTTGGGCAGAGTGGGTTTCTGGAGCTTGGCAGCACAGGCATCTTTGTATTTACCACCTTCCTAAAAATACAAACAATTGTTGGAGTGAGAATAATTAATTGTACTCGAGAAGCACACTGATTCTACCACAACTTCCTTAACCCTTTTGCTGCTATGGGCACTTCTATAGCCCACAAATTGTTGTGCTTCTATAAAGTGAGTATTTTTAAAAACAGATCTGTGGGGAAGTTCTGAGTGATGGGTAAGCTGCATATGTTGATTTTTTTGGGCAAATGGGGCCTTACTAATGAATAGAAATATTTAGTTGGTATATCTGGTCATAGACTGTGAAGTTATTTCTCATAAGGCAATAAAAAGTTGCATAAAAATTAAAGAAGTGGAAGACAATAAAAATACCTAAAAATCCTATGGCTATGGGGCTTCACACCAAAGATATGTATTTTTAAAATGATCTAGAAAGCTGTTCTTGAGTGCCAAGAGCAGCAGCAGATGTCTGTGTTCATACACATATATACACATTAATGTTTCTGACCCTTTTACTGGCTACCTTCTCTTTCAGAAGCACAAAGTACAGTAATTTCACGATTATAAACTGCACCATTTTGACTAAAATTTTGGTCCGAACCCAAAGTGCGGCTTATAATCAGGTGCGGCTTATATATGGACAAAGAATGAAAAGTTGCTGTTTTAGTTTGGAGGACTGGTGTCTGCTGAGAAAGGCAGGAGCTTCTCTTTGAAATGGAGAATGTAAATCCCCTCCCACCAAATTATTATAATTTTGAAATCAAGGGGTTTTCAGGCAAAAATATGGGAATTAGGAATAACAGTTCATTTCTAGGGAAATTAAAATAGAAATACAGCACTACAAAGAAACAAACCCCAAACCCTGACACAGTCAGAGTACAACCTGACACCCATCAGTCAGGCAGGGTGTTGGCAGCAGTCCCATTCCATGGTGGCTGCATCCTCCTGCAGTGACAGATGTGGCTCAGTTGGAGCAGTGCTCCTGTACAAGGTGCAGTTTCCCTCCGGAGCTCCAGTGGTGATGTGGAGAAATCCGGTTTTCCTCTGGACTCCAGTGGAGAAAGGGGCTCCCTTAGTGTCCCAAAACCTCTGTTTTTATCTTGGTAAGAAATGTTGGGCTCTTCCCCCTGGCTGGAGCAACTCCCAATGGGATGCAGTAATTTTATCAGTCCCACAGTGGGACTCAATGGCCATGAGCAGAAAATGACTGGCTGGAGGAAGGATGGGTTGTGAAAAGATAAAGAACAATGCCCTGCCTGGTTTCAATGGATGGCCCATTAGCAGAATATCTGCCGTTGAGATAAGGATCACTGCCCCACCCTCAACAGATGGTGATAGAACAGATACCTTTTATCACACCCTGTATTGTAATGTGTGGCTTATAATCACGTGTGGCTTATGTATGGACAAAGAATGAAAAGTTGCTGCACCCGGAAGTGCGGCTTATACTCAGTGCGGCTTATAATCGTGAAATTACTGTACATTGAAAGGGCCTCATTTTCACTGGCTGGAGCTGAAGTGTATATTTGCACAAACCAGCTTGTATCAGAATTTGGCCCTGAAAAGCTTTTTTTTCCCCCAATGATACATAATAAATCTTCCATCTGAGGGATTTTCAGACACGCTCCTACTTGACTCAGGAGTAGTGTTTATTGGAAAAAAACTTTGATGGAAAGGGTTTTTTTCCCCCATCAGTAAAATGTGGTAGCGCTAAAATAATAATAAAAAGAGAAGTTTGTGAGCTCATGTTGCTTTTGGGGAAATTTCATTTCAAAAAAAGTGATGAAAAAGTTCCAATAATGTTGAAACATCCTAAATTAGCTCCAGACCTGAAAACAGGCAGATATATTATTTTCTTTCAAACTTGTGTCATTTGTTCTTAAAAATTGATACTATATTACATATTAAAGTATAAAACTTCCATGGGGGAAATGCAACCTTTAGTTTATGCCAAATAAAAAATTTGCCATGAGAAAGAAAACAAATTTTTATCTGGAAGGTAATTATATAATTTCTGGAATCCCTGAATTTCTGTGAAATTAAATTTACTGTTTCCTTTTGTTCTTGAGCAAAATTAGCAGTGTGAAAAAGACCCCCCAAAAAGAAAAAAATTGTATTGATTCATCAAGCAACCCATTTTTATCCTCTGGAGTCATGCTGTCTTATGGATTCTGACTTCACTTGCTTTGTTTTATTTCAAATGCCTCAGTTAGTATTTTATGGAAAGTTTTCCTTTTCCAGGTTCAAGGTCTGGTGGCAGAAATTTCAGAGAATGCACCAGTCCATTTCCTTCTCTTGACCTCAACATGTTTTCTCTTGAGGTTTGCTGTACGAAAATTGTGTGCATAGTTAATCAGCAAAAAATTGCCCGGGTGATAGAGAAATCCACAAGACATTCTAAATTTTACAAAAGTAAAACTACTCACTGCAGGTGTGACATTTCCTCCTGTGGTCACAGCCTGTGGCTCTCAGCCACAATTAAGAATGTTTTTGTCCATTTTACTTTGCAGGAATTTGCTCTGTGCTGTGTAATAAGTAAGGAATGGTGGGTCACAAGCAAAATATCCCCAAGTAAATCCTGTCAAAGGGAATGTACCTAAAAGAGCCAGAGCAGGAGAAAAATCTGTCACCTGGTTATCTCCATCTTCATTAAACCACCAGCTCCAGCCTCCTGAGGAGACTCTTAGCAAATGTTGGGTGGATATGAGGAATAAAGAACTGAGGAGATCTTGCTCCAAGCCACCTACAGAAAACTGGTGTGACCACACAAGTGTGGATCCCCAATGGTTCCTCCACTAGCAAGAAGAAATAAACATCAGCCAGTGTGTGAGGAAACAGCTTTTTGTCCTCTCTGGGGGAGTGATCTCTTGGAAGGAACAAAACTGGGACGTGTTCATCTAAGAATGACAAATGATTTTCAGGAGAAAGATGCAATGCTTTGTTTCAAAGCTGAGTTTGTACAAAGTACACGGTTACAAGAAGGGTTTATAAATGGGAGATACAGCTCAGTGTCTAATTGATGTGACAAGACTTTCACTCTGTCATAAAGAAAGACATAAACAGACAAATGAAAAACCAAACCCAAATAGGAAAGGCACAAAACGCCTTGAGGTGTTTCTCTTCTGTCTCTTGACAGGTCCTTCAAGCTCCATGTCCTGTGACTGTGGATGTCTCTGTCTCAGAGTGCTGCTCTTACCAAATGATACCAGTCTTCCCCAAATGTAAAGAGATAGGCAGCCTCTTTCTGGAGCCAAAAAAGGAGCTTGTTAAAAGCATCTCAGCCTCCAGTTCTCCCCTGTAGGTGGGTGTGGAATAGTCCTCTCCAAACCTTGAGTTTTCCCCTCATTTCTTGCAGAGAACAGCACTGAAGGGAACGACAGCTCACAAATGAGGGCTCTGTGGTGGAAGACAAGTCCAGATATCACGGCCAGCTTGCATCAAATGAAGCTTCTGCTAGTGCCATCCAAGTGACCTGATGTTAGTGTGCCTTTCTCAGTCCTTGGAGCTGGATATCAGCAGCTTCCAACGGGTTCCTTCCATGCATGTCTGCTTCTTCTACCCCCAGTACTCACCTAAATAAGTCGAGAGAGGATGGAACTTCACAGCTTGTCACCTGAGAGTGAGCCAATTTTCTTTGCCCGTGCTTTGAGATGAACAGAAAGAGAAGGAAAAAAAAAATAGAGAAGTCTACACATTTAATCTAGGAAAAATACTACAGCCAGGGAAGCGTCAGTGCTGTGGGAGAGAGCCAAGAGCAGAGACACTGAGGATGGGAGTGCCAGCCTGCACTGCTGCCACTCTGCTCCTCTTAGAGTGGCAGCTGGGGCAAAGGCAACCCTCACAGGAGGACACTGCACCTCCTTTGGGCTGTGCCAGCAAGCCCAGACTGTGAAGGGTGACTTGTTTTTCTGTTTACTGTTTGTTCTCAGCCCTCCCTGTCTTCCCAAAACTACTTTGCAGGCAGAATTTCAAGGGCAAAGCATTTGATTTTTCCAAGTACTGGAGTTTTCTGTGATCCTGCTCCAGTTTGAAGTGGTGTCAGTGGATGCATTAAAACATTCCCTTTTTTGTGTGCTTTCCCATTCTGTTTTGGCAGTAGACCGGCTTAAAAATCGAGAACTGATCCTTCCAGTTGTTGTTTTTGGGCAGACAATGCAAGCATTGTGCATTGCTTAAATGGAGCAGATTCCCATTGTTTACACTTCTTGTGGCATTGTCAGGCTGAAGCAATTTGTCTGCTGATAGCCCCATATTAGGAGTTCTCATCTGCAGAATCACTGGAAGATGTGATCAGAACCAGATCTGTGGTGGCAGTGCACATGTCACTGCCAACTCTGTGAGTGCCAGACAGCCTCATAAAAAGGCCACAGGGTGAGCTGAGCCAGAGATGTTTGCTGGGCTGGGTGGCACTGTTATGTGTGAATGATTCACATCTGCCCTGAAAGCAAGCACCACCCGTGAAGAGAAGGTAGATAAGGAGAGAGATGTGACAGAACTTGCAGCTGGATTTTCTTTCTTGGACTTTGGAGTCTCTAAGCTGAAATGCATGAAAATAATAATAATAATAATAATAATAATAATAATAATAATAATAATAATAATCCCTTAAGCCATTTCAGGTGTGTTGGTATTTGTCACCTGCTTTGAACTCTTAATTTTGCTTCTCTCTATAGAGAAGGGCATGCTGTGAACAAGGGCAACTTGATATGGCTTTCACTTTGGAAAGGCTTTCTTGGAGATTTCCACTTTTAGGGAGCTTCCAAAGAAGACATGCATATGGTCTAATTAAAAGCTTATGTGGCTGAGGTAGATAAATAAGGGTGGGGGGGGGGGGGTGGGGGGGGGGGGGTGGGGGGGGGGGGGGTGGGGTTTATTTGAAAAGAACACTTGCTGCATTTTGTGAGGCTTTTACCTGAAAGATATTTTGATTTGCCACATCCCACAAATGTTTGCAGCTCTGTGCTGCCCTGCATACAGGCTGCACTGATCCCCGTTCCCAGCCATTTCTGACACGGGGTCTGTCTTGCTGCACTCCTGTTTATGTTTTATAAACTGAAATTCTGCTTTCCCCAGCATGCCTTGCCTGTGATCAGTCCCTGCTTTGTAGCCCATGATGAAGACAGCTCACCTTGAGCTTTCAGGCACTATTTGTTGATCTTGGTCTGCAGGAAGCAGGGATTGCTGGAGCATGGCAATCCTTTCTGGGAAATAACCCTCTGTGACTATGTCACACACATTTCCTTGTTTAGCCCCATCTTCACAGCTCATTACAAGTGCAAACCACTTATTTAAAATACATGTGGTCTCTTTCATTGCCATTTACTGGGAAAAAGTTGTGTTTTCTGAGCACTAGCAGAAGTTACATGGCACCACTCCACAGTATCAGCTCCTGGTGTCATTGCAGCGGAGCTGACACCAGCAGCCTGTGTCTTCCTCTTTGTGTTTGGCAAAATTACAAGGAGTTGGTAACAAGGCCTTGTGATGGTCTCTTCTGGAATTTTCCATGCTGGGTGTATTCCTTTGAAGAATGCTCTAGCAAAAATAGGTCCTTTATTTTGAAGGCCTAAAACATGATGAAAAACGAATATGAAAACTTTAGAACAGTTTTTTTTTGCAACTATTTAATCCATAAGCCTGGAGTGCTGGTTTGTTGTTTTTTTGGTTTCTATTTTTGAGCAGGAGTTTGAAACCTGGGGGCCAGGTTATGGCTTTTCAAAAAAGCCTTTTGAAATCCCTGAACATTGCTGCCTGCACATTCTCAAGCTGTTAAACTCTTTGGAAGGCTTCAGCAATCATTTGGAAGTGCTCTTCCAGGCTGAGCAAGACCATTCAGTACAGGGTAGAGAACAAGGTGTCCTTCACTCAGCAGAACTCTACTGAAGAAAAAATGAAGGTGCTGGTGAGAAACTGAGAAACAAAAAGTAGGCTGGGGTACAGTAGCAGAGGATAAAGATTGGGTGGGTTAATAGGATTTTGAGATGCCATTATATCCCTTTCTGATTTTTTTCCACTGGTGTCTGCCACCTTGCAGACTGCCAACAGCTCATTTTCCTCATCCCCATCAGTACTTGCCAAGAGAGGAAAATGCTGCTTGTATTCTGATACCAGCTCCTCTCCTAGCTCAAAAGGTAGAGGTACACCTTCTTTCTCTCAAAGTCCAGTCTTACTGGTTGGGTAGGTAGAACTCAATGGGAAGCCCTGTTTTAAAAAGTTTTCTTAAAAAAAAATGTAACAAAACAAAACCAAGGATATTTTGTTAGCAGGCATTAGAAGAACTGAATTGTAGTGTCTGGCATTTTGGCCTCTAGCACTATTTGAGAATGATACTGAGGAAATGAATCATGATTTGTGCTGAAGGAGGCTGGTGTTGGCCAGACCATTGCCTCACACGTCCCAGGAGATGGAATAGAGACAGTGAATGAGGCAGGGACCTTGGTGAAGAGCACAGAGGATGGTGAGGTGCAGGGACCTTAATCCCTGAGTGACCAGAATCATTGACATTGTCCTGAAGTGTAGCAGGGACCTCTAATATGATGCTAGAAAAATGATTTAGAGGAATTGTTCCATATTGCTTAACCCATGGTAAATCTCTCCTTCACTAAACAGCCCTGACACACAGAAAGATCCAGCCTGTCAAAAAAAAAGCCAAAAAAACAATCCAAAAAACACCCCACAACAAAACCAACCAAAACAAAACAATCCAAAAAACACCCCACAACAAAACCAGCCAAAACAACCCCCACTGTGATCTCACCTAGACTTGGAACTACAAAGGTTTGTATTTGTACTTTTCTACTTTTGTCCCATCAAAGTACAGGATATTTAATCAGCACCCATGTGATTCACATTAAAAAATATGACAAGTTTGGGCTTAATCCTTCTAGGCCTTATCTTCCAGGGCTGTTGTAAAAATTAGCTGATGGTTGTGGAGTATTGTCAAACTACAGCAGCAGTGTAATAGGGAACTCAAAGAATATAAGAACAAACCTTGGTTCAGTACAAGGCTTGGATACAGAGAGCAGTAGATAAGACCTGAAAACACGGCTGAAATTACAAGGTTACAAGAAAATACAAACCACACATGGATTCAGTGAGCCCCAGCCACTCTGTGATAAATAAAGTGAGAAAAATAGCACATGTTAAAGTTTATAATGGGCACAGAGATGGACAAATGACAACTGAACGTGAGACTCCAATGGGCATTTCCTACTGTGTGGTGTCCCTGGATTTTGGAGGTGTAAAACTGTGGGTGGTTATTGCAGCAAATGCAGAGATTTTGCTGCAAGCAGCCTGAGTGCCTCCAGGTGACCTGGATCTGTTGGACACTGAGGATTCCCATGTGAGGCTGCTCCACAGCCCAGGATCTACAGCCCTCAGGATCTACAGCCCTCAGGCTCTGTGCCTGTGCTTGACTCCAGACCCACAAGAGCCCCTCAGCTGTGGTCTTGTCAGCCTCTGAGGCATGATGCATTTCAAAGACAGAAAAGTTTCCTCTCTTTGTGGAAGAAACATCCCTACAAAGCAGAGGGACTCCACTACCCAGGGCAGTGCAGAACAACTTTGGGAAAGGGCACGGAAGGGTTTTCAGAATATGGGACTAAAGATGGGTTGGTATGACCAGAATAGGGTTTATAAGGACTTTTCCACAAAATAAATGTAACTTATTTTCTCTTGCTAGACTTCCTTGTCCCACACTTTTCATTCACCATGAGCCAAAAGAGACCAGAATACTAACCCCCAAATTATTGGCAATTTGTACAGCTCTCTAGAAAAATGCCTCCAATAAACACAAACCCTGCAAGTCAGTGTAGCATTAAATCAAACCTTAAAAGATGAAAAATGCTTCTTTCACTGTTTTATCTGAAGCCAAAAAGGATATTGCTTTACATTTTTTCGAAATAGAAGTGCATAGCTTTACTGCTGCCTTCCAGCATTGAGGGATGTTCCCCCTGGAAAGAGCTCATTAATTTGAGAGTAGGCTTGATTAGACTAGAACTGAACAAGACCGAAACATTTCATTTCATTCTTTCACACTAATCTCTTGGCAGAAAAAACCCTTTTTTGCCCATCGCCCCCACTCAAAACACAAACAAAAATAAGAGTTCCCCTTCCTTCAAAATCTGTATGGACCACAAAATAGCCTGAAGGGCTCTTTTGTTATGACCATCAAATGCATTACACAAGTGAATAAAATAGCTGTTGGTAGCTCAGGTCTATGGGATACTAGTAATCCTATATAATTGCCAACTTGTGGGGTGATTGGTGAAAGAAACCTTAAAGCCTTTTTATTTTATCTTAGTAATGATGAGGGAGTTACCCAAAACATATGAATGCATCTCTCCTCCTTTAGACCATCAAAGGTTCAACAATGAATTCCTTTCTTTGAGAAAGCCGGGCTTTAGTCTGCCATGAAACTCAATCCATGGCCCTCTCATTAATTTTGCTAAATAGATTAGCCAATTGGAGTTGCTGCTTCAGAGGGAAGCAACCTCCAAAACAAGTTTTTCCCCATTCTCAAGGTGAGATGTTTTGCTCACAGGACATCCTTTCAAGTGCACTGGAGTACTTTTAGACTGGATTAGCTGAGGCAAATGGATTAGTCTTTGTAGGTATTAGAACCAAGGGCCTTTAAGAAAGGAAAACAAGGTGCCTAGTTTCACCAGTATGCCACTAAAAGCTACTTAGTGCAAACATCCGTAAAACTGTCAAGAATGAGGACTTGTAAAAGCAACTGTAAGCACATCCTCAAGCTAATTGTAAGACACACATTTACACAGAAATATGCAAAGTGCAAACACAGGCTGAATAGGGGCCCTCACACACCTATCTCTTTTAGGGAGCACAGCAAAGTTTGTGCTGGTGTTTCAAAGGTGAAACGCTGCAGCATCTACTAATTTTTCTTCCAAGTAAACCATTTGATTAAGGCATTAATCCTCTCACAAAAGTAAGCCCGAGGACACTCCTCTTTACTGGTTTTCTGAGGGTCCAGCCCAGGGAAGTGCTGAGCTTTACAGAATGGGGGAATCCACACATCAGTGGCAGTGTGCAGCCATCCAGGGCTGGGCCTGAGACTTATTCCTTCATTCACTTCTTGCCCAAGTGTGAAACAGTAAACCAGCAGGAGAAGAATGCTTGTGTGGAGCTCAGAAAGTGACTGAAGAAGGTAGGAATTTAAAATACTTCTTTCTCCTAAGAGGCTTCCTCCCTTATCCCAACAAGCATTGACTTGACTGGGCGTTAATGAAGGGCACGTTCCTATTCCTATAGAAAAGATTTAGAAATACCCCAAACCCCAAATCCCATAATTCAGATGGATAGGCAATACATACCACAAAAAAACCCAAAAAACAAAAACCAAAACAACACACAGAAAAAGAGTTAAAATACAGAAGTTACTTGATCTGCTCAAACACCCAAAGGTTATTAATTTTTAGAGAAGGAGGAACCTTGGCATGCCGGTAGGTCATTAGAACTCCTGCTTATATTGTGCACCTCTCCAAATTCCTGCTCCTCACATGTCTCCTGCCCTTGGCTCTAAAGGAGGCAGTTTGTCCCAGGAAACACCTCCATGAGGAACATCTTACCACGTCATTTCTAAAGGGTGTTCTGCAATTATTCCACTCCTCACTAGAAATGCCAGGAATTACTGTTCTGATGGAACCCAAAGTGCTTTTCCCTTTTCTTTCAGCTGCACAGATCAAGGAGGGCCTTGATTTAATTAATGCCTGTTCTCATGCAGAGGAAAGGACTTACTGAGTCTTTTTTAGCTTTTCAGGAACTTTCCCCTTTTCTGCTTTGTCAGTTGAAATATTCTTTTTCCAGTGATGCTGGTAATCCTACTGATGTTACAAAGCAAAGAATGTGGTGAAAGCCTGTCTCATTACCCATCACTGTGGGTAGCAGCCTTTTTTCTGAATGGGCATAGTAATATCATACCTAAATGACAGTATCAACGCTGATGATAGAAGAAAAGGAACCCTTGTGAAGGACAGTCAGTCCTTGGTTTTATTGACCAAAAGCATTAAAAGGATGAGAATAAATGGGAAATACTAGAAAATAAATATAAATATATAAATATATTTATATATAAATATATATAAATATATTTATATATATTTATATATAAATATAATATATAAATATATTCTTAAATATAAAAGTGCTTGAGAATTATTGTGGTTCAGTAAATATTCTACTTAAAAATTCCATGAACAAATGTGTTCATGGGATAGTAACACCTCACTGAGTATCCTTTAAAAATCTGTCTCCTTTGCCAGCTGGGTGAAAGCACACAGAAATGACACACACGTTTGAGAATATGTTCAAAATATACTTTTCCTTGTCTTTTTCATGAGCACTATAGGAATGTCTATAAAATCCACCCAGACACAATGATCCACTATTCAGTAGCACCTTCCATTCAAGCTCTCACAATTCATTGCAATAATTTGCAGAATCCTAACAACTCCTGAAGAAGAAAGAACATTTTTCTGATCTAGGTATGACCTTTTGGCAGCTACACTGGGAGCAGTGCACTTACCCTAAGACTTTTGTCTGCTTTCAGAGCTGAGCCTGCCACACTCAGTGGGCACAAGGGAAGCTGTAAGTGCCTGGACCCCTTCCAGATAATCTCCAGGGATTTTATTCATGCAGATATAAAATGTTGGTATAAATTGTAAATGCTGTTTTCAGAAACACAGAGCACCTACACATCCCGCTGTGAGCAGCTGGAGCCTTGGATGCTCAGTACATCTGAAAATCCAGGCCCGTGGGATGCAGCATTCCCTGATGCAACCAGCACTACCTTCCAGGACACAGCAGCTGAAACAGGGAAATTGCAAAAGGCTTTTGTTATCATAGAATCAGAGAATGGTTTGAGTTGAAAGTGGCCTTGGAAATCATCTCATTCTAAACCCCCTGCTATGGGCAGGGACACCTTCCACTAGACCAGGCTGCTTAGAGTTCCATCCAAAATTGGGCACTTCCAGGGATGGGGCAGCCACAGCTGCTCTGGGCACCCTGTGCCAGGACCTCAGCACCTCGCAGGGAAGAATTTCTTCCCAGTATCCAATCTAATCCTGCCCTCTGTCAGTTCCAAGCCATTCCCCCTTGTCCTGTCACTCCAGGCCCTTGTCCCAAGTCCTTGTCCAGCTCTCTTGTAGCCCTTTTATGCACTGGAAAGTGCTAGAAGAGCTTCCTGGACCTCTTTTCTCCAGTCTGTCTCACCACTTTGTATGTGAGCACAGAAAGTTGCCCTTCCACAGCATGTTCACATCAGTGCTTTCCTTAGGTGCAGCTCAGTTAGCTGGAGAAGGAGAATATTGGGAAAAAATAACAGTTTTTATGCAGCCAGGCCATCAGGGCTGCTGGAGGTCCAACAGAATTCCTTATTTCATGCTTGTCTAACACTGTTTGTTGGTGGGGTGCACAGAGCATGGTGACACAGCAGGGTTTAGGCTGGTTCTGATTGCTGACCTGAGGGAAAGGAGGAGGCTCTTGGTGGTGCCCTGAAAAGCTGCCCTGAAGCTGCTGCCCAGGGTCAGAAATTTGCACCCACAGTTTACCAGCCACACTGCAGGACAAGGAAAGCAAGAAGTGCCACATGCAGGCTGGTGAGGAGCACAAACACTCTGCACCAGAGCTGCTAATAGATCTGATCACAGATCAGGCCAGCAAGCAGGGACAAGTGATAGCAAAGTAACGTGAATGAAGGTAATGAAAACAGACTGGAAGCAGATTTAGGATGAACATAATTAGAGTTAATGTCAGCACTGAAAGCAGAGATTTGGGGGTTGGTGGTGCCTGGGGCTAGTTGACGTTTATCAGCATAGCTTGACTGTCTCTTTAAGTGGGGTTTTGTACCTGGGAAGGGATTCTGACATTTTGTTCACAATTGGACCACCTGCTCATGTCTCATCAGCTAAAAAGAGCTTAAAGGCTTCTTAGCACACGGGAGGTATGGATCAGGCATGCAAAAATATTTCAGTCTTGGATGCAGCATCTCTTAGCCACAGCCACAGAAATAGGTGCCTCTTCTTTATGTCTTTATTCAGCATAGTTAAGGCATAAATATCTAAATGGAGCCCATTTCTAGCTAGAAATACATGAAGAGTTCCTTTCTATGTCTGCAGTTAAAAACGTGCTGCAGTGCTGGGATGCTCTCCTGAGCTCTCAGCTCCCCATGTTTCTCCCCCACCCCAAACCCCAGAGAAGTTGTGGTGATCAGCACAGACCAAGGGCCCCACCATGTGTCTGCTCTGATGTGTCCAGTGCCAGTCTGGGAGAGTGTCACAGCCTGACTTTGGAGTGGAACCTTGGCCTTTCATGGATGGAATAAACTCTGTCTCATCAGCCTTTGCTTTGCTGTTTGCTCTAAATGCCCAGCTCTCTCCCTGAGTACTCCTGACCTGGTGCAGTGGGAAAATCCCTCTGGGATGATGGTGGCCTGTGTCCCATGGCAAACACAGGTTCTCCTCTGTGACCCTCACAGCACAATGGGGACAGGATGGTGACTGTCTGCTTTCGGGACCACACTGGTTCATGGGTTGTTTTTTTCCTCCCTTCGTGGTGCTTCTTCCACTTGAAGCTGCTGTGATACTCTCATTTAACAAGAAACCAATTATTATTTTTCAATCCAATCATTGGAAAACTGCCGTGGGATAACAATTCTAGCCTTGGCACATTTAACAAATCCACTAGAGCCAAATCAGACAGATTTGGTTATTTATTTCTGTCAAGGATTGAACAAAAACTTCCACTTGAACCCCTTGAGTCCCTCCCCTCCTCCTTTCCTCTCCTCTCCTTTCTCCCCCCTACACCCTTCACCAAAGTTCAGCTCGAGTTGATGAAGAATGTGTACTTTTTGAATGGTAAATGCCTGGCAGGCCTAGGAACTATCTACAAGACAGGTGTGTGGCTCAGGCAGCTTCCAACTCCCTGCTTGGGACTGATAGTGCCTTTGTAAGAAAGCAGCTTCAATCCTGCCCTGGAAGAAACATTCCTGCCCCTGGGGGACAAGTGATTCATTCAGTCAGTGAGGTCAGTCCTGCTGCAGATCTGCCTAAGACAAGCTGCCAGCTGTGTTGAACTTAACTCATAGTCACAAGCCATTATGGAATTTGTGCTTTCTACCATTTTGCAAAATGGTAGAAATTGTGACCTTGGACTAAGCTCAGGTCTGAAATTCAGTGTCACCAGGGTGGGCCATTATTGCAGCTGGAGTGGGGTGTGACAGCAAACCAGTCTGTAAGGAAATGAAATCCCCAGGACTGGAAGACAAAGGGAGGGAGGAGCAGGAGGTGAGGAACACCTTGAATCAATCAGCAAAGTTTGTGACTGCTGATTCCCAGTTGGGATATCTGTACTGGGAGGGGATTCTGAGCTGAAGAGATGCTCAGGAGCAAAGGGCAGTGAGTGATGAGGAAAGAGACCCTAAAACAACTGGGAAGCTGTACAGGGTGTGTGGTGAATGCACAGACACTGGTGGGGAGGAGAGCGAGTCTCCAAGCACAGGGGATGTGTCCCCACGGCAATGCCACAGAAAGGATCAATGTGTAAAAAGGAGGGACACAGAACTCTGGGTCACAGACCCCAAGGTGCTCCTGGGGGATGTCTGGGGCTGTCAGGAGTTTGCTCACATCCCTCCTCCAAACACTTCCCAGGCAGTATTTTTACCTCATCTCTCAGCACCTGCCAGCTCCTCTGCAGGTCCCCACAGCAGGTGCCCTCCCTGGCTTGCCTTTCCCTTTCCTCTTGCAGTGGAAAATCTGAACTAGCTGTGGGCTGCAGATTTTTCTTCTGGACTAAAACTGATGTATAAGGTCCAAAAAATAAAATAAAAAATTGCAGTTTTAAAGGAAGCATCCTTTAACAGAGGTCAATGGGATTAAAACATCCAACTCTTCCCTGATTTTATAGATTTTCCCCATCCCTCTGAATTGTCTTTAACTCAATGGAATTGCAGGAGACATGATTATTTCTGTTGGTTTTTGTTGAGTTGAAGAAAATAACTTTTTTAGAATAATCCGAGGTTATCTTGCTGGATAAATTATTTATTGCTGGGTTGCCCAAAAGCTGTGTGGGACTGACAAATGCCTTGGGGGAAGTTGTAGGCACGTCTGGCCTTAAGAGTCTTGGTGCTGAGAATGCTGCACTAATGTCAAAGCCAGGTAAACATGGTTCTGCTTTCTAACTAGAGTCAAAAATTTCAAATTAATAAAAAAGCTGAAGCAATATCAAACTATAAAATTTCTTAAATAACTGAAAATGTACAGAAAAAAGATCTACTTTGACAAGGAGAAATTTAAGGAGCTGTTCGACCTTTCATCTCTATTCAGTCCAGGAAACTTTGCCCATCGCTGTCTGATTTTTCTTTCTGGATTGACCATAACTACCTGGAAATTTTCTCCCAGTAGGGATTTTCTTGGAACTTTGGCTGTGATGTCTCATGAGTTTAGACACTCTCGCTCAGAGAGCCAAGGTGACCAAGCCAGAACTCCTCGTGATCAGCCTTTAAAGAGACAAAGTGTGATGTGATTTATGTGTGAGGTACTTTTTTCTTTTCAGTGTTTTAGGAAGATCTTACAAATGTTCCCCACCCCAGTGCCCACCCAACACCCATTACTGACTGCCCCCCTCCACTGGAGGTTTCTCATACGTGCCCAAATGTGTCAATGGGAAACAACTGGGCAAAAAAAGAGTACAAAATTTCCAGATTTATGTCAAAACTGTGAGATGCAACAACATCCAGGGGACTTCCTGGCCAAGGAAGGAGGGTTTTGGTCAGAGGAAGATTTATGGGTCTCATGTCAAAACCATAAGGCTTCCTTGTCCTCTTGACCCCACTCTTAGAACTGTGAGCTTTGTTGCTCTCTTTTTGAGTTCTGAGGAGTGCCAGTGTTTCTGTGTGTCGTGTTTCTTCACATGTAGGGTGGTGGTTGCACAGTGGCTGCTTGGTCATCCTGTGTCCCCTGCTGTCCCCTAGGGACAGGGATTGATAACTATTGATATTTTGGACTGTAATTGATAGGGTCAAACCCAAGCCAAATCAGTGAAATTGATAGCACTCTGGGAAAGGAGTGTCTAAATTTGCTGTTTCATGATGATGTGAGTCAATGGAAGTCACATGTTTTTAACTCTAAGAAGGATGGAAATGGAGAAGGAAAACAGGAACTGGTTTTAAGGAAGTTATTTTACCCACATTTCCACAGCAGACAGCCACAAGACAGTGTATGACATCAGTCTTGGGTCACAGAGGACAAATGTCTGGACCCATTTGTGTCTATACAGAGATCCTGTCTGCAGGACCTCTATAGGTGTCTAAAAACAAATTGTTGCCCAATAAAATAGAACCTTTCAGACAAGCTTCTTGTGCATACCTTCAGAGTTCTTTAAATGTCTTTGAACCACTGTTCCTTGATCCCTCAACACCCTTTGGGTCACGTACAGAGCATCAAAGCAATGGTTTATGATGATCATTGGGAATGAAGGTTTGTGCTTCTAACACATCTGTAAGGGTCAGAATTCACAGGTTGTGAATTGACCTAGATAAAAAATCATGTGAATGGGTTTTACTCTGTTCCTCCTGCTGGCTGGTTCCTCCTTGATGTGCAAGACAATTTCCAGAGTGCTGTGCAGGCCACACTTCCTTCTGATCTCTGCGTGGCTTCCTCCAGAGTCTTGCATGGCCCCAAGGCTTCACGGTGGGACCATAGTTGGTTCAGCCACAATGGGATGATTTTTTGGCAGATCAGGGTATTGACAATGTCAAGAGTGGGCAGAGCAATTGCCATTGTCCTTTTCAAGCTTGAGAAGTCATTTTAGACCTTGTGGTTGCCCCTTCTCTGTAGTTATTTTGAGCAGTTGATGGCATTCAGCAAGTTTCAAGGCAAAAGTTCCTACATGTTTACTCTCTTTATCTTCCGTGACTCACAGCAGTTGTTCCAGGCCTGGCACAGCTGAACCATGATCGGTGCTGGCAGTGTTTTCTGAGCTGGTTTATCAGCACAGGGCAGCAGGGTTTAGTGAGGGCAGAGAGCAGCACATAACCACACTTCACAGATCCCTCTGGTCCGTGTCAGCGTCAGCATATCTGCAAGGGAGCTGGCACTGAGCCACAGCACTACTCAGCAGCTCCAGCACTGCAGCTCCAAAAACCTGCTGCTGCTGCCCCACAGGTGTGCTGGGGTCAAGAAATGGCAAAAGCAGGCTCCAAATACAACCTGCTGTCCAGGAACATCAGCTAACCTGAACAACAGCCTGCAGGGAGTCAGAGGAGATGGAAAACTGAGAATTCCCACTCTCCTCTGAATTTCTCGTGTGCTTTGTGACCAAAATGTCACACCTGAGACTATCACACTCCTGTCTGTTCTCCCACCTTGTCCTCAGAATTCCTGGGGATAATGTGCCAGAGACTATAAACATTGGAAATATTGGTGGGCATCTGAGCTCAAAAGAAACAGTTCACTGAGGTGTCTCTCAGTGTTTGTATTCCATTTAAGCTGAAAATGCAAGAAATGAAACACACAGAGAAGTGAAATTACTTTGGAGAGAAAGGACATTTCTGATTCAGGTCAGTTAACACACTAATGGCCATCAGTGTCTCAAGAGCCCAGCCAAAACCTTCTGTGTGTAGATGTTTGTCTGGAGGTCTGGCAGGCTCTTTCACTCAGGTATAAACTGGAGTTCAATGGGCTCTGGAGTGATTCTGGTTAAGCACGTCCATGACTGATGCAGACATTTCAGTGAAGAGCTGGGAGCCTCCTGAGCACTCATCAGCAAAGCCATGGTACACAAAGATGGGACAAAGAGTCAGAGACAGGGCAGTGAGGCAGAGAAAGACTTGTCTGCCTTTTTGCCACTTTTATGTCTCAATAGCTTATTTTTCAAGGAAGAAATACTTGAACATGAACCTGTGGCCCAGCGAGGAGAGGCTTTAACATACACTGAATTTCCTGAAGAATTTCTGCCTCTTTAGACTCTATTCCAGGACCCGATGATAGATTCCTCCACTCTATAACATTGTCCAGAGATGGAGTTCAACCACTAAATCTGAAAAATAAACACATCACCAAATGACTCTGAGCAGGGAAGGAGGTGAAGAGATAAATGGTGCACACATCTCAGGCAGCAGATGGATGTCTGAGAGACCTGTAAGTGGTTTACTTTGATTTGTTCACCCACTTAAGAGAGAATGGATGTCTTGAAGCTTCACTGGAGAAGGGAAGGCAGCCTGCAAGGAAAAAATGCTGGAGGGAGGCAAGACAGGGGTGCCTCCTTTGCATTCCAGATAAACCAGAAATAGGTGTCTGCACTGCTGAGGAGGCAACAGAGAAGCTGCTATTCTCTGGCATCAACAGCTTGATTTTCCAAAGCTGCTGGAGCAGGGGAGGATCTTGGCACCAGTTCAGCCCTGTGGACAGCAGAAGGAGACTTGCATGTGATGACTGTCCCCATTTGTCATCCACTGCCAAAGATCAACCACGGTGCAAAGGGCAGCAGAGTTCACAGGAAGGGATTTTACCCTGTGCAACCTTGGCCTCAACCTTCAGAGACGCCAGGAAACATCAGCATGGGCTGGTCATGAGGGATGATGAGGCCATTGCCCTGTCCCAAATCAGAACCTGTGTCAGGGATCACAGAACAAAGCCCAGCCTTGACTGATGCATCACCTGAAGTGATGTCACTGGTTCTTACTGGGGCATGGTGGGACCAGAGGAAATTCTGCATCAGCGCTCCAGAAGTCCCCTGACCTCCCAGACTCCTTTGGATGTACAAAGTCTCTGTGCTCCACAAGAGTGAGGACTGAGTGACCTCATTAGATGTAAAGGGAAGCTTCTCCCTGGAAATAAAATGTATTTGGTTCCTGGAAAAGTGGATATCTAATGCAAAGTCATCCTCAGAATGAAACTGCTGTCGAAGATGAGTATAATTTGGGAACTCTTTGGGTGATGGCAGCTGTCCCAGCTATGATGTCTCAGCCACAGAGCAGAGAGGAATCAGCGCTCAATAATTTCTCTAATTGTGATTTTTAAATAGACCCACTCCCACTGGAGTGTGCTGTGTTCTGCTGGCTGCAGGAAAGCAGGATCTGACCTCCAGCTTTCCATCCTTCCTGTTTCACACCAGCGCCTGTGAGGACAGCCCTGTGCTCCTGTGGAAAACTATCCACGAAGCACACTGCAAGAAACAAAGTGAATTTTTCCTTGAAGCCCAGGAGGGTTATCAACCCAGAACTGCTCTGCCTTGCTGCTCCCTGCTGCCATACACACTCCTGCCCTCTCCAGCCCATGTACAGGGAAACTTGGGGGGGAAAAAGGAGACTGAGCCATGAGGTCATACCATTATCACATTTCTATTCCAGCGCTTTCTCTCGCTGCCTACAATTATCACTCCTTTATTCTTGTACTTGGCTTCTTAGACTTTGATCTAGTCCTTTGCTTCATATCCTTTGATGCATTTTAGCTTACATTGTCTGTAACCTGACCCCTTGCCATCTAATTCCACCAACTTCTCACAACCCGTATCAACCACTCTCTCCCCCCTTTCATCTTTCTTTTGTATAAATGTATACAGAGCTGTAACAAAGAAACTACAGTGTAGTTGTAGCACTTCCAAGATCCTTAGAAGTGCTGGATAAAATCTCTATACATTTATTTTGACCCTCACAGGTCATTTTAAAGCATCTTTATTTATTCCTTTTTTCCCTTAGACAAAATAAAAATGCTAAGGAGGGAAAAGCTAAATACAGTGCTTTTTCCTCCTCTGAATTTGTTATGAAAACCTTTAAAAATTATTTTTATTGTAAACCTATCTTCAAGTTCATTTCAATGACATTAAGACTAGAGAGACACGGTGCATTTTCACCATTAAATACTGGCAGACTTTGATCATGTTTACTTTCATTGAGGAAAAGGAAGGAAAGGGCAATGCTTACATTGCAAATACCAATTAGTGCAGAACTACAGTGTGTGCATATGTATTTATAAATATATATTTAGAGGAAAGAAAATAACTTGGTTTTTGCAAAGTGGGATCTGTGGGCAAAAATACATGGTTGTGTTTTCCAATGTCAAAGCAATGCAGAAATAGACCTGGTCTATTCTCCAAGGTGATTGAGGAGCCTGAAGTCTTTTTAAATCAGTGGATTGTAAGACTTGACAATATCTGAATATTTGGGAATTTTCTTAACTGCAACTTCAGGTACTTAAATTTTATTATCAGTCAGGTCCCGAAATCCTTTAGAACTTGGATTTGGAATTCAATCAGTGAGGCAATTTTATGCACTTTTGTCCTGTACTTCTGGTGTATATTTAGCAGTGTGTTGGAACTGAAGGAACAGAGAGCGAGAAGAGATTTTTTTAGATGCCTCTGCATAATCAGAATGATATTTACAATAATATTTCTCTTTCTGCTTGATAATAACAGACTTGTAAGGGCAGAAAGAAGTAGCTGGGTGCAGTTTTGCATGGTGGCTCTGACATCTAACTCAGGAGAGCTACTTCTTTATTTTTATCTTCTGGGAAGCAGTGATGAAGGCAGAGAATGGGTTTGAACAGTGCTGGTATCTCCCAGACAGGTCCCACAGATTTAGGCAAGAAATTCTGCTTTATACCTGCAGGTTCTCTGGGCACCCAGCTGGAGCTGTGATCTTTTTATGAGCTGATGCTTTGTGGGCTTCTGTCTCTGCTGAAGAGTAATTCTGCTCTCCCCCTATGCCCAGTCCAGCTCAGAAAAAGGTGGAAAACATGCTTTGAGCAGATCCAGCAATCCAGTTCTCAGGCAGGAGATAGGAGAGGAGCAAAACCTCCTGCCTGTTTTCTCCTGCCCACCTTCCCCAGCACCACTGGGCTGGGGCTGCCTTGGCAAAGCTGCAGATAAAATGTTCTGTGTTGTGTTATATGCACTGTGTCTCCATACAGAATGGACACTCAGAACCCAATTTTTAGTCCCTTTCTCTCCTGCAAGTTCTTTTCTTTCCAAAATGTTGCAACTCTGAATAATTCCTCGAGATAATTTGGGAATTTTCTACCCAATAAATTCCTCCACTGCCAGCAGTTCCCAAGGATGTCAGGCAAGCAGTATTGCAGGTGCTGGGGAGAAAAACATAACAAAAACAATGAAAATAAACTCAAAGAAAACCTTGAGATTTTGCTTCGTCCTACAGTAGCTAGTTGGTTAAACACCTTTTCTTGCTGGCTGATTTCAATCTCTAAAATCATATTTTCCATAACAGTGGGCCAAATGGTTCCTGGGTAGTTTGAACACCTGTGAACCTGGCATGCTGAGCCTCTCAATAATGCAGACACAGCAGTTCCCTCTGCACCTCTCTGGTTCATATCCTTCCCTAGCTGGCAAAACCCTCTGATAGAGACAGTGTTTTGCAGCTGGAAAATAGGTCACCTTCAAAGCTGTGTGTTTATGCACACATAGTGTGTGGATATGCCCTGGAGTTGAACAAATGAGTGGAACAGTTATATCCAAGGGAGAACTCCAGTTTTGTCCTGCATGAAAAGCCCTGAAGGGATTAAATGGGATCCAGGGCTGAATCCAGGGAAGGGAAGGACCCCAGAGGAAGTGCTTTCCTGGGCTAGAGCCACTCACTAAACAGGAGTCTGTCAGTAGATTAAGGTTCTGTTTGGTCGAGGTTTGGGAGTTTCACCAAGTGTGTTCATGGTCACATATGTGCCTTCATGTACTCAAACAGAAAATACATCCATGACACAAACTGCAAGAATTCTGCCTCTGAATAATCAATTATTTGATTCAGAGGTTTCTGTGTACACTGGTGAACCAGCAAGTTTATTTATACTGAAGAAGTTTCTCATCCATAATTGATGACTAAATCAGCTCTGGTCTTCCCATGGTCTGCAGCTCCTCTGATGTGGTTGTGTGTGAAGCAGCTTTGAGTTTGGCATGGATGGTTTGCTTACAATCAATTATGCATGTGGTAGGCACAAAAGGATTGTTTAGGGGACAGGGCAAGCTTCTCCTTCCACGTCCAAGTTTCCAAAAGCAAGCACATTGTATCAGAGGACTCAGAGTTCCCATCTCCTCTCTTACAGGGCTTCATTCTCTGCTACTCACGACCTGCTGCTCCCTCCCTGGCCACTTCCCTTCATAAGAGTGTAGTTTGGTTTTATTTCCTCTGTTCAGTGCACCACTGCCATTTCAAAAGGAACATCATCAACCAAATCCACTCCCAGACCTTTCTAGAGTTATTTAAAACCTCAGCTTTACTTTTGGAGTATATGTGAGGCTATAAAAATATGGCATATCTACACATACAGAGTGTAATAAACATGAGTTTTACATTTAGCTCCAAAACAGCAAGAGGACTTTAGCTCCACGTAGCATGGACAGAACAAGCACTTGTTCAGATGTGCATTTTGGCATGACTGCTAAAACAACTCACATTTGTGATGTCCCCTCCTGCTTCAGCAAATCCATCCACAGCTGTTCTGCCCAGCTCCTGGGACCTGTGCTGACTTACACCTCAGAGGTCCTAGTCTAAATCTTCCCTCTGAAGAACAAATTAAAAAATTGCTACCTTTGGCTATATTTTCAATCCAAGTCTATTTTCTTTGTTTGTACAAAGAACAACTCCTTTTAGCTCTACAAGGAATAGTCTTGCAAGGAAAAAAGACTCGAGCCAGGCATAAGGAATTCCCTGTTTTCTAAATCCCAGGTGGTTTTCCAAGCTCCTTCCCTGCTCTCTCTTGGAAGGGAGCTCTTTGCATCCCAGCCCTTCTGGACCAGGTCAGGCATCACACTGAGCCCCACAAGGCCACTGACACCAAGCTCTTGTTGGCCACTTTCTCCTCCTGGCCTCAGAGAGGAATAAACTGAGCTGTGGCTGCTTCACACAACTGCAGCTGAAAGGATTTCTACATGGCACTAAAAACTTAACAGCCCCAGCCATTAAACCAAGGGGTATCAGATCCTTTGATGGAAATATGAGTGTGTCTAAGCTGGAGGTAATTGAGGGCTGGATTTGACACACATGGTGCTGCTGACTTGTAAAATGTCATGAATGCCTGACCTGACATGGTGGGGACACAGCTGGCTCTCCAGGGTGGGATTTCTGAGATGGTGGGAGGTGGGCAGGTGATGGTTGCTGCATCTCAAGGACTTGGTGAACCATTTGTAGCATTCAGGGGGAAAAAAAATAAAATAAGCAGTTACTCTTTTAGAAGAATTGGAGTGGCACCTTGCAGTGTTTTGTGCTGTCTGAGCCATGTCATGTGAAATCTACCTTGAGTCTTTGTGGGGCAGTCAGTTGGTGCACTTAAAACAAAGGTGGGATTTTGGTTTTGGTCTGGAATGATCCATTACCATTTAACAGATCTAGACATGCCACAGATTTCAAATGGCATATAGTTCACAAGGCTGAGATTTTTTTCCCCTTTTAACAGGTACAGATGCCAAATTCCAATTCCAGTTATTAGTAACTTTTTATCCAAATTGCTTTAACAGCTTTGACTATCTCAGCTATAATGAGGCAGATTAATATGACCATGATTTAACTTGGGAATAAGAAGGGCACAGCAAACAAAATTCTCCTGTCTTTATAGGATTCTCAGCCCACTGGATCACCCAAAAAGATAGGGTTTAGATGAGGATGTGACTTTCTAAATCCTCTCTGGGTGCATTTTTTCCCCACTGTGACCTGTGGTCTCTGCTCACTGCTTGGTCTGGGTGTTGTGGATGGACACTGAGGTATTCTGCAGGGGAAAAAAAGAATTTTGGTACTTTTTTTCAGCAGGACTGGAAGGAATCCACCTTTCCACAGAGTTTGGAACAAGGGCCAAGGTAGGTTCCACCAACAGGAGAATTAGACAAGCTCAGAGACAACATGGGAGGATTTAGCTTCATCCATCCCATTGCAGCTCCCCAGCTTTGAAGGGCTGTATGTGTTTATGCTTCTCAAGACCAAAACTCTCATTTTTTTCCCTGCAAAACTGTGTGTATTTCAGCATGGTATCATTCCATTTTCAGTCCATCCAGGCTTACTCTATAATTCTTCATGCTTCACAAGCAGCAGCTCGTGGAACTATAAATGTGATGTTTCTTGACTAGATGGCTGATATCTAATATTTCCATTCAGAGCACCTCTGTCTTCTTGTAAAAATCAGGCTATACATGACCCTTTCTACACATTTCTATTTTTAACATGTTATAAAAAGCAATCCCTTCTATTTTTAGGTGCAGCTCAGTTCTCTAGACTGGCTGGTTCTAATAAAAAATTCCTCACTCTCTAAAGAAAACCCTGCATTGAAATCACAAATCCAGGGGAACGTCCTGTACTATTAGCAAACCTACTAAGATGAAAACCTGAGCTTCTTAGCAAGGCCTCCAAATAAAAACATTAATCCAGGCTTGAGAGGAAAAAAAGGCAAGGAAAAAGCATTAACCCCAGGAAGTTCTCTACCATGCTCCCACCCTGCCATGATAAATACATAGAAAAACATCTTCATCACCTTAGAAAGGAGCTCAGGACTTTGGACCTCATTCAGGTCTCATTTTGTCTGGTCCACTTGGTTTGATTGCTCTCTGTGTTCCTGTTAGCTGTTTGTCTTCTGGAGATCATTGAATAATTATAGAGTTGGAAAAGACCTCTAAAATCACCCCAAACTGTTGGGAAAATCAGCCACTATTTAGGAAACATTCTGGGGAAGAGCAAACATGCAGCACATGTGTGCTGATCATGGGAGGGACTCTGAAGCCACTTTGGGGAGGGTTTACCTGGTCCTTGGTGCTCTGTTTTCTGCAGTCTGGAGAGCTGGAGGTTCCTCAGCCTATTAATATGGGAGGATTGTCCTCTCCTCCATATTTTTCAGAAGTTGCAATTCAGGTCTCAGCTCTACCTCTGACTCCCACTAAGAACTTGGGCAGGTCACTGAGACCTGGGTCTGCAGAGTTTTCAAAAGTAAACTAGAAAATGCAGTGTGGAAAGCTGGAAACTCTTGAAACTCCATTCATTTTTTGAGCCTTAGTTGCAAATCTGTAAATCTAAGATGCTGCTGATAACTGTTAATAACTGTTAATAATGTACCACAGGGAGAAGCTGTTAATAACTGTTAATAAAGTACTGCAGGGAGAAGCAGCTTAAAGAATTTGTGAACAACTCTGAAACTGTAAGTGGAGGCACTCTGAGTGCAGAGATGGAGAGATAGTTGATGCACAAGCTGCTCCCCAGGGTGTGGAGCACAGTACATTGTGTTTCCCTGTATCAAAACTGCACCTCAGGGACATGAACAGGAATGGAGTGTGATTGACAAGAGATTGCCTGCAAAAAAAAAAAAAAAAAAAAAAAAAAAAGCAGAAGATCTACTCTTCCTTTTGGTGAACGTGGCCACAGACATTCATCTTTCAGCTGTAAATCAAGTGCCAAGGAAGTGCACCAGGAAGTGTCAGAGGGAGAGCTGCTTTAGCAACCCTGCACACCTGGTCATGCAGGGTGAGAGGGAGGCAGAAAAAGAAGATCAAGCTGAGTTAAGGCAAGCCATGGTGTCTGCACAGCACGGTGATTGACAGTGCAGAAACACCTGAGAGATACCAGACTCGTCAGGGTATCACCTGGTGTGCTCTAACTCGAGTTATTTTCAGGCAAAATTTCCAGAAGGTAAGAATTCCTGTGTGTAGCATCTTACAATGAACATGATGTGTCTGGCATAATTATACCCAGTTCCTCACTCCAGTTTTGCAGTCTCATCCTAATCAGTGCCTTGCTTCTGCTGCCCACCAGTTTCTTCCCCTACAGGGAGCACCAATTAGAATAATTTGATTCCTTTTTCAGAGGAAAGAAATCAGTGATTTTTTTTTTTTTCCCTTCACAGCACGAAGCACTGTAGCAAGGAGCAGGAAAAATGTTCTTTTTCATTTTGTGTGGGTGAGAATCAAGGGCAGGTACCAGAACATCTGCCCTGTTTGGGTGGCTCTCTGCCTGCTCCTACTGAAGTGTGGTGGTGACTCAACGGAGCCCTTTATTCCCCAAACACTCAGAGCATCCCAGTTGTGTGGGGCTTGCATTTGTGTATTGCTGTCCACTGGAGGCTAAGAAAACACCAAAGCATTGTCCCACACCATAACAACAGAATGAAGAACACAAAATCTGTGAGCACAAGTGGCTTTTTTTCACTCTGACCCTTGGACTGCCCAGGTTTGCATTTCAAATATCTACTTTTCTATCTAAAGAAGGAAACTGCATCTGTACCTACCAACTTGCTAATTTTCAAGTTGTTACACACAAGATTCACAAGCACTTGATTACAAGGTAGTCCACCCTATAATTTATAACTTTAATAAATCAGTGCCAAATAATACAAAACACTCTTTCTAATAGTTGCATCATCAAGGATCTGAAATGTGAAAAATTGTGCTGATATGAAGTTCTCCACCACTGCAACCTTTAATTTCACTTTGAAGTGGTCAGGATGTGTCCTGAAACTGGTGGGTTTGTATATTTATCCTCTGGAATTAAACATATAATTTTGTATTCTTGCTCTGTCTGTAACTCAGGCTCACCTCTGTCACCTTTGAGTGGCTTCATGAGAGCAGATGCAGGCTGGACACATGTGGGAAGGGAGCTGCTTGAGGCATTAACCTGTTCACTTCTCCCAGGGCTGCAGGGTGATGCTGAAAATGTGCCTGAAGACTTGGCTGGCATGGGACTTGAGGGCTGGTTGAAGTGGAAGGGGATAGAGGAGACTTCCACCCCTCAGTTTCCTTATCTAAAGACAGAACCAGTGACCAAGGCTGCTTTGGTGATAATTTCTGCTGGAAGAACTTAAAAAATAATCATTCCCCCCATATGCCTTCATCTGACATCCACACAGATGCCCTCCATGGGGTAAATAACACCCCAAAATTTTCCTCAGAGCTCCACTGGGCAGTGTGCTGGGTTGGATATCTCCTCTTGGGCTCTGTTTCCAACCTTGCCTGTCCTGGCTGTCCCCAGCCAGGTTCATGAAGCTGCTGCTCCACAGGTACATGGTGCAAGCCCTTTATGGCTTGTCACCACCATTGAATGCTATGGCAACAAGAGGCATGGGGCCAAATTTTGGGCATCCAGCAGTGAGCTGGGTGTGGTGCAATAGTTGGTCTGTGGAAGGAGGCACGTGCTGTCTCTGCTCTCCTCACTCCCCTCTGAGCAGTGCTGAGGGTTGGGATCTGCTCTGGCTCTCTGCCAGCGCTCTGACAGCCTGGAGTGATAGAGGATGCTTGATAAGAATTTGGAAATGAGTCTACCTGAAGGTGAGGGTTAGTGGAGGTGTTAACACCGATGCCATATCTGACATCTGCAGTACAGAGAGTCCCAGCTCTTGGCACCTGTGTTTTCCCGTCAAGTAACACTCATTTGTTATCATATATACACACCACAGATTTACATAGTTTGGAGGGGTGAATCATGCATAATTGTGGCTTCTTACATGACAGTTCATATATTAAGAAGCAACTTATTTGTGCTTCGTGGTGAAGAAATAGAGCAGGAGCATGTGGACCTCTGGTGTCAGAACCACATTCATCATTATCTGGAGATAAAACAGGAGTTCAGTGGTTTAAAATGAAATGGGAAAATAATTGCTGGTTTGATTTGCCTGTACCACGGGAAACATTGCTTTGATTTATGTGTTTATCTCTAGGTACCTAATGAAAACATGATAGCAACCAGGAATCCACCACTCTTTTGCAGAACCCGATGAAAACATCAAGAGTCAGGCTCATAACCGTTTCCCCATGTCCTGTGGTGCCTGTCTGGATGAGCACAGGAGTTGGTGTGCACGAAGGGAAGGTTTTCTCCAGGAACTCAGGAGCTCTGCATGGCACAGGCTTGAGGAAGCAGTGGTGTCACTGTCACAGTGACACTGTCCTGGAATAGTGAAGGATGGTGACTTTGCCTGGGTGCAAGGGTGTCTGGCACCTCGTGTGTCAGCATCAGCTCATTAAAGGTTATCCTACCCCCAAATGTCCCAGAACTGTGGAAAATTACATCCACAGCAAGCCCTACACCCGTCCCACTCCCGGTCTCGTTTCCCAGGTTCTTCTAAGGCTGCTGTCTCCTGGGGGCTGCAGCCTGTAAGGATTCCTGTAAAAGGGCTCCAAGCCCACGGAGCTGCTCTCTCCTGCGAGCCAAGCAGAGCAGAGCAGGCTGCCAGCCCTGCTCCCCGCCAGGTCTGACACCTCCAGCTCCAGCTCCCAGCCCGGGGTCTGCATGTGAGCACAGGGAGGGGTGGCACAGCCACGGCCACCTCCCCTCTGATGAGGTGTGGGGAGAAGATGCAGCCTGCAGGACGTTTGGCCAGGGTACAGGGAGGGAAAAGAGAAAAAATTGTGGTGAAGAGGCTCAGTTCCCACAGAGGGAGGAAGAGGAGACACCTCTGCATGTTGTCTGGGTAGGGCAGCTCTGGCCACAGTGCATAGCATCCTGGGGAGTGGGACCCTTGGGGTGTTGAGAGCAGGATTTTTAATGGGGCTCCCAGGGGTTGATGGATTTAATGGGTGAAGTAAGCCTGCTTTTATTTATTTTATTTTTTTGGCAGCTGCTGCAAGTGGAATGTTATGCATTTTTCTGGCTGTTACTGCTTGTCTGGGCTATTTAGATGTTGAGCTACACTTGTTTCTCTCATGGTGGACGTTTTTTTCAGAGACACTGAGACACCTGCAATGGCATGTTGTGGTACACTTCCACACTTCCATCTCTAAAATGAACTCTGAGAGCTCTGAGATGGTTATTGAGAGCTGTGTGAGCAGTGTTTGAGCAGTGGTTACACAGATAAGCTATTGTGATACTCAGTCCAGTAACCTGCTAGCCCCACAATACCCTGACTGCTCAGTGGTGGAGGGGGGAACTATGAATATCTGTACCTGTGAGTGCTGCAGACCCCATGCTCCTTCTCTTCTTGACATTCTTTTCTATTATTTTGTGTTTTCTCTTGCTTTTATCATTATCAAGGTGGTTATTTGTGTTTCTACATCTGGGTGGATGTTCTATTACACAAATTAGGTATAACTGGGATACATTTTTCAGCCAATGGCATGACCAGATCTCCTTCAGGCCAGTGAGCCTTTTGGTAGATAGACAACATTCCTTGATTTTAAGCCTTAATTAAATGCCAATATTTGAGACCTTAATTGACACTTTGCATGATTTTCTATCCCCTTAAATTTCTCTGAAATCACTGCTACCAGATATAGCTTTTTGTACTATGAGAAACAAACTGATTTTCTCCTGCTGATAATCCATGAAGAACCTGTTCTGATAAGAGGCAAAACCTTCTCTTTTATTTCCTTATAATCATCTTAGGACCAAAATGTTCCGTGCAAAGTGAATGAGGACATTGGAAGTTAAACATTTGCTAATATAAATCAATTCAACTCTGCATGTGTAAAGCTTAGCTCTAGGCACAGACCTGGTCTGGGGCAATATTTCATTTTTGTTATAACCTCCCTCTATAATTCAATTCCTCTCACCCTGCAGTACTTTTCTGTCTCTGCTGAGCCCCCTCCAGCCTGTCAGTGTCTTTCTCACCATTAGTTACCCAGAGCACAGACTGGGCTGGGCACTGAGGGTCTGCCAGCCTCTCCCAGCTGTGCCTTGGCCTCTTGGCCAGGTGAGGCCAGATCACACAAAGCCTGGCTTTTCTCTGCTTTGTGCCTGCAAGGAAATCATCCCTCAACAGCAGAATCACCTTTTCTGCTACCTCATCATCTGGCACGTTCTTAGCCAGGATGAAACATCCATAAATCTCTTCTTCCTATCAAGATTTCTCCCTGGCTCCCTTTCTAACATTGTGAGATGGTTTATAAATACATAAATCCCTGGATAATTTTTCCACTCCTCTTGGTAAATATCAGAATAGAGTGCATATTTACCTCCAGACTAGGCAGTAATGTCAGCTGGCAGTCATGGTCTACATCTGCTGCTCCAATAAAGGCTGGGAAGGCAGAGGCACATCTATAGAGTTATATGAAAAGTTAATTGCCTTTTTCTGACATTATGAGTGCAGTAACACCCAAAGTAAAAGCTCTACTGAAAATTTCTATTTTCTCAGTCAGAACACTCAAGAAATTGCTGTGACATTATGACCTTGTAGTGGAATAATGGTCTGGAAGACTGTCTTCCCTCTGCTGTTATGCACCACTGAATGCTACTGATTTTCATAGTTAATCATAAATGCTTGCCCTGAGTTAATTGATGTCCTCATTATGTCATATTTAACTGCAGCTTAGGAGAGTTTTTTGCCATTAACTTCTACACCAGTTAGCCTTACAGCATCAAGAAGCAGTGAAAATGAAGAAAGGATCCCCAAAACAAATCGACCATCTCTGTGACCACCACATCACCATTCAAATTTGTAAAGGTCACAAGAAAATGTTCCCTTCAGCCTGCATATTTCTCACTCTGCACATTTCATGAATACCACAAGCCAGAGTGATCTTCACAGACACCTCAAGGCTGCAATTAGCAGCAAACCAGTGACTGACTACCAGTGCCAGTCCAGCTTTGGGGCTGTGTCTGCAAATGCCAAAGACTTGAGCTTTCCACATAAAAGTCAGGAGTTTTGAAGCTGTCTGACAGACATCGATGATCTTGTGATAAAGCTTCAGGTCCTCACTCTACAGCTCATTTGCAGGGCTCTGTGTACTGGAATTCAAGGGTGAGACCAAAATTCCCACTGTGAAGATTACTTCTCTACCTGGAATGACAGATTTTGGCATGGAAGGTGGAAGAAGTGGTAGAATGGGGTCATGGCCATGGCAGAAAATTACCAGACCTCTGATTCTAGTTTTTACCCTCCCTTATTTCTTCCCTTTTTATGGCAGTAATTGAACTATTTCTGTAAAGTTCAATCACACTAATTTCTCAGGATGTGGGAGCTGGAGCCTCTGTTCCTCTGCTCACTGGCCTGCCTTGCTGGGACAGCCACTGAGGAACTCCTGCTCCACAGCCACGTTGGCTGACCCTCTTACTCACTGCTTACTTTTGCTCTTTCCTGTTTTATTCACCCCTTAATCCTAGTTAAAAGCTATTCAAAGATTTGATCTTTGCAAGCATTTTACCTGAGGCATGATTCCATCTCAAACCTTAATCCCAATAATCTTGGAAACCAACCTGTCTGACTGACCTTCTGGAAACATCCCCTGTAACAGGATGACACGAACACTGCAGATCAACATCCCTATGAACACCCAGTGCTTACACAGAGGGCTCAGCAGAGATCCTGACCCAAGGCTCCCCAGCAGAAATCCCACGTGGTTACCCTGGAGATAGCCAAAATTGCATTTGGAGCTGTTGCATCAGGGTGTCGTCTATCACTAACATTATCTTTCAAAATTCCCAGCCTTACACATCATGGTGTGTCATGTCTGCTGAAAAGCAATACTTGATTTGACTGATGTGCTGTAACTGGGGTGAACTTATTACTCATGGTGAGCCCATTAGTCACGTTGCATCTGCCTCAGTGTGGGGAGGTTCCCGTGTGAGTACAAGCTGTAACTCCTGTGTGTAAAGTGCAGCTGAGATAACCCTGCCTTGCAGCAGGCATCCTCAGTTCTGACCTATCTGCTGGCTGATACAGAATATTTCAATGAATGAATGCCCTGTTTGTTAAGGTATCCCAAGCAAACCCATCAGAACAGAAACCACAAAGTCAAGCTACAAATATTCCATCAGAGGCTGTTAGTAGGAAATGTGTATGGATCTGGTGACACTTCACTACAATATGAAATGTCAGCCACAAGGGTATGGTTTGTGATTTCAGGGTGTCTTGGCCCAAAAGAAAATTAGGCTGGATTTAGTGGATAAAGCATTTTGCTACAAGAACCGCAGGAAACAGCTGCAGGAAAAACTCAGCCCTGTCTGGAGGACCAAATTAATTTCTGAAAGCTCATTTCAATGAATCTGGGAATTCCATCAATGGTTTTGGTTTTGGTCTGTTTTGTTTTTTAACTTTATCCTAGACCCTTCCCAGCTGGGATATTAGCAACTTGTCAGAAGAATACATATTACAATTCTGTAAATACATACTGAACCCAAATGAAGATGTTCCAATGTTTAGCCAGCACTGGTTAAAAGAATATTCTTATTTTTCCATTGGAATTATCAGGATTTGATATCCAGCTGGCAATTTTTGACTGTGTGGAAGCTGAATATCCCATAGCAGTGGATAATACTTTTTGGTAGGGAAGGGAAAAAGGAGAGAGGAAGGGGGTGCTGTCTGGATGTTTGTTTTTTATTCTATTTTGGTAAAAACTCATACAGTTTTGTCTCCAAACAGCACAGATTTATACAACTGTGTAGCACAAAGAGCTGTTCAGCATCAGCCTCTCACAAGAGGTACCTGATTTGACTGAATGGCACCTGGTTGGAAGCAGCACACACATTGTGCATGACCATCCTCCCCAGCTGCCCCCAAGGAGATTTGTGCCATTTGCCCATGGCCAGCACACTGACAGGAGCTCTGCTCTGTCTCTCTGCTGCAAGACAGGCCATTAACACTCATCCTACCAGGAAACTTGTGTGGTTCAGTTCTGCTGCTGGCAGTTTTGAGTTGGCTTTTTCAGCTATAAACCTTTGAAAAGAGGCATCTGTGCAAGACAAAACTTCACCCAAGTGTTGATTGCTTTCAAAATTTTTTCAGAAGACATCACTGCTTGCAAACCTCAGAAACCATAATATTAAAGTAATGTCAAATCATCTACCAGCAGCTCTGTGCTCTTATCCCTTCTATGATTTATTCTCTCCAGTCATATATCCACATCTTAGTCATTTGGGGCTGATGTAAAGCCCATCCCAGTGATTAGAAAGTTTCCTATTATCTTGTCTGGCTTTAGATGATGTCGTCAAATTTTGATTTTGCTGCTGTTCAGGCCCTTGGAAAAACCCTTGTTGATTTGTGGGAGGCAGGATTAAGGCTGTCTATTGTGCTGGGGAGGGCAGCACTTCTGTGATGCAATGTGACCTTTTCTTTTTAGAGCTTGATCTTTAGCTCTGCCTACTTGGCAATTCCTAGTCAGTGAGACAAGTTCATCCTCTCCCTGTTTTATGAGGCCATCTGGGAGGATGTTGCTCTCATAAGCACTACCCCTGTAACAGCTCCATCATTTTGAGCTGGAAATTCTCGTGCCAGATATAAATGTGGGGAACTTTCCCCTGCAGCTCGTGATAAGTGGTTGGACCTGGCACAGCTGAAGGGAGGGAAAACCTGCCAGAAAAGCTTTAGAGTGTCTAAAGAGCAGAGAACTTGGATCCTTCTTGGCTTGGAACCTGGGGAGATGGGATGTGTTTGTATCCACAAATTGCTTGCTTATCTATCCTGATCAGTGCCTGGAGGCCAGTTACTCCTCCTGCACAGGATGGTCTTCATCCCCTGCACCCAGGATTTCTCCTTAACTCTTCATCCAACGAACCACTCTTCCTCCTTGCTTTATTTAATGGAGAAACATCGTTCCACCTCTTGATCTGGCTGTAGTTAGCACAGGTGATGGATGTCCTGTTTCCCTAGGCCTGTCCTCACAGATTTTCCCAGCTGGCCTGGCAGTTACACTGGTGGAGATTGGTGTAGTTTGGCACCTTTATTTGGGGAGTGTTGGTGACGCACTAGGTGAACCTTTAGCAGGTAGTTTTGCATTTTGTTTTGATTCTTACAGTAAAGTTTCCCACCTGGACTCCTGAGGCAGGATGTGTTAAGTCTGGCAGATTATTCAGAGCTGTGCAGTATTTCAGATAACAGCTCCTCTGTCTGACTTCACAGATCAGAAAATATGTGCTTTCCTGTGTCAGTTTTACATCTGAAAACTTGGACTCATTTCTGAGCCCTGCCAGTGACATCACTAACCCTCAGACAAAGATTTTTTTTGTGTGACAAACATGGTGCCATTTCTTATACCCTGCACAGCTCCAGTTCTTGTTTTGGGTCCCCATTCTGTCATCATAATTTCAATAACTTATGCTTTTCACTATTTATATTTTACTTGTAGGGCTATAAGATGACTGGCACCTAGACCACTCTGGGGCAGGTTTTTCAGTGTTTCTTGAAGGAAGATATGAAATTGAGGTGAATTTGGTTTCCCATTAATCAGAAAATGGACAAGCCTTTTTAGAGCATATTGGTAATTTGAGCAGTTCTTTATCTTTTCATAGCACTACATTTTGAGACTCTAATGGACTTTTTGGAATGAAGATTTTTGTACAAGACCCAGGACTAGAGCAGGTTGGAGATTGATGGCAAAAAATGCGGACTGTTTCATAAAAGGTAAGATTATTATTTGATTTGTATTCCAGCCAGGTTTTCAATTCATGAAGAATTGAAACTGGCATTGGAGGCTGTTCTGAATATGTTACAAATATTGAATTTATCTGTTGTCCCTGTTAGTGAAACAAATAGGGATGTTCAGAGGCTGCACATCAGCATGGCACTCACAGAGGACCCTGAAATTGCCATGTGACATTCTCAAGGTGAAAAAACATCTGAGATAATACTGAAAAAAACCCCAAAAAACAAATACAGCACAAAAAAGCCTCTTCCTTTCTCCCTTCTAAAAACAAAGCCAAAATTCACCTATTCAGGAAATTTCACGTTTGACAGGATTATTGCATAAACGACAAACTGACAACTTTTGTCCCTCTTTACTTGTTCCAGCCTCACATTTACTTGCTAATTCATGCAAAGTTTTTCCAAGTGCTTCATACTGGAGGATGTTGGCTCTTCTCTGAAAAGCAGTTTCTCAACCAGCCCATTTCCTCCTTCAGACTCAGTGATCTGGCACAAGAGTGAAACACTGCTTGCTGCAGCCCAGGCCACAGGTTTTGGAGGAGTAAAATCACAACCTCCCCAGCTGGAGAGGCTGCTGCCTCCTCCATGGCAATCCTGCACCCCTCTCTTGCTCTGGCACCTCCTTTCATTCTGTGGGAATGTACAAGGTTTATTCCTGACAAAAGTACAAGGGGAGTTTGAGAAATTACAGTAATTTCACGATTATAAGCCGCACTGAGTATAAGCCGCATGTTACAATACAGAGTGTGATAAAAGGTATCTGTTCTATCACCATCTGTTGAGGGTGGGGGCAGTGATCCTTATCTCAACGGCAGATATTCTGCTAATGGGCCATCCATTGAAACCAGGCAGGGCATTGTTCTTTATCTTTTCACAACCCATCCTTCCTCCAGCCAGTCATTTTCTGCTCATGGCCATTGAGTCCCACTGTGGGACTGATAAAATTACTGCATCCCATTGGAAGTTGTTCCAGCCAGGGGGAAGAGCCCAACATTTCTTACCAAGATAAAAACAGAGCTTTTGGGACACTAAGGGAGCCCCTTTCTCCACTGGACTCCAGAGGAAAACCGGATTTCTCCACATCACCACTGGAGCTCCAGAGGGAAACTGCACCTTGTACAGGAGCACTGCTCCAGCTGAGCCACATCTGTCACTGCAGGAGGATGCAGCCACCATGGAATGGGACTGCTGCCAACACCCTGCCTGACGGGGTGTCAGGTTGTACTCTGTCAGAGTTTGGGGTTTGTTTCTTTGTAGTACTGTATTTCTATTTTAATTTCCCTAGAAAAGAACTGTTATTCCTAATTCCCATATTTTTGCCTGAAAACCCCTTGATTTCAACATTATAATAATTTGGAGGGAGGGGGTTTACATTCTCCATTTCAAAGAGAAGTTCCTGCCTTTCTCAGCAGACACCTGTCCTCCAAACTAAAACAGCAACTTTTCATTCTTTGTCCATATATAAGCCACACCTGATTATAAGCCGCACTTTGGGTTCGGACCAAAATTTTAGTCAAAATGGTGCGGCTTATAATAGTGAAATTACTGTAAGTGCTTAATTTAGGAGCTAGTAGCAAATTACTCTCAGGGGTGGCTCAGCTCTGCAACTCTTCCCATTGCAGATGTTCCTCCCTTGAGCTCTCCACGGGGCTGGAGGGTCACATTCCACTCCCTGCAGTGCCCTCAAGGTCCTGCATCCTCTCAGCCAGGTTGGCCCTACCTGTGCAGCCCATCAGCACATTCCTGGCTGGACTTGAGGAGAACCACTTGAAAATGGCTGCAGATAGTCAGTGCCCTTCTGGAATGTGCTAAACAAGCGCACTCCCCTGAGCTCTGCAGCTGCCTGTCTGCAGATCCTGGTTTCCAGCCAGGCCAGTGGGGAACTGTAGTTCCCTTGACCTGATTTAGATCCCACTTAACTGACCAAATTTACAGACAGCGACCAAGAAAAACACTGAGTGCACTGGCCACAAAGGCAGGGGCTGACAGGCAAAATGAGGCCATCAGAGAGGTGTGGACTGATGTCTAATGGTTCATTCCTGCTGGGCAATCAGAAACATTGGTATCTCTTTTTTTAGAGATACCTTATCTTTTCCTTATCTCTTTTCCCCCTTGTTTTTTAAAAAACACCCCACAGATCTGAGATGCACTCCTGATAGCTGCCTTCCTGAGAAGGGCGGATTAACAATTGCATACTGTGCTGCTCAACTCCTTTCTTCACACCTTTACCTCTCCAGCTTGTAGAATCGTCTTCTAGCACTCACCAGGGACCCTCCTCAGCCTGAGTTGTTGTTTTTCTCACAAGCCCCCCTGAGCTTTGGCCATCCTGACTCAGGACCCCTTCCCACTGTGCTGGAGGCTCCTCTGCCATTTTTGTTCATGGAACTTTAGATAAGGACTTTTTTTTGCTGGGTTCTTCCAAGAATCCTTTCTGTAAGGGTCACTCATAACCCAAATGTTTTGTGTTGGATTTCAGTGTTTCCTCAAAGCCCGTTGTCCATCCCCCAAGCAGCTAAAGGAGCTGTGGTCTCCTGTATTACTACACTACATTAAATTTCAGGTTTTTTGAGACTCTGGCACTTCAGTTTAGGGACAGGTTGTCCATGCAGAACTCCTGTTCTGTAGTTAATGAGTAATACTTGACAATGAAACCCAGACTGCAGTACTCTTGACAAAAACCTGGATTCAAGGAGGAGGTTTTGAGTGGCTTTTAAGCAAAATTCTTTAGTATGGAGATTTTCAGCACAGTTTGTTCACATTCTCTGCATCCTTCAGACTGGTTTCTCCATCATTTGGATGCATCACTTGGCTTTTGCAGCACCCTGATGTGGTTTTTCACTTCCCAGGTCATATTTTCTGCTTGTTTAGCGGAAAGAAGGGATGGCACAGAAACAATTTGGTAAGATTCTGCTATATTAAAAACCAGTGTTGCATTTCCACCTTTCACTTAATATTTCTATGTCCAGCTTTGGTCAACAGAGACTCCAGATTCAAGTGTGTTAATGGCAATATTTATTTAGCTATCAATGTAACCCTTTGTTTTTGTAACCTTGGCTTGATCATTAAGATCCCATAGCTAATGAAGTTCAAAATAATTTGTGGTATCAGACAAAGCTAGGAACATAACAGCCTGATCAATACCTTTCAGTGATAATTTTACTCCAAACCTTCAAAACATGAACCTTCAAAAAATTTTATTTGCCAAGACAAACGGTGTCTGTGCACAGTTATGTTTTTACAGTATTTTAATTCCAGTGAATCAGTACAGTAAATATTGATGCACTGTTTTGCCTTCAGTATTTTTGGACTTCTGTCAAATTAATTAAATAGTAAATAGCAGAGTGGATATCCCAGCACACTGTCCTATTAAATGCTAAGCAAGATTAGAATGCCTGATAAAAAGGTCTTTATGCTCCTGCAAATAAAGGAATGACATGGTGTTGTACCAGCCTTTGTTGGCATTTCCCAGGTGGTTTTCTGAAGTGAACATTTACTTTGTGTTCTTTAACAGATGAGAAAGCTTCACTGCTGTGAATGCATCCAACGTACTTTTATAATTATCTTTCCATCCTCGGTGTTTATTTTCTCCTTTTTCACTGTGTTTCCTCCAATTTACAGGGTTTTTTAGTTCTTCTTCTCCTGCAGCACTGAAAGAGACACCCGTAGGTTGCTAACCTCCATCTGTGGTGGTGTCTGCAGAGTTTGCAGCTGCTATTTATCTGCCTGCACATGGAGCACCTCGTGTTTCTCTGGGATGCTCTTCAACCCCACGAGGAGCGAGCTCTCCTCTTGTCCTCCTTGCTGTCCTTATCCTGTTAAACCTTTTATGTCTGCACACAGAGAACACGGAGCAGAGATGGTTCCTGCAGATTGCAGACGGTTTCTGATCTCCCTGAGCTGTGGGACCAGGGCAGGAGGTGTGGAGCCCTCCAGGGCTGGCAGGGAGCACAGAGAGAGGAGCTGTGCTGTGTGTGATACAGGCTGAGATATAGGCTGTGATACAGGCTGTGCTATAGGCTGTGATACAGGCTGTGCTATAGGCTGAGATACAGGCTGTGATACAGGCTGTGATACAGGCTGTGATACAGGCTGTGCTATAGGCTGTAATACAGGCTGTGATACAGGCTGTGATACAGGCTGAGATATAGGCTGTGATACAGGCTGTGCTATAGGCTGTGCTATAGGCTGTGATACAGGCTGTGCTATAGGCTGTGATACAGACTGTGGTACAGACTGTGATACAGGCTGTGATACAGGTTGTGCTATAGGCTGTGCTATAGGCTGTGATACAGGCTGTGATACAGGCTGTGCTATAGGCTGTGCTATAGGCTGTGATACAGGCTGTGCTATAGGATGTGATAGAGACTGTGCTATAGGCTGTGATACAGGCTGTGATACAGGCTGTGCTATAGGCTGTGATACAGGCTGTGATACAGGCTGTGATACAGGCTGTGCTATAGGCTGTGCTATAGGCTGTGATACAGGCTGTGATACAGGCTGTGCTATAGGCTGTGATACAGGCTGTGCTATAGGCTGTGATACAGGCTGTGATACAGGCTGTGCTATAGGCTGTGCTATAGGCTGTGATACAGGCTGTGATACAGGCTGTGATACAGGCTGTGCTATAGGCTGTGATACAGGCTGTGATATAGGCTGTGATACAGGCTGTGATACAGGCTGTGATACAGGCTGTGATATAGGTGCTGCCACAGCCCTCCCTCCCTCCTGGGCAGCAAGGCAGCAAAACGTGTCTGCAGTATTCTGCTGAGTCAGCATCGGCCAGCAAACCCTGCCGCTGCTGCAGCAGAAAGTTCACACTTCCCAACCTATTTATTGACTGCATTCCTGGCCCTGCAGGCATCTGCTTCAGCAGAGCATGTGACCAAGGAAGAGATCGAAATCTGTTGTATTGTACAGGCTGGTTTTCAGAGTGGAATACCTGGGTGCCTCCATTTCACTTTCTCCATTATCTGTGCACATCTTATGTGCCAATCTTTTGTATTGATTTGCTTCTGATATTATAGAACTCCACCTCTGGCTTTGAGTCTCTGACTCCACAAACTGAAGATTTAAGTACTTTAGTGTCAGGTTTCTGCAAGCTTGTTTTTTCCCTCTGTGTGTATAACTTGGAGAATCAGTATGTTTCAGCTTTTAGTACAACTTGCAAGCAAAACTGAGTCCATATTGGTAGTGAAGGATGAATTGGCTTTTACTGACAGATACTTAAGCTCACATTCATCACATCTCAGCGCTCCCAAGTAAATTTTTTTCATAAAAACAGATTGAAAGCTTGACCCAGATAGACTTCACAAGAAAGTTTGTTGTCACCGGGAACTGAAAACAAATCTCATGGAGTATGAAGCAGTTTTAAATAGACTGCAGTCTGTACCAGTAGAGGTTTGGAAAATTGGGTTTCAGTATCCTGGATTATCCAATTTCCATGGAGGTTGGAATACCTGGAAAGCAATCTGCTTTGCAGCAGGGTTATAATAACTTCCATACAGAAATACAACAGGGCACATGCTCTAGGGGATGCAGGTCTTACCCAGTGGTTCCCCTTAGGAGATTGAGGTAAGCTTTAGTATGATCTCTTACAATTCCTGTAGGTCTGAACCCCTTCAGAATTCCTCCTGGTTTACAAGAGAAGTCTGTGATCCAAATCTGAGTGAAGCTTCCCCTTGCACACAGCAGCTCCTTCCCCATTGTTCAGGGCAAGCAGGGCAAATACCTCTGCAGAGCCTGTTTGAACATGCATGTTCTTACAGAAGGGAGCACAAAGCAGTCTGACATGGTTTGTTATTTTCTTTTGCAACACTGGATATGTCTGTGCTCCTTTCCCATTTTGTTTTCACTGCCTTCCTTTTCCCACGTGAACTCATTCAGGAGAGAGCAGGAGAAGCCCTTCAAAAGGAGGAGGCACAGTGTGTGATGGAGTGACCTTGGGGATTTTGCCTCTGTCATTGCCCTCGCTGCCTCTTGATAAACAGCAAGTGAAAAGGATTTACAGGACTGTAGAAATCATTTCATTTTCTCTCGTTTTATCAGCACAGATGGAAAGCAGGGCTGTATCTAATCTCAGTCCAGAATCAGCTGGAGTTGGACTGATAGTGTATAAAGACAGCAAAGGCAGCAGACCTATAAATTTTCTGAGCTGTGACTTGTGTTGTGTGAGCTAATAAGACAGAGCTTTTCAGTAGATTACACTTAAGGAAGATAGAGATACAAAGACATTTATTTTGACATTTGAATTCTTTAAAATACTCTCTAGTCCTGCACCACATGTTATTTTTCCTGACATTTCTGGTTTAATGCTTGCTTTAAAATATTTCTTGGAAACAGGACCAAAACCCTGCATTCTTCCTCAGACAAACTACACGGGTGAGAGCTCACCAACATCTCACTACCAACCCTATTCAATAGGACTGCCCAGATGGTCCTGAAGTTTGTACCACAGACATCTTTTGGCTTTGCCTTTTGGCTTTCTTCCTCTCAGTCTCCATTATGTCCATGTCCATGTCCATGTCCATGTCCATCTTCTTGTTCTTGTTCTTGTTCTTGTTCTTGTTCTTGTTCTTGTTCTTGTTCTTGTTCTTGTTCTTGTTCTTCTTGCTCTTCTCCTCCTTCTCCTTCTCCTTCTCCTTCTCCTTCTCCTTCTCCTTCTCCTTCTCCTTCTCCTTCTCCTTCTCCTTCTCCTTCTCCTTCTCCTTCTCCTTCTCCTTCTCCTTCTCCTTCTCCTTCTCCTTCTCCTTCTCCTTCTCCTTCTCCTTCTCCTTCTCCTCCTTTTTCTCCTCCTCCTCCTCCTTCTTCTTCTTCTCCTCCTCCTCCTTCTTCTTCTTCTTCTTCTTCCCACCCTCCTCCTTCTTCCTTCTTTTTTATTTATTTTTATTTTTTTAATTTGTCCCCTGAGCTCTTCCTGCAGCATTTGAAAAATTCCAAAGCTCAGTGATGCCAATGTAGTGTTTGCAGGCAGCCAACTGCACTTCTAAGCCGCCGCCCAGGAATGTGTCCGACCACACTTGGCAGCTGCTGCTAAAAGGAACTATTAAGACTTGTTGAGGACCAGGACTGAATTGCCCTCTTACCTTAGACTGTGGTTCCTGTGATTCAGGGTTAAGTGGAGGGGGATGTCAAGCATGGTCTTTAGGAGTAAATTGTTGAGTTGGACATTTTGCTGTTGAGTAGGGTAAAGGAGCTGCCGCAGAGCATTCCAGTGAAAATATTAAGGGGACACTTAATGTAATGTGTAGCTCCTGCATGTGCTCATTCATGCACAAAAACTCGATTAGTACATTACATCCACAATGTAGCCAATGTCTCCCATCAGCAAGGGCTTGTCTGACACATTTCTGTGAGGATGAAGAATTCAAATTCATGTACAGTAAAGAGAAATGTGTAAAAGTAGCAGGAAACATCATTACTTCTGGGGGCCAAAAAGCCCCTCTGTATTAACCAGCAAACTGCTGAAGCACGAATAAATCAGTGCTACACCTGCACCAGCCTACTTTGTATTCATTACTAAAGGGCTGGGTTGAAAATTAATATATAATCACCCCTATGAGTTTTATAATGGGATTGTTAATGTGGAAACTCTGGAAATGCATTCCAGCCTGTACCTTATAGACATGAATTTAAATTCAGAGTTAACATGCATTGGAAATAAACACTGTTGCTTTATCCACTTGCTGCCTGAAAACACCAATTAAAAAACAAACACATCACAAACCACTTGTGCAGATGATGATTTTTACACGGACTGGATGCTATTAATCCAAATTCTAGTAAAATGCAAGAATCAAAAATGAGCAGTTGTTTACCTAGTTAGGAAAACTGCTGCATGGGGAGGGGGATATCTTCAGTTTTCTCTGGCTGATGGAGAGTCATGCATAATTTAAATGCAGCAAGTGTTACACCAGCAAATATAACATTTCATCTGATGGCAAGACAAAGGTGATGTGGGAGATTTGGGGTCCTTTGTGGCTCTCCAGCAGTCTTGGGTGACTTCAACACAAAACAGCTGAGATGGAGAGCAGAGGCCCTCAGGAGTCTGGAATCCTCAGACTCTTTTAAGCCATTAGACTGCAGGAATTGTAGTGCTCTTGCAATTCAAATAAACGCCAGTACATTAACGTGCAAACAAAGCTTTTTGATGCTGAGGTTAAACTAACTTCCTTTCAGAAGCTTTAAAGTTTCACCTTGTCTTAAAAGAAAAACACATCACATACAGACTTGAGAGTTTTTGGTAAAAGCTGAAATGTTTTCCTTCTTCCTTTAAAAAAAAAAAAAGACAACTCAGTTGTATTTGGAAGAAAAGATACTTGTAAAGAAAGAAAGGCTAACAGGTGTCAGAAACTTTCAATTTAGAGAAGTATGAGTTGAAAAAGGGCATACAGGCCCTGCCATGAGTAAGTTTGTCCTTCCTATAACATCATACATGCCCACTGTTTGATACATAAATTAATTTTTTGTCTATGAATCTATACAATACACTTTTCCCCTCCAAAGATCTCCAATTACTATATCTCTTTAAGGGTGCGGAGAGTGTTATTGTTCCTGTGAGGAAGCATTCTCCTTACAAGACTGAGTCAGATTTCTCTTGCCTGCTCCAGTTCCTTCCTGGCTTTCGTGCAGCAGGTAGGAGCCAAATATCCAGCAGATCTCTCCATCTGATAGTCATGGGATGTTACAGGGGAAGGAAATGTTGAAAATGGGATATGGTGCAGTCAGGGCCAGCAGTGCCACATGGAATAATGTCAGGCATGGAGAGGTGTCAGGGCTGATTTTACCTGAATTCACCAAGTTATAGAATAGCAATATTTTATTGCAACAGAACTGGAGGCTTTTGGGGCTCCCAAACATGGCCTGGGGCTGCTGGCTGGGCAGGGACACGTTCTGGCTTCCAAGGGACATTCTGACAGCCACTGCCTCAGTCAGTGGAGCTGTGCTGGTTTCTGAGTGCTTCCAGCCCAGAGGAGCTGTGGTGCCACTGCAGAGTCAGAAAAACAGAGATCTAGCATAAAGCCAGCCCAGGAACCACAGAATCAGAGCTGGCATGTGGGACATTCTCCCTCTTTTTCTTCCTTCCCCCTGCCAGCAGTGGATTGTGAAGGGAAAATGTCTTAGCTTTGAGTTTTATTATATAGGTAAAGAAAAAAAGGATTGGTAAAAGGATGGCAAAAGAAAAAAAGAATGGCAAAGTCTAGTGCTACAATTTTGTTCCACTCTGTGTCTTTATCTCTTCCTTCTCCAGGATTCTGCATCATCTGCCCTAATCAGACAGATATTAAATGTAAATCTGGAACAATCTTGATCCCCAAGGAACCCAGTGGGAATTTTGCTTCCTTTCCGGCAGCTTCTCACCCCTAATGTGAAATTTGGGAATATTCATTTTCCTGCTTTGCCTTTCAATGGCCATAACTCTTTTCACTATCTGTCAGCAGAAACACACAGCACTCATTTCTGATCCGAATTTCAGACATCTCCCGTTAAGACCCTAGGATTTCATCAGCAATTAGAGCTTTAGAGACCTTTTGTCTTAAGTGATTATTACTGCAGAGTTTATTCTAAAACTTTATCTGCCCTTACCCAGCCCATATACATCTGGACTGCATTCCAGGAATGCCATTCCTTCTCCTTTGTTTCTCTTGTGTTTTTATGTAACTATTCGAATCCAGAGATGCACTCACTTTTACATTGTATACATGGTTGTAACCGACACAGCAAATATTTCCTCACACTTATCTTAAAAAAAAAATATGTAAAAGATAATCTAATCTTAAAGTTTAACACAAATACAGGGAGACATGACAACTTGTGAAACTATTTCTCTCTAAGACATGCTAACATGGGTGATAGGACAGAGTACACATTATTTCCCAAATGGGGGAAAATGAATATTTAAGACCTACTTAGAAAGTTCTGCATTGCTGTTGACAGCACTATTGTGTCTGAAGAGGATCAAATAGAGCCCATTGAATAATTCATTAAATGCATTTTGCAAAACTGTTCAAAATGTTTGTTTAAATTATTTATCCCATTCAATGTGGTAAAACGCAGAGGGATGAGCCCTCCCTAAAACGCTGCAAATGTTTTACTGTATTTCCAAAACAGAACAAGTCCTGTAACAATTATAATAGCTTGATGCTATTTAACTTGCCTCATTCTGAAAGCAAACCTGATCTATCAGCACCATTTATCAGGTCTGGAATGGACACTTGGCCCTGCACGGGGATGTAAATGGGTTGTGGAAAGGTCTGAGTTAGCACATCCAGCCCTCTCAGGTTCTGAGTGAGTGAATGAGCTTCAGACAGGGGTTGCATTATCCCAGCAGTGCTTTCCATGGGCACTGATTGACGGGGGCAACAGCACAGGGCTCTGTTTTCTACCTTCAGCTTTGCCCATGACCATGGCCACTCTCACAGACCTTTGTGCCCAAAATCTGAGTAACCCTGAGCCCCCAAAAGCTTCCCAGAGCCCTGAGTTCCAGAAGACGTAAAAAACCCCACTGTGGACTGACAGGTACTCATCAGGCACACAAAAATTAGTGAGCTTCAGATTTCAGAGGTGCTCTCACCCAGTCAACTTCTGATTTTTCTGGTGATGCCTGGTGCACATTCAGGGAACACCCTGAGTGGAAAACTGTGCCATGTTAATGTGTCCATGAACCCCCAGCAGCAGGATAAGGAAGAACAGCATCAAAACATGACTGAAGATCCACAGTTAAGAAATGAAAAATAAACCTAAAACAGTTCTCCCTCCCCTCCTTGTGTATTGATATGACCAGAACTAAAAATTTATGAAAATACAGATAAATGTGTTTGGTTTGTTGGCTTGGGTTGTAATGCTGGATGTAACCAAAAGTTTGTATTCTATCACCATCTGTTAAAACCAGGTGGGGCAGTGATCTTTATATTGTCCACAACCCATCCTTCCTCCAGGAGATATCTCCTGTTAATGGCCATTGAGTCCCACTGCATGACTGATAAAATCACTGCATCCTATTGAGAAATGCTCCAGCCAGGGGGAGGAGCCAAGCCTTTCCTACCTGGATAAAATCTGAGATTTGGAACACCAAAGCAGCCTTTTCCCACTGGATTCCAGAGGAAAATCAGACCCTTCCACATCATCACTGGACCTTCAGCGGAAAACTGCACCTTGTACAGGAGCACAGCTCCAGCTGAGCCACATCTGTCACTGCAGGAGGATGCAGCCACCATGGAATGGGACTGCTGCCAACACCCTGCCTGACGGGGTGCCAGGCTGTATTCTCAATGTCAGTGTTTTGGATTTGTTTTTGGTATTACTATTTTTATCAATTTTTCCTAGTAAAAACCTGTTATTCATATTCCCATATCTTTGCCTGAGAGCCCTTTAATTTCAAAATTATAATAATTTGGAGAGAGGGGGTTTATATTTTCCATTTCAAAGAGAGGCTCCTGCCTTTCTCAACAATCACCTGTCTTGCAAAGCAAGACACTTGTCAACACAATGCTCTGTTTACCCCCATCTGACAGATCCATCTCAGCCTGGTAGAAGTTTTCATTTGCCATCTCTGAGAAAAAATAACTCTCAGAAAACTGAGGCAAAACTGATTGCAAAGTGGATATTAACAAGGACACACTGCTTACTGAAATTCTTTTAAAATACCACTGGATGTTCTTGCAAGTGAAAGAGAGGGCTATAAATATTCGCAGCAGAAAGAAACCAAAATAAAAATTAAATGCCTGAAATGCAGCAAGCTCTTAACTTACATAAGGAGCACCAGTTTTGCAGACAGCAATGCTGAAGGGTGACTTTTTCCCCCTTTTATCCCCCTTTTTTTTTTGTTTCAGAACACCCCTGCATTTGTACAAATTCTCTTTCCTTCTGTCTTGTGCTACACTTTCCTATGTGGCTGTCAGAATGTACATGTCATTAAATCAAGAAAGTTCTGTATGAGTTTGCATGAACAAGAGCTTTTCAGAGTCCCATAGGAGTGGTGAGAACATTACAAATATTGAGTGGTCACTCCATACAGCTGCCATCTCCAAACAGTCTAGATGATCGTTTTCCTTTGAGTTGTTGCTTTATTATTTATCTTCACAGCAAATTGAGCAGCAGGAGCTCCACTCAGAATGGCTTCCAACCCTAACCTCCCCAAAGGGTAAGGTGCCATCACAAATATTCATGTTTTATTCATTTTTTATGTGACTAAAGAGAAATGCAGAACAAAGTTCCCTCCTTGGTGCTAAACTACTCTTGGTAGCTTGTAAATCCCTCCATTTGCTGTTTGCCTGATCAGTTTTACTGCTGGTTCTGCTCATAAATGTCTGTCAGGTTAAGCACTTCTGAATAATTGTCTAATAATTGTCAGATGCTCCATAGTGGTTCAAATACTGGCATTGCATACACCAATAGGCAGGAGGAGATACTGCCCCAAGTAAGGATTGCAATTTATTCTCTGCTCCAGCAGCAGACCAGACCTTCTGCATCTCCTTCCCCAGGGTTAAAGCCAGCACAGGGCAGTGATTTTCCTGTCCTGCAGCCTCAGCTGAGCCCTGCATGCTGAGCAAGGTCCCTCAAGAAAGAGAAATTTCTGAGCTACCCTGCATCCAGTTTTAACCTCTGCTGTGTTTGGGGCTCAGGCAGGGCCATCTGAAGTGCCTTGTACCTGGGTGTCCCCTCTGTAAATGCACAGGCCAGTTGTGCTCTGAGAAATTAAACAGGGAAAAATTTGATTCTTCTCTTTATGCTAAAATTCCCAGGCTGTAGCCACACCACAGAGTAGCTCCATATTCCCACTGTCCTCCCACTCCCTTCAACAGTATAGTGGAATAATTTAGAAGTACTCTATGGCTATGAAAAAGCTATGTAACACCTTTAGGAGAGCAAAAGCACAATTTTTTTTCTCAAAATTCCTTAAAGATCGATTTCTGACTTGTTCCCTTAAAACTGGGTGAACTGGATCAATAGTCTTTTGCTACAGGATATTTTCCCATGCTCATTTGGTTCCTTTTACTTACAAAGAGGCACAGAAAGGCTGGAAGGGACCTCAGGGGTTCATCCACTTCATCCCTCTGCCCCAGGGGAGGAGTACTTGTCCTCTGTACTCTGCAAAAGTTAAAAAATCTGTAACAAATGGAACTGCACAGCTTCCCTAGTGCCAGCTACCCTTGACACTGGGGAGTTTTCCTAATGCCTGAGCAGGATGTCCCTTGCTGCCACTCATGAACATTTCTTCTTGTCCCATCTGTGGTTAAAAAGAGAAAGAATTTGTGACTTCCACCCCTGTAGCTCTTACATATTTGAAGATTGTCTCCTCCAGACTAACCAGGCCTCAAACTCCAGTGGCCCTTGTTTCCAACCTTTGGTCATCCCTGGTGTCCTCTGGGCTCTGGCCAATGCCCCACATCTTTCTTAAACTGTAATGCTAAAACTGGGTGAAGTCTTCCAGCTGAGACCTTCCCAGCATGGTGTGTGTGGAAATGATTTTCTGTGGCTGTATGTGTTGGATACTCCTGGCTGTCACATCTTGAGCGCATTTGCTGTAAAATAGGGACATTCCTGACACTCACTTAACTTGTGATGCCCTATAAACCTCAGGCTCTTGCAGGCAGACTGGTGGTCAGGAACATCCTGCATTTTTGCAGTCAATTGTTTCTATTAATTGCAGAAAACTCTATTTGTTCTTATTGAGTTTCATCCTTTCTTGGCCATTTCTGCAGTCTATAAGATCTTTATGAATTTCCAGCACATTGCAGACTTTCTAGCTTGATGCCATCTCTAAATTCATTAAGCATATTATCTAGCCAGTTGTACCAGTTCTTATGTAATATATTTAAAGATCAGCAACAGGCTTTTAGAATTTCCTAACCCTTGCACTTCTCTTCTAAGAGTAAGCTGTAGATAGGTCTTCCTGAGAACAGTTTTTCACACTTTATGTTCCCATCTTGCATAAGTTTATTTCAATCTGTTTCTCAAATCTCCTGATAAGAATACCACAAGGCACTGCCAGAATTTCACTGAAGTCAAGGTACATAGTCTGGAAGATTTAAATCTCTTATTTCTAATGATTCTGTAGGACACATGATCATTTTTGATCCCAGAACTGGTCTTGTGAAGTCAGACCTAAAGCCCTGTCCCCAAAATCAGCACTCTGCCAAGAAGCCTAAAAATGCACTTAGCTATAATTCTGGTGAAACATTAACATTTTAAATGCACACTATCATCTGTCCTTCCTGAAATAAATTATTTGCCTCATTTAGGATGCCATTGAAATACTGAAATACTGAAAGTTAAATGTGAGGAGTCAGTTCACGGTTGCCCAGAGCCCTGGAAACTCATCCTGGCTTCAGTTCCAACATGTCACAGGGACCAGGGGGACATGGAAAAGTGAGTTTAGGGGAAGCTGTGGTGATCCATAGCAATTGGAAAATATAAAGGTGAACACCATTCACAGCCAGCCTCCAAGCTGGAGAGATTAATTGCACTCACTGAGACTTATTTGATTACTTGGTCCCCTGAGTAATAATGGGTTTCCTGAAGACTAAAGGGAGTAACACAGAAAAGTCAAAAAGAAATATGGGGACATATTAAAAAGTAACTATTAAAGGGAGAAAAATATATATGAAACCACAAGGCATGTAATTAACTTAGCATGGGACTAGGTTTGTTTGCTTAATTATTCCATGCAGCTTCATAAAGCTCTGAAGCAAGCTCATAAGTGGCTTAAAAAAAACCCAGAACTGATTTTAACAAAATGTCATTAAATTTGTGAATGAAAATCCTGGTCTTCTTAAGGTCAATGGCTCCTCTTGGTTCATTCATGCTGGGATCTCTCCTTACACTGAGTGTGGAGCTCTTGGCACTTTGGGAAGCATTCACATGGCTTTATTTAGGACTTCTGGCTTAGGTATCCTGAATTGCTCTCTGGAGGCTGCATTGACACTGCAGGGAGCTTGGTCCTGAGCTAGACCTAAAGTTAGAATATGTCAATGATCTCTTCTGTGCACACAGATCTTAAAAGGAAAGCATTCTGCCACTGACCAGTGCCTCTGTGAGATTGTGTGTCCCACAGAGATGTGGCACACTGAACAGGAAATCAGGGAGGCAGCTCCTGTTTCCATAGATATGGGAAATGTCAAATGCCACTTAAAAGGTGCTATACATAACTTTTACTTCTGGGGAAAATGAAATTCATGGAGAAAAAGCACAGCTTGACAAACCAAAGAATCTAAACAGAGATTGAGTATATTGCAAAGTGTTTTTTCCATGAGGGAATCTTGGATGTTCTCTGTAGTCTTTATCTCCTCATAGTGGCAGAAGGCATTACACATGGGTGATGATGTGAGCACTTGGAAGTGCCACTTTTTGGGGAGTTCCCCAGTGAAACCATCCTGCCTGGTGTGGAAGTGTGGCACAGGTCAGCATCAGGTCACATCCTTGGAAACTGGGACAAATTAGTGACACTCCTTAGGATGGGAGCAGAAATGAACATTATCTCCAGAGTTATCTTACAGAGGAGAGAAGACCTTAAGCAGAGAGAAATGAGGGGTGAGCTGAGGGAAAGCCCTGTGCAGCTGGAGAGGCTGCAAGCCCCCTTGAGGACTCTGACCAAGGAATGACAAGGAGCAATCAAGAAACCTGCAGGTGCTCTGGAGAGTTTGGATGTTTTGTTAGATCTGCATATTTCTTTTAGTGTCTGGCTCGCAGCAGAATTGTGTTGCAGAGTCCAGGTGTTACGTGCTTCAGCTGCTGCCTGCATCTGCAGAGGTGAGCTGGGAACCAGGGAGGCTGCAGGACCTGGGGGGGATTTAACCACAGGGAGGGGGATTGGAGAAGAGGGAGCTGCCATCAGCCTTGGTGTGGCACCTCTGCTGTGAGACAGCTTCTGCAAAGGGGAACAGAGCCTGCAGAGCCAGAGAGATCACACAGGGATGTCTTCAGAGCCACTGTGCTGCTGCTCTCAATGTGGAAAATGTCATTAGAAAGTGGGACTGGCCCTGAAATAGTGCACAGCTTTAAAGTGATGAGCAGTGGAGCCCATCCCCACTCATCTCTATGCAAACACTAAAATATAAACACTAAAACAGGTGCTAAATCCTTCACAGAATCTGTATTATTCATAGTGAAAAATAAAAAGGTCATTTTCCCTCTTGCTCACATCAGGAGATGTGCTGGTCCAAGGGATGGAACATCAGTGAGCACGGGCACAGCAAGGGATCCACGGTGCTGAGGGCTGTGCTGAGACCTGTTGGCAGGGGCTGCTCATCCAGAATAATGCCTTGGCATGGGCCCACTGCTTTGTCAACACTTGGCTGTGCAGAGGCTGAATTACTCAATCTGGCCTTGCCTCATTTTTCATACCAACACCAACCTCGCTCTGCCTTCCCCTTCCCACCTGCACTGCTGGGTGAAAGAGTTCAGGATCTCTTGCTGGAAATCCTGGTCTGGGTCACTGGTAGCTGACCAAAGCACCATTCTAATCATGGCCAGGAATTTGTGATGGGAAGGAAGAAGGCTTAGCTTTTTGCTTAATGAAAATGCAGTCTCAAAACTGAATTAATGGTGAATTTTGCCCCCTGATTAGGAGTGCAGGACCGAGTCCTCTAAGAGACAGTGAGTATGCATGATGTAGTTCAAGGATAAGGGGGGAAAAAAAGAATGACAGGACTAATTCATGCTCTTCCAAAATTATTATTATTTTTCAGCTAGGGAAGGAGGAGACAGGATGTGGTAGAAAAACATTTACAGGAGTTTGGCATGTAAAAACCTGAATGATGGATTAACAGCTTATGCCAGATTTTACCTGCCTTTAAGCAGGTAACATTTCTTCAAGCTCAACAAGCTCCTGCTTGCCTAGAGCTATACTTTTCTTCTGCAGATGAGTGAAGCCAAAGAACCTTGTGCAGTTTTCATTAGTCCCAACTTTCTCTCAAGTGTTTTCTTCTACAAGTTTAATTTTGCTCAGGAAAACAGTGGCCCTTGGGAAGGATATATCTAAATGAGGATCCTTTTTTCCTGTGGGTTTGGGTTTTTTTTTTTGCTGGGGGTGACCTGAGCTCTCTGGGATGTGCAGCCTGCAGTCTCAGGCACACAATCACAAGGCTAAGGGCAGGAGCTGGAATGCAGAGGATAAAGCAGAATGTAAATCCATTCAGTGCAGTAATTTAAGGTGTGGGAGGTCTCCTCTTATGCATAGAAAGGTCCTGTCAGTAAATGAAGGAAGAATCTTTAGCCTGAAAAACAGAGCTGTCTTTTGGATCTCTGGTTTCCCCTCTGTAAAAGACACATAAAGCAGCTCCTTCCCCCCTCCCTGCTTTTGTAAAATGTCTACAAAACAGATCAGGATGGCAAGTGGCCACTGTGGGTGCTGGTAACTGCCCATCCTTCCCACTGCACTGGAAGGAAATGGTTCCTTCTCTGCCTTTTTTGGCATGTCCCAGGGTATCTCTCATAGGAATGGGAGTTTATCCTCCATGTCTTGCCTAATTTTCCCCTACATGATTTTAGTTTTCCCACGGTAAGATTAAGCTATTCTATATACCATCAGTCCCATAATAGTCAGTGAACTTTAAGTGAACTCTAACATCTAGACTCAAGTCATTGCATTAAAACCTCATAAGTTGATTGGATAGCAGAGTATTTTAATATTAATCTCCCCACTAAATGCCTATATGCACTGCACAGACTTTCATAGAAATGTCTCTCCTTGGAGCACAGGGTGTCTGAAAAGGCCAGCTCACTCTGAATGTGGCACAAAGTGATTTAGTAACATACCCTGGGAATAAAGTGGAATTTGTCATCTGAACTGAAAATCAAAATGTGAGTAACTCCAGCCTTTGCAAGCCTGGAAAGCTGGACCTGCGTGAGCAAGGAGAAGGGTCTGGCTTCTGATGGGGAGTGCAAACACCAGGGTTTACATCGTGGTTTTAAAGACATTTCTCTTCCTTCCCATTCTGCAAACCCTTTCTTTGGCATCCTTTTCTTTTTTGTTCTATGAGCAGATTGTTGTTGTCCTCTGATTCCTGACAATGCCATTTAAAACCTCTCTCAGTTCAGTGTAAAATCCAAATTCTGGAGTGTCTTCTTGTTTCCACTGCTTAGGCCCCCTCCTCTGGGGGTAGCCCTGTGCTGCTGAGGCTCTGCACCAGCACAGGTTCCCTTTATGACCTGGCTAGTGTGAGAATTGAATAGTTTTGCTCACTGTGAGCATTTTTTCTGCAGTAAACAGAAGAGTTTCTCACCTCCCTCATTTATGCCTTCTCTTCTCTTCCCTCCCTTCAGTTCAGATGGAGTAAAGAAATGGGGAGGCCCAGCACTGGTTCTCCTGTGCCAAACTCCAGATTCTGCTCCAAGGGGGATAGGGAATGCCAAACCCTACCTGTTAAGGAGCAGGTTTGACATTAATGCCTTCCATTCAACTTCTAGAAACCTCAGCATGGTCTCCAGCACATTTTATCCAGCTGCTTAAAAGAGCCATCTCCTCAAATGTGAAAGGTTAAATTTCAGCCAGCCAAGGAGCAGTGTCACCTTAAAAATATTTTGGAAATTCCCAAAACTTAGAAAAAGGTCCAGAAAGCAATTTGGGGGCTGATGCAAGCTAACAGGATTCTTCTGTATTGTTTTCCACAGGATTTGGGTCTGGTTGCCTGCAACAACTACTACCAACCAGCTTGTGAATGAAAGCTGGATGAAGAATTTCCTGCCTGCTCTGTTTAGGTGAAGCAGCAAAAAGGAGGGAGAATACTGCTTTTAAAGAGATAACTGTATTAAAACCCATTTGGCTTCAGATCAAAGATGGCTCAAGCCTATCATTTGAAGTATGTGCAGGACTTAGCAATTGCACTGAAACATTGGCAAGACCTAACTCACACAAAATAACAAAAAGGTCTTTGCCAATGAAAAGCAACTTTAAAAGATACAGTGCAAGGAGGTAAAAAAGATTAGAATTCTGGAAAACATGAGAATTCTTCCTGGAATTAAAGAATATGTCTGTGGACAATATAGCAAAGGAAGAGTATGTATGCTCTACTTTGGATGGAATAAGTCTTCAGCACAGACCAGACCTTATTGTGCACAAAGTTTAGGCAGTTTAATTTGCAGCTATATCCAATTCCTCTGCTTTTCTCACTGACCCAAGCCAATGGGAATGGCAGAGGAGTGCTTTGTGCCCACGAGGAGTCACAGGATGGGAGATGCCTCTGGAGAAAAGCTTTTCTGTGCACTGCTGTAAATAAACATGGGCAGAAGCAGGACAGATTAAAACCATGCCAGATTCTTGCAGCTCCAGGCTGTGAACACCGAGCAGTTCAACCACAGCCTCTGCTACACTGGACCAGGCATGTGAGGGTGCCTGGGAATCCAAACCAGTCTTGGGAGGCCTGAAGAGCATCACCTTGAGCATGCCCTCAGCTTAGCTCTCCCACCACTGCCCTGAGTGGGCTGCCAGGTGAGGGATGAGGTGCCCAGGGGTGCATTGTTCCTCTTTTCCTGTAACAGGCTCCAGGAGGAAGGGCAGGAAGTGAGTAACATGGCTGGTGCTAAAATCTTAAGACATAACAAGCAAAGAATTGCCCTTTTTGGGTAGTTCCAGCTGTCACAACCCTACAGAGCCACTCCTGCTCCTGGCAGTGGGCAGAGCTGGATGCTCCAGGAGAGCAGAGGCAGCATGGCTTTGTGGAGAGGTGTCCCTGTGGATATTCCCTGGGGTGCAGCAGGAGCTGGGATTTGTTTCCTGAGCTGGAGGGTGCTGTGGCTCCTGCTCAGCTCTCCGTGAGCACAGGGCTAACAAACCCCTTGAGGAAATCTGGATGGGTGCATTGTTCTACACGGGCTGCAACAGGAAAGCCAACAACTTTCCTGGAATTAAAATATAAATGAGCACATTGCTTATAAAAAGTGCTTCCGAGATAAGTCATTTACAAACCGTGGAGAAGTTTATGACATATAAGGCAATCTGTACTGAGGCAGCTGTGAGAAATGCAATTAGCTAATTGGCAATGTTTCTCCTAATTGCTACTTTAGTAGGAGAGCTACACCAGCTAGAAAAGACTTGGTGCTTGGCTCAGAACAAACTGGATCATCCCCAAGGGAGTTATTTAGGGTAGGAAGTGGGAGTTCCCCTGTCTCCAGTGTCATTATAAATGTACAGAAGCCTGTTACCAGCTCTTGCTTTGCCACCTGGCCATGGGGACAGCACCTGGCCATGGGGACAGCACCTGGCCATGGGGACAAGGCACGTTGCCACCCTCTGAAGGGACAAGCCAACGAGACAACAGCCAATTCTCAGAAAACAAGAGTTGTTTTTAATGTAGATTTAACCTGGATTTCCTCCTGTCTGGGAACACTTCCCTTTCAGGAGAGTGCTGCTCCCCCTGCCTGTCCATCCCCAGACTCTGCAGCTCACACCCAACGCCTGCTTTGAGAAGTGGCACTGAAGTGTTCTTGCAATAACTCCCCAGGGAGATTTCTGTCGGGAGCATCAAAAGAAAACCTCCAACAGCACCACTAGCAAAATAGCTGATCTCCAGCCCTTTTTATTGCTTGTAAAACTTTATTGGAGGTAGAGAGAGCGGGGATAGATAATGCTTTCACAGTGAAATCATAGAGCATTATCTTAGTGTCAAAACAAAATTGACTTCATTTCTCCAAAGATTAACACACATCAGCTGCAGCAGTATCTAGCACCTCAAGGAGTTATTATTAGTTTCATTTTTTAGTTGAAGAATTCCTTTTTAAATAGAGTCTTCTGGAATTTACAGACCACCTCTGTCTGGAATGCCTGCACAGGAGTTATAAATAAAATTATTTGCTAAAAATGTTTCCTAGCACAAACAGACTGGGTTTACCAATGTAAACATACTATATGTATTCATGCATATTTTAAGTTGGTTACTGTGGTTCTTTTACCATTTGCTTGAAAGACAACATGATGTGGGTGCATTATATATTTCCAACATTTTATTACTGTGGAGAGGCAGTTAAAGACTGAGACATTAATGAAATGAAGAGTTTTAATTCTCTTGTCACTTATCTGTCCACAGACTCATCTAGGCACCTTGCATTCATTAACATATTTCAGCCAGCCAATAGTACCTGGAGAAGTTGTTTCATAGCTGGGGAAACCCAAACTGGGCAGAAAAAACCCAAGCTGGGCAGAAAAGAACCATTCTGGGTGCAGTGTGCTGGGAGCTGAAATGGAGTTCTCCCAGCCCCAGGCCTGATACAGAACACTGTGTGTCTGCTGCAGATCTGGGAGAATTGATCACAGCAGTTACAGATTGCTGCCATCTAAAACCAGGCAAAAATGCTTTGTCAGAGTCCACATTTAATTAGATATGACCCACATGGTTTTTCAAAGTATAGAGCTGAAAATGGAGAGCTAAGGAAGAAGGATTTTTTTTTTTTTTTCACAAAAGAATTCCACACATGATTTCCTTAATTTACTGAAACCAGTTACATTAATTCCCATGTAAGGAACCTTTTTTTTTAAAATGAGAAAAATGCACAAGAATTCCTCTCTAACCTTATTAAGCTGAAGTTATTGCAGAGATAACAGTACATGTTCACTGTCCTGTTTTTTCCTTTTTCATTAATTTTCCTCATGTCTTGCCTGATTTAAGCCTGTACCTCCAAACTTGCAGAGGCTTTAAGAAGCATCTTTAGTTTTATTTAAGAGCAGCTCTGCTGACTAAAGATATATACATATATACATACATACAAATATATATATATATACACACACACAAACATACATGCATATGTATGTGTGTATATATATACACATGCACATATTCTGGTACAGCCATGAGCAATTAGAAAATAAAAGCTTTAAAATAATAATCAGTACACTGAGTAAATTATAGACAGGACACTCTGCACAAGGTGTGGGATCATCTCCTGCTCATTGCCCCATTTCCATCCCAGACTCTCCATTTTTATTTCAACCTCCACCCCAAACCACAGGGAGGTGCCTGCTCTGGGTTGTCTTATTTCCCTACATGGGAAAACTTTCAGCCAGTAGTTTTTGTCTTTTTCTCCCCTCATTAAGCAATGATCTTTAAAAAAATCCCTAAATTTATTTGCCTTGCACATACAATGAAAGAGGCAAAGATTTATTTCAGATTGAAGCAGTGGGCACTGGAGGCAAAAGAGCTTTGCTAGTTTTCATTAGCTGAGGAGTTGGCTTGATGCAATCACAGTGTACATGCCAATAAAACTGAAAGGTAACCAGCTGTTTTATTCCAACTACTATATGGGGGTTTTTATTTTTCCTCGAGGAATTTTGCAATATATGATTTGTATAAATTGCTTTTATATGTAATTAGTATAGCAATAAATATTTTCTGAACTGCAACTCTTCTTCTAATTTTGGTTTTCTAGGCAAGTCTAGCCAAGTCATAGCAAAGAACACAGCATCAGAAGAAAGTTGTTGCAACAAAGCTGAAATCAATGTCAATAAAATAATGCCAATATCATTTGTAGGAGCAGAAACACATAGAAATTTCCTCCTACATCTTGAAAAATGTATTTATAAGAAACCTTAGGTTTCATTTTTTTTTTTAAATGTTGTATAGAGTACTTTTAAGGTAATACTAAAAACACTATCAGCTTAAGAAATCTGAGTCAGTTCCTTATATGAATAAAATTCATTCAGCACACACAGCATGCCTTACTGCATGAGCTGTAAATTGTCCCTTTGTTATTTAAACAGGACAAAAGAGGCCCTGAAACAAACCAAAGCACTTTAAATACTTCCCTGGACAGAATTTCAAGACACCTTCATCTGTGAACATCCAGTGACTTATGTTTGAAGACATTAAAATGTGTTTGCCCATAAAAGATAATCTCTGGTGCTGCCTTGGATGGGCTCTTGGGCAGGGTGGTCCCACTGCTGAGTTTTGTGTTCAAAATCCACGAGGCAGAGCTGAATCCAAAGCAGGAGTCCATGCATCAGGTAGGAACCAGCTGAAGCTCCAAAATTCCCAACCCTGATGGGATCTGTGCCACTTTCTGATGTCCAAGCTCCATTTGATCTCAGACTTCACTGACACAAATCTGGCAGACATGATGGTTCCTTTTCTGTGAGCTTGATTTGAAAAAAAAGAAAAAAAATTACTAATTTTGAATGATAGACAGATATATTGAAAATATATAAAGGTAAAGAAAAAGTTTGTTTTCCAGAATCTTATGAAGACTTCATGTGTGCAGAGATCTTCTTTTTTTTTTCTTCTGAGCCATTAAAATCCATTAAGCCAAGACCTCAGGATCTAAAAGCTGTAAGTAATTAGGCATTGACCAAAACAAACCATTTTGCTGTTGTGTCTTTTGTGTCAGCAGCATTCACATTAATGCAACAGGACCCACCAGAAGAGCTGATATGGTCAATAAGTCATGAACTAAAATACTTCCTTCTTCCACAATTGCTCCTTTATGTTATGAATTTGCATTTTAATAACTCCCTAATTATTTATTTACTTGGTATTGTTCATGGCATGCAATTTAAGGTATTTTAACTGCATGTTTAATTGACTATATGCATAATAACTACTGGTAAAACACATGTAATTATGAAGATTGTAAAATGTGTATTATACATAAGTAATAGTCACTGTTCTGTTTCAGGGCTCCTTTTAACAAAGACTGCAGAAGTAATTAAAAACTTAATCTAGTCTAATCACAAGAATTTCTATATTATGAAGTGCCTTCATTTGCAAAACAAAGGGAGAATAAGACTTCCAAGAGCTAAATCATTTTGATCTCTGCCCTTTGCCTGTTTTCCAAGGGACATTGCAATGGGCAGAGCTTGGCTTGCCAGCCTGGACTTCCACCCTTAGCTGATTGTCCATGCTATTGTAGTCTCCATCCAACCTTTTAATCCTACCTGAAATGCACTTACTTGTGGTTGCATTAATAATAATTGCCAGCTCCTTGGCATCAGATACAGTCTACCTTAGTGCTACTTTACTGTCTGGAAATTCCAGTTCCTGGCGTCAAGGGGCTCCAATCACTTCCACAATTTCTAGAAATAGCTGTGACCTGCTTTTTTGCACCATTTCCATCCTTTCAGGCTGAACCCGAGCTCCTAGAAACAGAACTCTATTGAAGCATGAGCTTTTTTAGTACTTACTGCTTGGTAACTTTGTTTTTCCTATTTAATTACAGGTTTCATGTTTAGGGTACGAAGAAGGACATCTTGTCAAGGCACCTTTTCATGTGTGGACAGACCATAAAAATGTAGGTAGGGGCTTCTGTTCCACAGTGGGTGCCCCTGTGGTGTTCAGAAATTCCTCACTGCTCTGTTATCAAGCTGTTCAGAAAAGAAAGAAAAAAAGAACCTGAAGTGCAACCAACTCCTACTTGGGTACCTCAAACCAGACGTTATCTGGTGGTGTGGGACCAAATGTCAAACTGGACAAAGAAGGCAAGGATACAGTGAGTTGGGCTATTGTGGAGAAAGAGCAGGAATAAAAACAATGTGGACAATAGTGACATTTCTGTCCGTGCAGTGGGTGCAACACTCCCACTTGTTTAATCTGAAAATCTTGTGGGGTGCAAGCTCTTGTAGTTAACACAGCTGTTGTTAAAACCCACTGCAGCATAGACGAACCATTAGTGTTCTTACCATTAATAACTGCCATTTTGGGAGTCAGTCTAGGTGAAAATGATTTAATTAAAATTGCCTTAATTAATGTGATTATTGCACCAAATAAAGAGGACAACATATTAATGCTTCTCTGAAGAATACTTTTTCACTTCTTCTATTGAAAGATTTAGCATTTACTGACTCAGTAAATTATTGAGTCATTAATTTATGCTTGGGGGATGAGAAAGTTATTTTCAATAGAATTAAATCTACAACCTGATGATGTGAGGGACTCCTCATGAGATTGCCTGTACTGTAAATCAATCAATTTCTCCCAGTTCAGGGCTTTGGAGCACCAGCTAAGCTTGCTTTTTTACAATGGGGGCACAAGGACTGTTTATTTTTCTTCCAGATAGGGTGGATGGTGCCTGCCATAAGTCAGCTGAGGTGAGGAGAGGGGGAAGAGGTAAAATGAATATACAGGATAGAGAAGCTAATAAAACCCCTTCTTTTACACAGGACCACTTGGCAATAAGATCACAAGTGCAGGCAGACAGGGAGATTCCTATTTCAATCACATTGACTCTTTAAGAAATAATGTATTTATTTATTTGCTTCGTGGCATCAACATCATCTTATTTAGCTTTGCACTGTGAAGGTATTTAGCATACTAATCCCATTAGTAGGTAATATCCCTGCCAGAGTTCCTGAGGAAAGCTTATCACCACTCCTATTGTTCCACTGCTCCTGACTGCTCAGGAGACAAGAGCCCAGAGAATCAGATACTGAAATTTAAGACCAAATTAGATCCCCACACCTTTGCTCCAAAGCATCTTGGAAGTGTTAAACTGCTAAGGTGCTTAATCTGATGACTCAGGGGAGTCTTGCTCCTCCTTAGCAATGAGGCTGCACCTGCAACACAAATGCAGTATAAGCAAAGGATCTGCTTAAAACAGAGCTGTGACTTGACTGGTAAGAAAAAGGTAAAAGCATACAGAGTGGGTGGGATCTGTCTAATTCAGATTTCCTCCCATCTGTAAAAAAGTACTGTTTCCATTTGTTCTTTTTGACAACCTCTCAGAAGAGGACTCAGGAATTTAGAGAGAAAAATGAATGCACTTGGAAAAAAGCTAGACAAATTTGGGAATCTTTCTGTTCCCACAGACCTCTGTTTACAGAGCAGACACAGCCAAGATGAGCTTGGAGCAGCAGTGAAAGTGCTGGCTCCTTACCCAGGTGCTTTTTAACACTCCTGCCAGTTCAGAGGAATAACACAGCTTCCCCTGCTGTCATGTACGTGACCACAGGCTGATGTGCCCAGGGGTCAGCTGTTTGCAAGTGCACACGTATTTTGTGTAGTTTATTTTTTAGCAAATGCACCTCTCAATTTAAAACCTGTGTTTTTTAAGGCCCTATTTGAAATGTTGTGTTGACATGGGATGAGTCTTCAATTTTTGTTTAACACCATTTTCATTCCATTGGTAGCTTTCATAATCTGCTGGTAAAATCATGCAGGAATAAGACTGGTCCTAAATCTAGATCATATTTGAATCAAAAAGCCAAAGTGGTCTCTGGGTTGCAAAATAAAAACTTGAATCATATGAAACCCTCTGCAGGTCAAACAGTAACTGGATGAAAATTTATTTCATCAGAGTCCTGAGGAAGGACCTGAGTGAAGGTAAAAAGCTTTCCTAGCTGAGAGCAGGGGACAGAGCTCACGGTGCTGGACTTGGTGGAGGAACAGAAGTTGGTTCCTGTGGATAAATCCCAACTGTGAGTCAATGAAGTCAATCAAGGAAATATCTAATCACTTTAATGCCCTGTTGCTCATGAAGAAATAATATTAAAAAAAAAAAATCACTAAAGAAGATTTTCAAAATTGCAAACATTCCATCTATACCAGAATTTCAGTTTCCCATTAAGGCCACAGCAGATATTTAGTCCTGCATTAATATTTGTAAAGACTCCTAAAAGTGCTGGGCTGAGGAAAGAAAAATAAGGCCAGGTGCTGATGGAGAATTTGGGGCAGCTGCTTGACAAACCATTTTGATGGAGTGTTTTGGAGGGAGGACTGCAGGGGTGGAGTGGGTGGCTTCAGCCAGTCTGTCTCTGAAATGGTCTGACAGAGCTGTATGAGAGGTGCAGGAGATAAAATTAAAATTGTAACCACTACCTCAGCAAAGCCCCAATACCTCCTTCTCCTCAGAACCTCCTGTTTGATGCCCCTTGAAGGAGGAATCTCTTTGAAGGTCCATCAGTGAAGAAAGCTGTGGCAATTCTTATCATGGCTGGACTCCACTTCCAAGGCCAGGGAAATTCCAGCAAAACTTCAAGATCCATCAAGGTGGTTTAGCTCTTATTCATCACCCTCCTGGCATCCAGGCTTGAAATTCTTAATGTGATTAGTGCCTGGAAAGGATTTTCATCCTGCTCACTTTACTCACAGCCCCTGGTAAAGTGCAAGTCCTGGTGGTGGGGAGGAGAGGGTCCACTGGAAATCCCCCTTTACAGCAGGGGTGAGATGGCAGGGCTCTGTCCCTTCAGATCTCACGGCACCTGAATGTGCCTTCATGGCAAACAGAGCCTCAACAATCCCATCCATCCACCACAGGAGCTCTGAGAAGAGAGAACACAAAACTGGAGCTGCTGTGGCACAAGCACAGCCCGCCAGGAGGAATGCCTGCAAACATTCTGACACTGGAGTTCTGAGTAATTCCATTTTCCATAAGGTCGCTGGCATCTGGTGTGTTATTAAGTAACTCAGCAGAGATCTGTTAAATGCATAACCTCCCTGCACAAAGGACACATTCTTGTGCTGGTTTCTCCCTTTAACCCGTGCTTCCCTTTGATGCTTGCCTGCTCCACAGCTGCCAACCATGATTTTGCAAACTCGGTTGAAACATTTCAGTGGGACAAATCCCCTGTTTCCTCCCTGCCATCCTCATGGGTTTATGGTCAGAACCTCCATTGCTTTCAGCCTGAAATTTCCCTTTGCTTCCCTGCAAATCCTTGGACTTGTTTCATAAGATGCACCAAGATATTTCACCAAGAGAACAAACACCTGAAAAAGGTAAGGATTAAACTTGGTCAGCCACAGCAGGTGACTGTAATAGCAGGAAAAGATGAAGCAGATGACAGGACTGAGCTGTGCTTTGTTCTCATTGGAGGATGATGGAGGACGTGGTAGAATTCAGACAAAATGCAAGATAACTGTTACGAGGAAAATTGTAAGGAATGACTGATATAAAAGTTTATTGAGTTTTGCTCATCAAATACTGTGGAAGATGCTAGAGGTGGCATTTTGACTTGGATTCAGCAGGTCACAAGGGTTTGTGGAGGGCTGGTTTCAGGAATGTTGCTGTAGCCTCTCTGAGCACTATTACAGCATAAAGCAGAGCACAGCCTTACCTGAATCTGAGCTCTCACTTTGGGCTGCGTTGAAAGCAAATGCCAAACAGATAATATTGATTTAGGATTAATTTTGCCACAGAGATAAAAGCTCTTGCAGCCAGGATGGGTCAATGAGCATCAACCCAAGTATCCTCCAGCTAAAACCTTTCCTTACACGGAAAAAGGAAGAAGAAGATGTGGCTGACAGGATAACTGGATCAGCACAGTCATAGTGGAGTGCTTCTGGCCTCCTTAGCCTTCATCTATTTCTCTTTGTGACACAGGAGGACTTTGGATTTTGTAATATTTGTAATTCCCAAAGTCTTTCGGACATGACATGTGCCATCAGGGTGACAAGGAAAAGCTGTAAGCTCAGGATTAAGTGCCCATGTGGAAGCAGCACAGGAGCAGAAGTTTCCTGAGTGGCAGCTCCAAACTTGGCTTTTCCTGAGTCAGAGAAGGCAGGATGTGAACACTCAGCCCTTGTCTCGTCCTGTTCCTCACAGGAGGTAAAGCTGATCCAATTGTCACATGTTCATGGTGAGGAGGGAGGATGTTACAGCTCTGCAGTCAGTCAGCTGTGACAGTGACCCCAGGAGTGCTGCAGCCTTGAATAATGCAGACATTTAGCACCTATCTTCATACCAATTCTGCTGATTTGGCTGCAGAAGAAAGAAAATTAAGGTCATTAACATCAAGTGTAGGGAAAATAAAAGGAAGAAACTGCCTTTTGCAGCCCCATTCTGATACTCCTTTCAGTTCCTACAATAACCAATACTCACAGTGTTTATAACAGTTATCTGCTCAAGCATTAAATTAATCAGAAAAAAACCCACAAAGTTAAATATACACCCGTTAATGGTGAAGGTCTGAATGTATCCAGTCAGGTAGGAAGGGAACTGTGCAATTTCTCAGTGCCCTTGAGTTCTTTTCCACCACCATGGCACATTTCCTTCAGGAGGAATCTTGATTTATCTCATGTCTGCAGCACCCTCTTCATTTCACCACAGTCCTGGGTTTTAATACTTCCATTTGCAAACCTCCAAAGACCTTGGTTGGTATAAGGCTGTGGAAGTGAAAGAGATTCTTTTTACCCACTTCCCTAGGGTTTATATATCTTCATCTCCCTGACACTTGTTTTCATAGAATATTTGATTTTTTTTGTCCCTTTCATGTGTGTTGCAGGCTCAGTTAATGTGGGAATCTCTGCTTCCCACTCAAGGGAGACCCACCTTCTGGGACTTTATCTTAACTAGAAATGATCATCTGTGTTATTCAGAAACCTCTATGTAAATAACACTCCTGACAAACATCTGCATAATTAGGGTCCCTCATGAATATGACATCCTGTGGCTTAGGGTAAACTATTACTTGATTTATGAAATATTCTGAAATCCCACTGGAATGTGGGTTATGTCCAATCACTTTCTCTTTGTTTTTGACTCCCTGCATTATATGCAGATAAATTCATCTCAATCCTATCAATGTTTCCTTCTAATGAAATGTTAGTCTTCCATAGCAGGAGCAGTGAGAAGTACCCAGAGAACTTTAACTTGTGCCCTCTTCTGCAGGGCATGTGTAATTTGCTCATTTAATAATGATTTTAAAATGTTTAAAATCTAAACAAAACAACAAGTTCCTACTCTTGTATTCAGGTGTGAGTTATCCATCTTTCATGATGAGACAGGCATAATAATTATAGAAGCCCTTGGGCCAGCATACATGAGCATTAAAGTGAATTATGACATGATCAGACTGCTGAGGAAAGCCACAGTTATTTTGCAGAAATGGGGCCAAATTCTACTCCCCTGAAACTGGTCATGATGCTACAGAAGTCAGCAGTTACCTTCCTGTGAAATTTGCTTCATGCAGCCTAGTGTAAACTTGGGATTTCAGCCCTGTCATACTTGTACACTCTGCTGCCAAGAAAATAGCACTGAAACAAGACGCTAATTTTTCAGTTTTACATTGCAAGTGTGCCTCCAATGCTCTGTGAGACAATGGGAACAAAACAAGAGATGTACACAGATTTAAAATACGTGTGGTTTCCAAAAGCACAGCATAAAGGGGGAAAGTGAGAGAATTCTACAGCTACAACAGTTTGACCAAAGATCAGAGAAGTCAATGGGAGTCTTTCCATTTTTCATTCAGTGAGATTTAGATCAGATCCCTTTGGGGACTCATAATGAAGTTTATTTCCATTATAAATATACAGTTGATATGTCAAATTTTACTACCATCATGAGAAAACGATTACACACAGAGTCACAGCCCAGCTGAAATTCACTTGAAAGAAAACTGCAGTAAGTTACTATTGCCAAGTTTTAAAGGGAGTGACATTTGACAAGAAAAACATTTATACTTCTTAGATACAATCACTAAATTTTATCCTTTCTGTGATGATCAGTCTATTGCATTCATTAATGAGAAACCTGTCCCTCTCAAAGATTGATCCTTACTGACCTTTTCCTTATCTTCCTCCTGATCTTAGTATATGACATTTTTTTCCTTGAGAAGGAAAAAAGATATGTATTTTTACACTGAAATAGCTAAATGCTTGAGGAGTTTGGATAGGTGCACATGCTGCAACCAACTGGTTTTGAAGTAAATTTTTGGTTGTCTTTTACAAATTAGCTCCTTTTTTTTTTTTTTTTTTTAATCCCTTCTAGTGAAGACAAAGCATTAGTGCAAAGGCAATAATTTTTTATGATCTGAAACTAGACTGTCTGACTTACAGCTTTCTTTCTCTGGGTGTTACATTTATATGAAGCATATCCTAACTCAGGGTCAACCACAGCTTTTGTGAAGACCTCTCTATTTAAAAAATGAACAAACCCAACCCAACATGTTATTATTTACAGAGGAAATTGGTATGGAAAAGAGTCTTTGACCATATTTACATCAGAATCTATTCTTTCCTGTTTGAAAAATGAAGTGATCGACACACTTTCATTGAGTACTCAAAACTCAGAATTTTCAACCACTTCTACTCATTATGAACATAATTTGCTTTTGGTGGGTGGAATTTTCGTTAGTCTCTGAGCTGGCTGGCGTGTTTTGATAACTGAAAAACAAAGTGAAAATCTCAGCAATGTGAAAGTAAGTTTGTTTATTTTCCCAAATGACCTTACTGGAATTCTCTCCCCAAATTAAAAACACTTTAATACATATTGATAAGTTTCACATGCCCCTGACTTTGAGGGATACCATTAATTCTGATTCTAAATCACTAAGCTCTGTCTGTATTTCATATTCTCCCGTTTCTGCATTCATTGACAGGTTGTAAAGAGGATGTAACAGACTGAGTCTAAGAAAGAAATACAGCAAAGAGATGAAGGAGTGTTTTTTATCTGTCTGTCTCCTCAAGTCTTCAGATGGTGACTAGATGCCTACAGATAAGACATTTCTTAATCAAGGAGTTGGAGAACTCTGTAGTTAAATGACATTGAGTGAGTCATAGAGGAGATCAGATCATCTAAAGAAACCTTTAGAATATGCATCCCTCTGAATACAGATAATTATTTTCCAGGAGTCGAAGAGCAGATCTTTCTAAATCAGTTCTTTTGGTGGGAAGAGGAGCTTCAGGGGTCCTGTGTGTCATTTTCAAAGGCCCTAAATGGTGGAGCTGACCCAGGGCAATGTGACAGAAGTGACTGGCTGAAATTCTGTCTCCAGTGAGCCCAAGGGGGAGTCTGAATTCAGCGTGGCCACGTTACCACCCAGGGTGTCAGTGGGAAAATTGCCAGTCTAAACCAAGAGAAAGCAATATATTTAACCCCAGGAAGCAAAATAGAAAAAATATTCCAGTCCCCAGTCCCTCATCTCCCCACAGAGCCTCCCCCCCAAGCCAGAGATAGGAGCCAAATGGAGTACCATCAGATTTACAGGTCTGTCAAGGTAGGAGGTGTTTGGGGCAAGTCTCAGCACAAGACATGTGAGGCAGGGAGGTCTTTTTCTTTCTCTAGCTCATGAAATGGGTAACTAAGTGTAGGAAATGGGGGTACAGCCATGAGATAGGAAGGCAGGGAGGAATTGGACAAAACAAAGTTCATCAGTGGGCTCACAAAATCACAGAATGGCTGAGGTTGGAAGGGGGCTCTGGAGGTCACCACATCCAACCCAGCCTCAAGCAGCTAATGTGGGCTGCCCAGGGCTGTGTGCAGGTGGTTTAATCTCACACAGACATCCAAGGGCATACTCCACCATCACCATTCAGTGATGATTCCATCACTCCTTTCTTCCCGGTGCAATCTCAACCCAGCTCGCTCAGTGCTGCTGTTTCTCATCCATTAATGGATCTCCCATGAGGAATTTCTTGACATGCAGGTAGCTCATAAACCCACAGTTTTTATGGGAGTCAGGGGCAGAGCTTAATTCTAGTTACAGGAAACAGGAGGAAGAAGGGGGGACTTTGAGGTGTTTTACTGTAATTTAAATAGGCTTCCAAGATACAAGGAGCTGGCAGTAATGTCAGAGGTTACAAGGAGTTTCCATACAACTGCAAACCCAGATTCCTCCATCCTTATGCACAATGTGGGAGAAGAGTAGGCAGAGGTAAGTGGCAGAAGCAGGAGGAGGAAGAGAGCTGTTCCTGGCTCTGGTTTGTCTCTCCCTCTTATCAGATCTTAACTTCACAGTAGCAGCTTCCACAGCAAACTCCTTTCCAGCCTGACTCCCTAGAGATGGGGAATTTCAGAGACAGGAGAGCAGCTCATTCTGGCTGCAGCAAATGTGGGATCCCTCCATGGCACAGCCTGCTTTCCTCTGCCTGCAAAGGATCCCCGAGGAGATGGGTTAATTTGTTGTCATTAGGTGAATCCTGACAACATTAAATCTGTGCTGTGATTCTTTGATCACCTGTCTGTGATTTTTTTTCTAATTGGTCAAGATTTCCTCTGCTGGATACATATTTCAAACTGTAAAAGAAATCAATCCCCTACCCAACTATTTTATGCTTGTAGATGTCCCAAAGAATGTCACTGAATGAACTGAAGTAATTGGGGACACACTGTGGCATAACACAACACAATTGCTCTACTGAGATTGTTCTGGTTTTACATCCACTTATGTACCACAACAGAAATCCATGCACTGTTAACATTTTCAATCATTATTTCATTCTCTTTTTTTCCATCATTTTGGATGATATTTCCTGTTTTAATCCATCCTGGGTACAATTGTGTGTTCTTTCCCTTACAGTTCCCAGGGCAGATGGAAGAAAATGGGCATCAGTTTAGATTGTCTGTGCCAGGAAATATATAATAATGCCGTCATTCTTGAGACAACTCTGCAGCAGCAGGCTCAGACAGCTACAAAGTAGAGCACATGCATGGATTTGTCATCCTGTCTTAAACAACATTGGCTTCTTTGTCAATTGTGAGGAAACAGGGGGAAAGCCCCTTGGAGATGAGCCACACGTTTATTTGTTCCTGAGCTCTGATAGCAATGTTGGCTGCAACACAATCCTTTTTTTAGAAAAGAGGTGAGCATCTTGTGCAACTTGCTCAGAAAAGTCAACAGATGTGTTTGACAAATGCACTTCCTTGACACAAGTTGGCTTGTGGCACCCGAGGACAGGATGTGTGTGACATAAATGCCATGTTCCAGACAGAGCAGGAGTGCTGTTACCTGTTCCCACTTCTGGTGGGAACAAAAGCCATCAATCACAGTAATGATCTGTGGGCAGGAGTGCCCTAGCACACTACTGGCACAGAGTGAAACAAACCTTGGGGAATATGTGAGCAGGATCCTCCTGTTCTGCTCTCCTGCACCAATGTCCACCAATCCATGGTGGTGGACATCTGATGTTTCCATTCAAACTAATGATTTAGTAAGGCTGTGCTTCTGGCAAGTTCAGCTGAGTGGGGCAGGTCCTTCTGAGAGGAGTCACTGCTCCACCTCCTCCTGCTCATTCAGAGCATGAAGAGATTCACTGCTCCCTTTGTCTCATGGACAAGTAAATGCAGGCTTTGTGGACCTGAAGTCCTACTGGCTGCCTCAGCATCTGTTTCCAGGGTGCCAGAGGGAAGAAGGCACTTTCAGAGTTGTAGATTTTTCAGTATTTTTGCCTTCATCAAATATTTGGGGGATATCACGAAAATATTAATTTCTAACTGCAGGGGGAGATGCCTTTTACTGGTAGATGCTCTGTTTCTCAGGCCCTGTGAGAGAAACAAAGTCCAATGCTGAATGATGTCATTTAGGTGGTTGCACACCCCATCCTTACCTGTGCCAGAGGCTGGGCCATCCACAAACAGTGTAAGTCAGGTCCCAAGGCACACAAACAGCACCTGAGGAGCTGTACTCGCACTGAGACACACACACAGCCTACCCAAGCACTTCACAAGGGGGATGGTAACATTCTAATGCCTCCCAGCAAGCAGTGTTAAGAGGTTTGGTAACTCAATATGAATTCTGAAATGCACAGACACATCTGTGTCAAGCCCTGATGAGAATGTGCCTCTGAAGCACTCCAATAAAACACCTGCAGCCTGGGTGATTTTTGTGCTGCCTTTAGATAAACACATGCTCCCTCATAACAGCAGCCTTGCTGTTTAACTTGATGTACTTGCAGATCATGGAGTATGAAAATGGGTTCTGGTGATATCAGTGCTGCAAATCCTGATGGCAAAACACATTTCCTTTAAAAACTGAATGTCACAACTGGTGGATGACATCTAACTGAGTGACACACTTCCACACACATTAGCACATGCTTTGCTCAAAATAGAATGACTTCATTTTAAAGAAAATCTCTACAAGGGAAGGGAAGAGATGCACCTCTTCCTTCTCGGTGCATTAGGAAGGTTTGAGAATTCCCCACTCTCCTACTTGTGTCTTGAATTTCAGCTCCCTTTAAAGTCAAAAAGTAGCATTGGATGTTCATTTCCAGCACTCCTGTATCAAGGGAGGGCTCTGTATCGTGCCCCATTGCATCCCAAGAACAAAAGATGACTGAGACACTGAATGTGTTTAATAACACACGGAGCTCAGGGAACATTTGATGAAGCAGGATGGCTCTTTTGCTGTTGCTTTTTCACCACAGACGTCTCTAGCAAGAGTGCCCAGAGAGGCCAGAGAACCCTGTAAAGCAGCTGAGGCCAGTTGCCAACATTTAGGCATAATTCAGGTCATCTCATCCTAAAAGAGCCCAGAATAAACTGTATCAACTGCTACTTCTTCCCATCCTGGACCCCCACAGCAAAGTGTCGCTGGAACAGATCCCTCCCACCAGCTTCTCAGCTGGTCTGAGCCTCCCTGTAATAGATTAAAATAAATAATGATGATGGGGAATTAATAGCTAACTAATTAAGGTTTAGAAAGACCAGCGAAACCATCCCAGAGCTAAGAAGCTTTCCACAGCTTAGGTTTGAGGAAAAGTTGACACATGAGCAATGTTTAGGTTCTAATCCTCCTCTATCCCATGCTCAGTCTCAGTGACAGGAACATACCTCTGCATCTCTCTTCTCTTCTGAATTTTATAGTTCTCCTCTCCTCTGTTACCGTTCAGCCTCAAGACTGGAAAATATCTTCTGAATTTTCAACAAGCTGTTGTCTCCCTCATCACAGCTCTTATTCCTCTCTTCCCTTAGGAAACATAGCTCATTAAAGATCAAGAAGAGCCTAGCTCAAATGTAGGTTTTATTTATAGAGTTTCCCCTTCCTTTCCCTCCCCATCTCCCCTTCATTTTTCTCAGTGTATTTTATTTTCACCAGCTGCACCAGCCTCTCAAAAACAACTTTCCAGCTCTGTAGCTCCATCAGTGTTACAGGAGTTATCCTGCATTCATAGGAAAAGATCCCAGGTTTATCCCAGCTTCTTTATCATTTAACCACTAAAAGCTACATTTTACAGCTTCTGCAATCTTTCAAGCTTTCCTTAATAAGGGGTACTTATCCTTGTCACAAAAAGGTAACCTCAGGATTATACAAGAATAAAACTTTCTTTTGTCTTTTCTTCCAGGTGTCCATATGTCTGCAATGGGGAATCTGGCCAGCTCACAGAAACTTCCTCTCCTCTGAGAACTGCATACTGAGGCAAATTCCCAGCTTATTAAAAAATAGTTGTGTTATTTTGCCATCTTGTTTGTTCTGCAATTCCACTGTATTCCCCCTCTCCTTTTTTTTCTTTCTTTTTTTTTTTTTTTTTTTAAATTATGCCGCTGGCTTTTGGAGATAAAAAAAAAAAAGGAAACAGAAAAGAAAAAAAAGCCAAGAAATTTCAAAATATATCTTTGTTTTGGGCTGTATGTCACTTCCAAACTTCTGTAGGAATTGATATGAACATCCCAGTATTCAGATGCTATTTGTCCAGTGGAAAGCTGTTTGCATGAAGAAGTACACAGAAGCTTCCAAAAAACCCCTAAAGGTCTTAAAGTATGTTATAAAGCTGCTCTTGAGCTTCTCACAGAAGTGCCTTAACTTCACTGCTGCTGAAGTCTTTTCCAAAGTAAATGAAATCAAAACTGGAATGGCTAAAACTTGAGTAACACTGTCCCAGAGTTTAATGTGGTCCAAACACTCAGTTTCAAAGTTTAGCTTAGTTGTTTTAGTTTTCCTGAATGATTCCTAAGACAGCTTTTCAGTTCAGTGGTGGATTTTCTTCGCTTGTTTGGTTTCTTTTTTTTTACCCCATCTTATAACTTCCTAGACTTTGAAGGTAAAAGCGAGATATGTTGAGATCCAGGAAACTGCTCCTTCAAAATAAAGGACAATGTTTTGGTCTGTGGCTTCTTTAATGAAGACACAAAACTGACCATAACAACATATTACATCTTTTTAGTTATACTTCATCCTTCATTACTTTTTGATGGAAAGGATTGACAAAATTCCTTACATCCTTTATTTGAATGCTATAAAAGTACTCTAGAATTTTTTCCTTAATATACACTTGAGAAAAAACTGAGCAGACAGTGCAATGTTTGTTGGTGAATCACCCAAAGGGCACCCAGGCTCCAACACCACACTGTTGCGTAGCTTGTTTGCAACTTCACTTAATTGAATTTTGCAATGCCGTTTCACAATGCCACTTTGTAAGGCTTCCTTTGTAAGAATCCTGTTCCTTGGTATTTAAAAACCCCAGCCAGGCTTTGGAGAGGAGGATTTCAGCTCTGCCTGCTCCTGGCTTTTCGTGATCTCTGCCTGCTCCGTGCGCTGGGAGCAATCGCGCATCCTGCGGGGCGCGGATGGAGGGAGGGATTGCACCTCCCAATCCCGACACATTTTTATCCTTTTGACACCACACAGAGAACCAACAGCCCCATTCCATCACCCACAGCCCCTGGTGCCTCCTCAGTGCCCAGTGGTCATGGTTTTAATGTGTGTTTGTCCTGCCCTGCCACAGCAGAGCCGTGGAGTCTCCCGTTCTCCGGCACAAAAACACTTTTTGGTGAATTTTCACCCACCCTGCCAAGCTGGGATGCTGAACAGTGGGAAGAGCTCATTATGCCTTAATGGCCTGAGTGGGTCCAGCATAGGGCTGGGAGTGCAAGTGTTTATGGAAGGATGAAAAGAAAAGGGAAAAAAAAAAAAGCTTTATGGAGGAAGGTATGATGTCACCCAGACCACAGCCTATTTCTGGAACTAAGCTGTGAAACCCATGATACATTTTGACACATAAATGTTGCCAAGGAAAACTGATAATATAATTGTTCATACGGTCACAGCCAACTGTTTTTCAGATAAGGAGTTAAACTCTTCTATGCAATACAGTATTTGTGGAACGTAGCACCTAGTCATTCCCTGCTTTCATTGGCTCTGGGATTACTTATATCATATTTAAATAAAAGGACTAGATTATTGGGTACCATAAGAACAAGGCATTGCTTATGGTCTTGCAGCATTTATCTTAAGTCAATACAAAAGTTTTGAGTTCTAAAGCCTATGTCAAGGGCAGTGAAACAAGGGCCACATTCAGTGAACTAGTGAATTGTTGATTTTTTAATGCACATTTAAGTATCTTATTTTGGGGGCTCAGATATAGTCAGATGATTCAGTTAAATACAGCTTAATTTAAAAGAAAAAATTGTGTCTGTCTGAGGAACCAAATCTGATATAAAATATTTAAAGTTATTATGTGCAATTTGTTCTAGATAAGGCTAATGATCAAACAACTTCCTCATCCCTGCCACAGCACAATTTCCCCAGAGATAGAGGTCCATTTTTGCATCCTTCATATGAGCTTTGTTCTTGGGAGCTTGACAGGGCTCCACAATGTAATTATAGAGTTATTAGGAGTAAGTAATACCAGAAAAAAAAGATACTTTATAAATGCAGATAGGGAAGGGACAGGTTCAGATGTGAAACAGAGAGACACTGTAACAGAGACATAAAAACTGCTCAGAGGGGCTCAGGACACAGAGCAGAGTGACAGCCAGGACTCACGGTGTGCAGGGAACAAGTGGAGCACTGAAGGGTGAAGTCTGGGCATGAGAAGCAAGTAGAACATCTCTGCCACCTGCAAAAATGCAGGCAGGCCAGAGTTTAAAAAATATTTGTGTGACCACTTAAGAGTTTCAGAAAACCAGAAGTCTCCCTGAGCCTTAGACTCTTTTGCTCTCTCCAAAAGCTTGTAATGTCTTTATTTTTTTCCATATTTACAGGCAGACTTTAAACTACAAGATTATAAAATGGTGTAATTATTTAAATCAACACTCTCTACTCCTCAAATTCTGAAATTTCTGATTACAATGAAATAAAATGAAGTTTTTGTCCTGGTTTGTAGTGGATCCCTGCAGTTCATTTGCAGCTATGGTCAATTTACGTTCTTATGGAAAGAAAAATAGGTCTCTGGTTGAGTGTTTCCTTCTAACACAGAATAGCCTCAGTGCGAGAATGGAGTGAGTGATTTTGGCCACGAACCTGCTGTGCTCCTGACTTTGATGGTGTCTGCAGCTCCATGGACAATTCAGATGGGAGTGATTTGTGCTGGTGTTATTCCCATTTCCCCCAAATCAGCTTTCCTGCCATGGTGTGATGCTGTGCTGTCCCTGGGGCGGGGTGCAGGGTCACTGGAGGCTGGCTCCATGTGCAGACCCTGCCTGGTGGTGCCTGTGCAGAGCTGCCTCGGCTGTGCTGTGTTTTCCCAGCTGCTTTCCTGGCTTCCAGCACCAGCTCTCCATGTCCAAGGGTCTGTAACACACCATCTCCCCGTGGTGGGAGTGTGAGGGTGTGATCAGTGAGCTCCATCAGATGCTGCTGAATGTACTTAAGGAAAATAACATCTAAGGAAGGGCCACTTCTACCTCCTTGAGCCCAGTTCTTTCTGCCTGAAAGTCTCTTCCCAGGTGTCTCTTCACATTGCCCAGCAATGTCTGCAGGGTAGCTTGTCTTTGACTTCCCATGCCTAATAGACCATATCACATCATTATACTAAACCAGCAGAAAAGTTTGGACTCTGCTCTCCTCTCATTCCCTGCCTTGAGCCAGAGTTTCAAGTTATTTTTCTAATGTACACTGATTTATCTTTTCCTTCCTCAAGTAGCAATTTCCCAAATAAAGGGTCAGGGCTGATTGGCAGTGCGGAAGTGGGTGGCCAGAAGATGTTTTTATATATTATTCCTCCTTTCTGCAGACAGGACATGAATTCCAGAGGACTGAGTGCTGCTGCCAGCTCAGCATCAGCTCCATCCCGACCTTCACTGCGTGTTGTTCTCCCAAGAGCAGCAGAGTGCAGCCTTGCCTGCTGGAGCTTGGGTTTCTGTGTAATTGGTTCCCATGGTACTGAATTTACAAGGTCGAATTACACACCCTGCCTTCAGCAGGGACCTTTCCACTGGCATGGTGCCAATCTGATGGCCAAGAGTCTCCCATTCAGTAGGGGACCAACTCACCCACCCATGTTCTTGAGCCTCCTGTCTCCTCCAGTTGGAGTCCTCCTAGTCTAGGAGATTAATTGAGGTCTTCAAGTGTTGAGCATAGGAACTGCACAGACTTGGGCAGAAGTTAAACCAAATGAAGGCATAAATGATTAGAGGGAGCAGGGCATGGTCATTTGGAAAGATTTAGTTGTATATTCAGTGAGGAGGTTTAACTGGGGACAACGCAGATAATCCTGCGATGTAGAGAAGGAAAATTTGCATTTATACCCTGAATATCAACTGTTCCTGCCAGTTGTGGGAATTGTAACACTTGTGGGAAACAGGTGCTTGCTTGCTCCAGTGTTCACAGAACTCTCTTCCCCACAAACCCCTCAGTTTGCAGAGAAAAAGCTGTTTGTACATAAAGAACTGTTACGCATGTTTCAGATTCTTAATGTCTATGAAGTTTCAATTACCCAGTAAAGAAGGAAAATGAAAAAAAAGAGTATCATGAGTATCATGTGACCAATTCATTTAAGAAATTATATGGCCCCTCAACACTTGGGGATCTGTGTGTAGCTGGCCTGCTATGCTTGTTTTCCTCTGGTTACTGAGCCCTTTGTACAGATGGGGACTGGGAATGAAAGGATGAAACACCGTGTGACAGCCAAGCAGGGAAACTGCCCTGAGTCATGGAGACAACTCACATTTCCCAAGGATTAAGCACTGAAAGCCATCTGTAGGTGACAGAGGAACCAGGCAGGGAAAACCCCAGCCCTCCACAGAGCCAGAGATAAGGGAAACATCTTAAGGACTGGTGTAAAGGTAGAGTGAACCGGTCTCACTGTGATTAAACGATTCCCATCAGCCACGGTGTCACAAACAGAAAACATGTGGGCATTTCTGCCATTCCTCAGCCCTCAGCAGCCTGCTCTTCTCAGGACTTCTTGAGAGTCCCACCTCTCTTTGAGGCACTTGCAGAGCTCACAAAAATCAGCAGGAATTGAGGTTGGTCACATTTGTCTCGTGAATTACAATGGGTAATGGGTGCTGGGGGAAAAAAATCAGGAAGGCAAAGTTATAAAAATGCAATCCCAAATATTAGTCTGGCCTCTCTCCTTGAGAGGAGAGATATCACATGGTCAGCATGGCAGATGGCTCCCTGGGCTCAGCATCCACCACCACCAGGAGGGTGGGAGCTGCTGTCAGCAGCAGGTGGGAGCAGCTGTTTCCAGGGTGGGATTTGTCTTGGATGGAGAAAGTGTCTGTCTTGGCAGTGGCTGATCTGTGGCTCTCTACCACCCCCACATCTCCATCCTGCGCCTGTGCCAAGAGCCAATTCCATCACTTGTGTGCCCACAACCTAAAAGCCAGGTGGGGGCCACAAGCAAGGAGGAGACAGAAGTGTGGGTAGGGCTGGAGGAGGATGGACAGCTCTGGAGACCAGAATAGTGGTGCTGAACCTGTTAACAATAATCAACTAATTATCTTTGATCAAACCACCATTAGTAAAGTGGTTACCACCAGGCAGTCCCAAAAGGAGTGATTTCTTTGGGACAGCATGGTCAGGCCATGTGTTGATGGGTGACACTCCTGACCTGAGGTCTCTTCTCAAGTCTCACCCATAACCTGGACGGAAATCTCTTCCTCCACCTGTTGGGGCAGATTCCAGCCCTTCATTTCAAAGGCAATGCCAGCTGAGAACAGGTTTCTGTTCCACAGCAGTGTGGGGATCATGCTGCTTTCTTGTGGCTGTGGATGGTGACAGAGAGAATAATTCGATAAGTCTGCAGAATGTTTTTATTGTCATGTCAACAAAATATTTTCTGCCTCCACAGACTGTGGAAGTACTTAGCATGCAGCATCCATCCAGTTTTGGAAAACACTTGAAAACCACCGACAGAATCTCACTATTCCTTTTTTAGCTCCATAATGAAAAAGCAAACAAGAAATATGCTGAATCCCAAAATGAACTAATTTTTTTTTCTGAAGCAATTTAATTTTTCAGCTTTGATCTGATACCAGAACCCAAAGGACTTACTTGCTATTTCTAAATAATGAGTCTAATGTTTATGCTCTGAGCCTGAACTTTTCTGGTTTTGGAAAAAATGTGACTTTACATAAAAGTCCTTTGATTAAGAGATCTGCAGTCAGAGGAGTTTTCGATACAATAATGAAAAGGCCTTTCAGATCGCTCACTCGAACACTGCTCAGCACGATATTACTCAAGAAGGGAAGAGGCCGACAGAACAATCACACTATTAGTCTTTGCTTTGCCAAGTGTTGTGTTAGTCATATTCCTATGGTAAAATCTCCCAGAAGTGGCTCAGAGAAGCCTTACAGTGCATGGAGCAATGCATGCCTGCAAACGCACCCTGACCTGGGTGGTCTCTCACCCTGGCTCTCTCCTTTGATTGTTATTTAACCCTGTTTCATTGAGGCTGTAGAGTTGATTGCTGTACAGAGGGAGAGTGTTTGGAGGAGAAACACAGGCTATTTCCTCCTGCTATGGTCCAAATTCCCCTGCAGCAGGGACGGCACCTACAGCAGGCTGCAGCAGGCTTCAGCTCCCAGGCAGATCACAGAGCAGAGCTCTGGCACAGGGAGATCCCACTCCCTGCCCAGCAGAGCAGGCTGCAGAGCACCCACCTCTCCCTGGTGCCACGAGCACCCATCCCTGGGCTCATCCCAGCTCCTGCCAAGGTCACCCTGCTGTCCTGGTCCCAAGGTCACCCTGCTGTCCTGGTCCCTGCTTCCCAGACGTGGCATGGAAAGAGTGACTCGGGCACTGGCTAAGTAGGTTGAAGTTTGGAAGCGAATGCCTGTGTTATTTATGCAGACCTGACATGTCTCTTTGTCCTGAGCCATGTGGCCCAGATTCCAGCCCTTGTATCTACAAAACATTACTCATGTGCACGCTCCTCCTTCAAGTCCTTGATTCCAACGGGATTACTCACATGTGCACGCATACCCAGGGCTCTGCAGGGCAGGGGCAAATCCTGCTGCCTTCAGCTGATTTACACCACACTCTGGAGAGGAAAATCTGACACAGGAGCAGCTCAACAGGAGAAGGAAGAGCAACCTGATACCTCCTCTGTATTCTCCTTCCACATTCCCATCTCTGCTGTCACTGGGGCAGCCTGCAGGAAGGTCTGCTCCCCTCTACCATCAGGGCATTGCTGCATACTAGGGGTTAAAATGAGAAAGCACTTTGCTTTTGGAGATTTATTGCTTTCCTCCTGCTATATTTGTAAAGCTCATCATTAAGGTCAGCCATCCCCACCCCTGCAGCTGTCTGTACTTTTTTTTCTCTGGTTCTAGAGTTATACTTTACTGAAGAAATTATAATTATTAAAACACACAAGGTCATGCTCTAGATGAACTTGGAAACAGTTCAAATATGTTTCAGGTTTGAAACTATGTAGGAGCTATGGCCAAGTGGTGAGTTCATAACAAAAGAATGGCTAATTTCACACTTCAGATAACATTTCCCCCGGAAAGCAGTAAAGCACATTGGGGCAGGAATTATTAAAGGTAGAGAACACTGGAGACACATAATCAGTCATTAGTCCTGATAATTAGATATTAAAGATAGGCTCAGGGTGGGGGCAGAGTGGTTCTGCCTGAATGAGCCAGTGTGTGTTCTCACCTTTAAATCACTCTTTCAAAGTTTCTCATCTTCAGAAAGGCACCATGACTTTGTGGACTTAACCTGGGACACCTCAAGAGCTTCCCCACAAAGTGTCTCTTCATCACCTGCTGCAGGTGACAATTCTGATTGCATGTCAGCAGATAACATCAGGCCATTGCTAGTATTAAAATTTACAAACTGTACTCTGAAACAGCAGCAAAGAAAAGATGCATATTCCTCTCCCTGGGTTACCTCCCCCTGTGCTTTGGGATGGTGGGAGGAAAGCAGTGGCAGATGTTTGTGGCCTCCCCAGCAACTGCATCAAAGCTAATCACTGCTCCTCCCTTGCAAACTGCAATAGAGATTTTCATAAAATGAGTTTTGAAAGATCAAACTCCTCTGTAAATGGCTCTCTGCTAGCCTGTGTGAGATTTGTGGCTAAAACAAGTTGAGCTTTGTTGGTTTTCTTCCAAAACTGAGTCTGTGCCATGCAAACCTCCCCTACTCCATTAACCTGCATTTCAGTGTTGAGACTTATCAGCAGTGCTTCCAAAGAATCACTTAAAATAATGTTTCTGTTAAACACAAAAAGAAGACCCCAAATCCCCCAAACTATCTCTGTCTTCCTGAACACTGACATCCAAAAATCAATGCTGGATGTTCCAAATCCTCCCTCAGCAGCTTTGCCCTGGAAACAGCAGCAGCCCAGCCCAGGCTGCTCACACATCCTCAGCTGTGCCTCCAGGTCTCCAGTATCACCCTGCACCAGGGGAAAACACACAGTGCAATCGATTTGTGCAGCTGGAGTTGTGAAAATCTACTCCAGAAGAAAATCAGGAGGTGACTTTATGAGCACATCTCATGGGCACGTGCTACTGCCACCCACGTGTCCTGCTGCCGTGGCTGGGGGTGACACTGGACTCCAGCCTGTGGCTTTGGGGAAATCAGTGTCACCCCAGCTGCTGGGGTGGAGGGAAAAGGTGGTGCTTTATCTGGGTTATTGCCCCAGCTGAGGGTCTTTTATTTTCTCAGCTGTGCACAGCTATGGACATGGCCACAGTCTGTCTTGGAATCATGTTGGCTGTTCAGCTGCACGGCAATGAGGTCAAGAGTCTGAGCTTTACCTCTGAATTTTCCTTCTTTTCCAGGTATCATATTTTATTTATAATTTAGAAAGAACTTGCTCATGTCTTTGTGGAAAAAAATAAAAAAGGAATGGCAGCGAGCATTCAACACTAGTTTCATTTTTCATCACCATTACCAAGGCTTGGATTTTAACGTTGGAATGTCCTTATCTGAAATGAAATCAAATAAGCACTTTGTGGCAGGGGGTCCTACACTCCCTCCTCACTTCAGGGAGCTTGTGCAATGTGCAGCATTTGCCTCCCTGCTGCATGCTTGAATCAGCTCCCCAGAGCTGCCACATGCACACATCTACCTACAGGTAATGCACATGCACATCTGCCTGGTAACCTGCATTATTCATGCTCAAAGGTTGGCACTTGACAGCCTCCCCAGCCCCTGGGTACGGACAAGGACAGATGTGGCTGCTGTCAAACTGGTGGACAAAGTGTGAAATGTAAAAGCCAAGGCATATTTTGATATTGGGGCACACAGCTGGACATCAGGGCACAGTGACCTGCAGGTGGACAGCCCATCGTGTGGCCAGGCCATCCAGAGGAGTGTTTGTGTGCCACAGTGGGGACAAGTGTCCAGCTGGAGCTGGACAGCAGCCTTGGGCCTCCCAGCAAACATGGATGCAGACACCTGATGTTCTGCCAGCCCCTTTGATGTTGTGAAAGCTTCCAAACAAAAATGAGCTGATCCCTGCCCCTGCTTCCACCACATGGGGATGGACAGAACGAGCTCAAACATCATGTCATCTCTCTGAAAGCTCAGCTGAGTCCCACTCTTGGATTTGGGAGGACTGGCAGCCCTCTGGATTCTCAGCAGCTTCCAGGGTTTCTTTTCATCCTGGACCTAATGTGTGACTGGCAGCAGAGTTCATCAGGATTTTCAAATGAGCTTAGAGAAGTTTGCTCATGAGAATTTGGATCCTTGGTAAATAGCTCACAATAGCTGATATTTTTCCCTTTCAGTGGGAAGACTGCTTCTCAGTGTATTTTTTTAAAGTCCCATAAACTCACACTTCATTTTAATGCTGATTCCTCTGCCTCTCCTTTGGAACCTTGTGCACTGTTTGGAAGGACATTTGTCCCTGTCTGAAAGACTCATGGGCTTTTCATGTGTGTGTCCTCTCTCCACTCCCATGTATGAAGTCTGGCTCCTGGGTAGCCTAAATGGGCTGCACAAGTGGAGCTGAGAGAGGCTGGCAAAAGGGAATGGTGGAACCTCTAAAACATGGCTTAATGACACAATGAAAATTCATAATTGAAGGACCTGATATTCCAAATAAAAAAAAAATAAAATCAGTAAGAGAGAGAAGGAGGAGGAGGCCAAAGACAGGTCCCTTTCAGATGTGCTGCCACTGCTGTCCTGCACCTACTGCCCATCTGCATCCACACATCAGCACCTGCATGCTGCTGTCTGAGCAAATCCTGCTTCTTTTGTCTTCTATAAACACTGGGGCTATTACCTGGACGCTTCACCCCCATGTCATTGAAGAGGAATGCTCTGAAAATGAACCACTGAAGACTATAGGCTTTGAAATGCCATGACCCAAAAGTCATCTTGAGTAAATCCACTGCCTTGGATAGAGTTACTGCAGGGGTGTTGCCTCCCCAAAACCCATCTTAATCAATACCATTTTATTTTAATTTTACTTTAGTTTCTGTAATATTTTGGAAGCAATGCTGGGAACCGCTCTGAATGTTTGTTTTTCTTTTTTTTTCCTTTTTTTTAAACAGAGATTCAGCAACATGAAAATGCTTTTAGAATTTGCCTCATTTCTGGAGAATTGTCCCTGCTGAGGCAAACAAACAAACATTCATAAAAAGAACCCTTCAAAACAGAATGTTTTGATTTTCCAATGAGAACAAAATACCTTAACACTTGCCACCATCCTTAAATCCAGTTAAAAAAATAAAAAAAAAAAATTAATGACATTTCTCAAACTTGAATGCAAGCACAACATTCTGTCCCAAACAAGCTATTCTGTCGGTCTCAGTGCTAACCATAAATTTATTTGCTTTTCAGCTTGCTAAAATATGTAAATCTTTTGTTTTCCGGATTGACCCATTAATATTGTTTTATGAACTTGTCAGAAGCACTAACCAAGAAATAACAAGCAAACAAACAGTGATCTGCTCTGGCCCTGCATGGAAAGCTGGAAAGAGCACGGAGGAGTGAACTGAGTGGAGGTTGGCTTACACCACCCCAAACCCAGTGGGTAAGTGGGATGGGGACATGGGAGCAGCTGGTCCAAAGAGCAGCATCAGCAACAGGCTGGCTTAACAATGCTGCTGCAGCTTCCAGAGAGCTCCAGATGGGACAGGGATCAGAATTTGTCCTGGTTATCTCAGAATATTGATTCTCAGCTGGGGAAAGTTGCTCTGAATCTGCTGTGTCGTTTCATTTCAGCATCGAGCAGGATTGTGTCAGTACAGCACCACAACTGCTGCAATCAGGGTAGCTACCTAAAATAACCCTGGGGCAGTCATCTCTCTTCCAAAATCTGGGCTGGAAATTCAGCAGCATTCTCTTGGTTGGGAAAAGGTGGCTTTTTCTTGGGTTTCCCTGCGTGCCAGGAGCCAAGGTGAAAGCCAAGACCTCACCCTGACTCTCACACACAGGTTGCTTTGTTAAACAATATCAAAGTTCCACTCCATTGCTTCTCCTTCCGGAAGCAATGAACCGACTGCTCAACGAGGAAAAGTTGTACAAACTTGTACTGACACACAACTTGCAGTGCAATTTGCAAAGCTTTCCTTCAAACCCAGCATTTCCCCCCTGACTTGCACCAGGGCTCCTTTCATGTCCCTCCCCTGCACCACATCTTGGCAATTCCAAGGAATTCCTCACAACCATGGTGAGGAATTTTCAACATGTTCAATTGGTGGCTCACAAGATTGGTTGGGTTTTTGTTTGTTTGTTTGTTTGTTTTTGCATGTGTGGTTTTTGTTTTGGTTAGGTTGTTTATATTTTTTATTTTTTTAATTTATTTTTAATTTCTACTTATTTTTTGACATCTCACACTCTCAAACTGCTCTGTTGAAATGTGCATTTGTGCTTCATGGTCAGCTCTGGAGGATCCTTCCAGAAGAGTGCAAACCCAAGGAAAAGGGGAAAAATGCATTTATCTGGATAGAACTACAGATCTGAAGGAGGATATTGTCTCCTGCCTTCCTTTTATACAGCACTGCCCTCTTCAAAGAACACCCTAGCCCCTTTGCAGCTTAAATTAACAAGTGTACCTTGAGCTGCACAGTGATGTGGACACAAATCTGGTCTTGTGTATATTGCTGAGACTCTCTAAGCCTGTCTATTTTGGTCAGGGATGAAAATACCATTAGTGTGTAAAATGCTGGGCTACTGTCTGCTTTTAGACCACCTAGGTTTCCAGCTGGGCAAGTAAAACGTTGGTCAAGTTGCAAGGACAATACAGTCCCATGGCAGCTTCCTTCTTTATTTCCTAATTTCACATTCACTGGAAGAGCAAGAAAGAAGAAAGAGAAATTGCCTCTGGAGTCCAGAGCCCAGTATAAGCTGACATAACTCTACCATTTCTCTATGGTCAATTTTGCATCAGAACAAAATGAGTCGATTTAACTCATTGAAGGGGTGCTGCTTGACATGTGGGACTAATTCAGAGTCCAAGACAGGGAGCTACTTGCTTGCTGTGAGAAAATAAAGCTCCATTTAAGTGAATGGAGTTACACTAATTCACCTCCATGGGGATTTGCTCCTGCTCTCAGCAGTATCAGCTCACAATAGTTAATGGGTGCTTTGGCATGGATTTAGGAAAGCCTGGGTATTGTCCCAGTTAGTAGGTGGTGATATTAAAAATAAAACCAGGATAACATTGAACAGGGAAGCCATGATTTTAGTATTATTTAAGACATGCCATCTATAAGACAATTAGTGTATTAAAAATATACTGGGACTGGATATTCCAGGTACAGTCTGTATTGTGTCAGCTTGATGACTTCTAAGTGGGTTATGCACTTCATGACTTGTCAATCCATAGCCATTCTGCTGTTATAAACCTCTAAAATTGATCCAGTTAACTTTATCATTATCTCAAGAAAGAACTTGAGTGGCTGAACAAAGTGCTCTGAGCTCCACGGCTCCATCCATCATCTTGTCCCAAGGACCTTGCTCTCTCTTGCTTTCTTGGAACTGGCTGCTGTTCAGAGACAGATTAAGCAGCATCTTCAAAAGCAAGATAAAAAGCAGAACTATAGGCTGTGCTTAGCTTTGTTCAGCAGCTCCCACCTCCCTTCTCTGAAGGAAGGAGGAATGGCTGGAGAATCTGGGTTCTGCAGCTGAGCAAGGCAAGGGGTGGCAGAAATCTCAGCACTGCAGAGGGAGGTGTGTGCTCTCAGTTCCAACTGTGTTAACAAGTGGGTGTTGTTCAGGGGAAATATGGCAATCAGGTCTATCTGCTCACTGTCCCTGGCCCTGCAGGAACTGGCAGAGACATCACCTACAAACAAGGGGACAGCAGGGCACTGTGTGCTCCTGGTGTCAGCCTGACCCTCCTCTGCTCCTTACACTGTGCTAACTAAACATATTCACTGCAAGGAAGTTTAATACATCTCAACACTTCCTGCTGCCTGAAACACTTTCTGTCAAATACAGCAGAGACAAGCGCAAAACTAAGAGAAATGCCTGAAGAAATCAGGAATTTCTAATGGCCTGAGTGGTGGCCAGTCAGATAAGGTGTTCAGTAAGGTCTTGTGTACTGGGAAAGGATCCAGCACTGAATACTGGATATTGATTAATGCTGTTTGATGTGTGAAAAGGAAGCTCTTTTGTAACGAGTCACTTCTGTCTTCTGAACGATCATCAGTAAAGTTGTAAAGTTGACAAAACAGCTAATGATGTATATTCACCAGAAAATCACGATGGGCCTGATTTTAAATGGCATTCAGTTAAATGGTGCTGTCCACAACAGCCCCAGATGTGGGCAGTGTGAGACTCTGTGATCCTCACCTTTCCCTCAGGATGCAGAAAGGTGGTGCCCTGTGGGTGCTGGATGGACTGCACAGCAAATATTCCAGGCATATTCAGGCTCTGCTGTTCCTACAAGCATCAGTTCAGGGCATGGTACATTTCAAAGCATTTAAAAGAAATAAAAAATGAGTAGGCACTGAAGCTTAGCTGTAATTTCCTCCTTACTAACAAATTTTGGGGTTTGAATTTTGCCCAGCCCTCCCTGAGAAAGGATGCTGTGTCTGCCTCTGCTGAGCCACTCTGTCTGAGAACTGGATTGCAGCTGCTGACTGGTTTTCTCTTTGATTGATTTATAGGGTCTCTTACAGTAATGATTAGTGTTTCTAAGGAGAAAATTAGGATAAGGTCTGTATCTTCCTTGAATGCATTGTTCAGTTAGTTAAATGGCAAATAGACCTTCAGACACCTGTTAAATTGTGATATAAGTCAATAGCCCAATAAATTGCCTGACTGATTTCTCCTGCTGTTTGAACGCCTTCCATTTGGGCTCCCCAGGATATTAACAGCCCTTGAGAAATACAGAATTCAGTTAAAGCACCAATACTAGACCAAGGGCACACAGAACAGATGTGCCTGAGGGATGTGCTCTGTCCTAAGCAAGGACAAAAGACTCCAACGTCCTGCAGAAAAGGGTGTCTCCAGGGATGTCCAGCTCCACTAGAATCCTGCCTCTCTTTATCTAAAACCAGCCTTGAAATCCTGGGGGCATAGCACAGGGTTTCAGCTATTACATATTATTTTCATCTTTGATAATTGTTAACCTGGTTGCATGAGGCAGTTTCAGTATGAGATCCCAGCACTGCTTCTTTCTGGTCCTTTCTGAGTGATTTATGTTAATTGTTTAGGAAAACCAGTATAAAAATACTGGTCCCTTGAGAGCTTGGGCTTTGTGGCAGTCACAAGCAGAGTCCAAATAAAAAGTAGTGTATGGCTTAGCAGTGGGCATGCACCCTTATGCAATCCAAGTGTCCAGGAGCAGAGTATTTTACTCTTTCAGTTTAGGGCATCTGTCCAGGAATTACATGTGAAATTAAATCCACTGGAGTAACTGATGTGCTGTTTTTGTTGGACCCGCAGGGAAAGATTTCATCCAAGATTTCTCCTCAGACATAGAGATCAATTTAACTGATGGCTCCCTTCTTGGAATGCAGTTCCATCGAACATCTGAGGTGCCAATAGCTTTGTTCCTGAAGCAGAGCTGCAGCATGGCCTGAGCTGCACACACCAGTGGCACAGCTGCCCCAGGGAAACCTTCCTGGATGCTCGGATCAGTGCTCTGCTGAGCTAAACCACCAAAGAACCCCTTGTTTCAGTGATGCTATTGCAATTTCCAGTGGGTGTTTGACTCCTCCAGGGCTGCCACAGGGGAGAAAGAGCATGGGATGTGGGGAAAAGTGGTGGGTTTGGGCTGGGGGTTCCAAGCAGAGGCAGGAGTGGTGTTACCACTGACAAATCATCCTGCACCATCTGGTAACTGCTCTTGGGTTTTGTTCAAGGGCCATTTTTTAAATCCTGCCTCAGGTGACATCTGATTTCACCCAAGCAGCTTGGTTGCCTCTGGAAGGTGTGAAAACCATATTCTGCTAGCCAGGATGGGAGTGATCACCACTGAAGCAGTGGCAAAAGTCAGGGCAGCTGCCAGTGGTCCCAAGGGATGCAGTGGAGTGCACTGAACCCTCCCTGGCAATGTGAATGGGTGACCACAGGGTTAAATCACTTTTCTGGGGCTTTTCCTGCTCAATCTGCACCTGTCTGCCTGCACATAGCTAAACTGGGACATGTAAATAAACTGCTTCCTGGCAGGTCATCCCAGATGGTGTGGGATGGTATGTTTTTATATCATTCCTTCCAGTCCTGGAGATATGAGCTGACCTAATCACTGAAGATAAGCAACACCAGGTCTGGTCAGTATGGAGAGGAAAGAGCTCCAAGAAAAACACAGGTGCTCCAGGAAATGCCAGTGCTGATCCAGCACTGCAGACAGCACTGCATGGGGCTCCTGGAGCACGGCTGGAACAGCAGCAAATCCCCTGGGAGAGCCATAAATCCCTGGGACTCCTCGTGGGAATGGGGTGTTAACTCTGGGTGTGCTGTCGTGTTGAAATTCTGCATGGGAGAGAGCTCCTGCTCTGCTCTCCTCGTGCTCCAAGCAGCACACCAGTGGGACTGTGATGAACACCCTTCACCATCACTGCAGGCTGCTTTCAAGGGGCACATGTCTATCAGACAAACCACAACACGCATATTTATTTGACTACCTAAAATAAAACCTGTATCCTGTTGTCCCTTGTGGCTTGTTTCCTCACCTTCTAAAAAGGTGCACACTGTGCCTGGCACAAACCAGCCAAACCTGCTCCACCCTGGAGGTGGGTGAGCATCAGCCCTGAATTTGGATTTCTGCAGAATAAAAGATGATAGGAGTTTATGATTACCTCTGGAAATGATGTTGCAATATTGGTCAGTCACCACTAGCAACTGAAGTTGTAATGAAGTCATATTTCAACCCCAAAGTACTGCTTTTTAATTCTCTTTGGTGGTTGGGCTTTTTTATTATTATTTATTTTGTTTTCTGAGGGTTTGTTTCTTTTTTTCTAAATTTATTTCTTCTGCTGGCAGCTAATCCAGTATACAAATATCTGACCTTACTGGAACATTTGGGCAACTTATGTGTTATGAAGTCTCTTTCATTTGCTAAAGAAATGAATGTCGCAATTTTCCTGATTCTGAGAATAAATCCTTCTGTGAATTAACATTTCACAGAAGCTGCACTTATGTGTTTTGGAGGAGGAAAAGATAGGAGGGAAAAAAAGAAGTGAAGACATTAAAAAAAAAATCTCATAAATTGTCTGTAGTGCTCACCAGACGTGTGAGTGAGAAGTGCACATAGTTTTGAATAAGGGAGCTGTGACAGTTGATTTCTCCATACAAAAAAATAGAGCTATATTGTGCCACAAGGTAGACTGAACAGCAGCCCAGTTTATAGTTTAAATGTCTTGGGAGCTTCCAGAAAAATCTTTTGCATCAAACCTTTACTACTATTGCCACCATGTGGTGAAATTTGACAAACAGCACCATTAGCTGCCACAAAATTTATTTGTTCATGATGATTTATTTCACATTGATTATATTTGGAGAGATTTAGAGGCCACTATAATTTTAATAATGCCAGGAGTTAAAGTTTTTGTCTTGCATTCTCAGAGAAATGATGCAGAAAGTTCTGCCATGTTTCAAGGCACAGCTCCCAAAATGAGTTGGCATTTTCAGTTGGACTCAAGCTCTGGGCACAAGGGACCCTCCAGCTCTCCTGCAGCTTTTCCAGACTCCTCCCAGTTATCTGAGGCTGTCAAAAATCCCCCTCTAACCAGCCATGGCATGGACACTCTATAATAAAATGTGTTTTCACATGGGAGAACTCCCCTGACTTTCTGTCCGTGCAGATGGGCACAGGGAGCAGCCCTTCCTTCCTCTGGCACCTTGGGACAGGGAGCTGCCACCAGCTGGGACAGCCCTGCCCACAGGTACAGCTTTGTCAGAAGGGAGTGGGTGAGAGGGGACCTGGCTGAAATGCAGTTCTTGCTGCTGCCTTTGCAGCCCTAACTTGTTTCCCCTAAAATATGTCCAATAGAGATTTTTCAGAAAGAAGACAGTGAGATGCTTTATGATATATATTATACTGATGCAAACCTATTTATTTGTAAGGTCACAAAGGCTATGTTTTGGTTATTTCAGCAGTTTGCCCAGTGTTTTAAACCCTGCATTAGGGAATCCTCCTACAGTGTATGTTCTGGTTGGGTTATCATATTAGTTTCCCCTCAGGTCTGGTTCTAAGCACACTTTAGCAGATAAAACATTTACTGAGCATTTCATCCATACCTATCCCAATGCCATTTTTCTTTCCATTTAATCCTGTCCTCTGCCCTGACCTTTTTTTTCTTCAGTCATTGGATCCAGCCTGGTTTCAAACATTCAAACCCTAGCACCAGTTTTGCCTTTGTCCCTTTGTGTGGCTGAGGGCCTGTCCTACGGCAGGGACAAGAGCAGGGATTGTGGCCATGCCATTATTTTCCTGTGGGTTAGGTCTGAGAACACAACAACCATTCAGCATGTCCAACGCCCATCCCAACAGGTGGTCCAGGGCATCCACTGCTGGCCTCATTCACTGGGCAGATTTATTGAAGCCTGGTTCCAATTCAGGCTGTTTAATGGTTCCTTTTGTGTGTGTGAGCTGAGTTCTCCCAGTTTGGTGACTGCAGTCAGCCACCCCCTGTCCCAGTGCACTCACAGAAATGAGCACTCTGGCACTGAATTCAGCTGACCTGACTGAGAAAGCTGCAGCAACAGACACCAGCCATGCTCAGGAGTGTTTTGGCTGTGTCTTCATGGCAGTGAGGATGGGCAATCCACAGGTGGGCACCACAGAGGTGCATGTACCACCCTATACATATATATACACCATATATATCTATATATTCACATACAGCTTGCTTCCACTCCTTCTCCTCCCCTCCTCAGCAAGTCTTGGTTTAACTCAGAGCAGACAGACTGTCCTAGTTTGGAGGACAGGTGTCTGCTGAGAAAGGCAGGAACTTCCCTTTGAAAATGGAGAATGTAAACTCCTTCCCTCCAAATTGTTATAATTTGGAAATCAAGGGGCTTTCAGGCAAACATGGGAATTAGGAATAACAGTTCTTTTCTAGGGAAATTAAAATAGAAATACAGTACTACAAAGAACAAACCCCAAACCCTGACACAGTCAGAGTACAACCTGACACCCGTCAGGCAGGGTGTTGGCAGCAGTCCCATTCCATGGTGGCTGCATCCTCCTGCAGTGACAGATGTGGCTCAGTTGGAGCAGTGCTCCTGTACAAGGTGCAGTTTCCCTCCGGAGCTCCAGTGGGGATGTGGAGAAATCCGGTTTTCCTCTGGAGTCCAGTGGAGAAAGGGGCTCCCTTAGTGTCCCAAACCTCTGTTTTTATCTTGGTAAGAAATGTTGGGCTCTTCCCCCTGGCTGGAGCAACTCCCAATGGGATGCAGTAATTTTATCAGTCCCACAGTGGGACTCAATGGCCATGAGCAGAAAATGACTGGCTGGAGGAAGGATGGGTTGTGAAAAGATAAAGAACAATGCCCTGCCTGGTTTCAATGGATGGCCCATTAGCAGAATATCTCCCACGGAGATAACAGATGGTGATAGAATAGATACCTTTTATCACACTCTGTATTGTAACCCAAGACACAGACTGAACCTGCCTGTGCCCCTCCTGAACAAAGAGCTCCTCCAGGCATCAGCCAGGGATGGCTCCTGGGCTCCACATTCCTGCCCACCCTGGGCACAGCCTGGTCCCTCTCTCAGCTCCTCTGCCTGCCCTCTCCCCTGCTCCAGGGTGGGCAGAGCACCCCCTGACTGATGTGGGCATGAAAGACCTGAGATAGTTCTAAGGTCAAACTGGGGGGAAAAAACAACCAAAAACCCCATGGAAATCTGTGAGAAAAGCTGGTTGAAGTGAAAGAGGCTTGCAGAAGCTTTTGAATGAAATGAAGATACACACCCTCTTGCCCCCAATTTTTCATTGTGGTTCCAGGCATGGTTTTGTTTGACTGAAAACTCAGTGTTGTCTTTAATTTTCAGGCTATTTATCCTTCTTGAAGTTTGTGGAGTGATTTTTATGAAAAGAAAACCAGTGTTTGCAAAACAATTCAAAGAGTTGAACTTTGGGAAGCATCTCAGAATATGAACTGTGAGGTTTTTTCAGAGTAAGACATTTCCTATAAGGATCACTGAAACAATCTATTTTGAAATTCATGAAAACTATTCCTTTGCCTTTATTCTTAGGTTTGGAAAGAGTTCAGAACAAGTTTTGTGCTGTATTTTGTTTCCCACTCATTCAAAAAATAGTGTTTAAAAAATGTCCAGATTGGATTTGTCTAAACCCTCCCATCCCTTTAAAAGGCAGACATCTGTGCTATAGGTGCAAATGGAACAAAAGGAAGGGCTCAGGGGAAATGAAACCTCTCTGCATCCTGGATTTACCTGTCTGTGGATGTGTGCCACCATCCCTGCAGCACAGCTACCAAATTCCCAAATTACCAAAGCCCCATTCTCTGTGCTTCTGGCTGTCTCGTGTTCTGGAGCTGCTGATCATTTCTCAGCCACAGCAGATGGCTGAGTGTGGGCACGATAAACCCACACTCCAACAAGCAGCCATTCACCAAAGAAGTTGCTTTGTAGCCCTCACCTTCCCTGTGTGTGGGACACCAGCAGTGCCTCTTGGCAGCGCTCTGCTCTGCTGCTCCTTCTGCCCCCAGCCCTTTGCTGCTGCCCAGCGTGGTCCCCAAGCCCAGAGCTGGGGCTGGGGGTTGAATGTTTTTCCTTTTATATCATCAAGAGTATCCAGGGAGCCCTGTGAGTGCTTAGAGCCAGCACACAGCCCCATCCATTGAGTGCAGAGCCTGCCCCGAGCTCCTCAGAAGATAATGGGGCTTTAATCACAGCAAGACTCGCCCTTTTGAACTGTGCTCTTGAGCAAAAAAGTACATGAGGCAAACACAGCCCTTGGCACATCTGCATGGAAAAACTTCATAGTGTTCCTCAGCTTGGCCTCCTGAGAGGGAGTCTGAGCTCTTGCTCTGTCAGTCAGATGGGAGTTTTACTACTCTTTTTATTTTTTTTTTTTTTTTTTGGTTGCTCTGTTGTTGGGAGAGAGGGGATCTCTAGTTGCCAGATACCAAACTGTGTATGATCTCCTTGAGCAGTCAGTAAAAAAACATATTTATTTCCCTTTCTATAAATGGCTCTGAGGGAACTGTGGCTTTCTCCAGGGTTTAGTTCTTCTTTAGGGTGGATTTTAGGTAGGTTATAATGGACCTAACACTGAAGTTCATGATGGAAACTCAGGTCCAAGTTCTCAGCTAGAAAAAAGTTCCTTGCAATTAATGTCAAATTTATCCCAAAATCTCAGAAGCATTGACCAGGCTAAAGATACTGTTCTCAGCAAGGAAAGCTGCTAGAAGTGAATTTAGTAGCTATTCCAGCTGAAATAACATCAGGGCTCTCTTTTTTCCTCTTTACGAGCTGAACTTGTGCAGTGTGACTCCAGCATCTTCCCCTCCAGTGCAGTTCAGCCTGTTTTTTCTGTAAATATCTGTACATGCTAACATTAGAGACAGAAGGCATGATAAACTCCCATTAAGGGTTCAATGCCAGTAAATGAAAGGAAAAAAAGCATTGAAATGATTACTTGAGTTAAAATTCCCAGTTTGGCTCTGGCAGGGCTCCAAGGCACATGATGGCCAAGGTCACACACTTTGATGAAATTCCCTGGCACAGTGGGAGAGTTAAAACACTGCATTGTAGTTCCTTGTGCTGTGGGGAAGTCTCACAAACGTTGTTTATTTGGGATCTTTCCTGCCTCCAGTCATTCCCCACTTCAGCCTAGGAAGGAATCAGCTCTCACAAAGTAAAAACAGGGTCAGAGCTGGTGGGGTGTTGGGATGGGAACTGGGTGAATGTTTGTGGCCAAATATTTCATTAGAAGAAAAGGAGAAAATGTGGATGAGAGTCCTCCTGACAGGCTTGCAAATTAAATCACGTTTCTCAGGTGCTTGAGCCAAGAGGAGATGATAACTAAGAGTAATTCTGGATGATAATTCATAGTGCTCTAATCTTGCAATGTTCTCAAGATGAAGCTTTGCTTTGCTTTCTTTTGATTCCAACATTTTTGTTGGAGCTTTTGTTTAGAGATGGAACTAAACGTGTTTGCACTTCAAGGAGAGAGGGCTAATGGAAGTTAAATATTTCATGGTTGATTTTTGCTTGGAGTGTTTTACTTGAGTGAAATTTAAGGGGTTTTTTTCCAGTCTCAGATTGTATATGTTAAAAACATCAGGTGGAACTGCCTGATCTCTGCTGTTCAAAGCTAAAAGTGAGGTGCTCATTTCTGGGAGGTATTCACCCCCTGGTCCTTCTTGAGGAAGCACATTTGCTAACCAAAAACCAGTGTTGGCTGTGATATCCTCAGACCTTCCAGATCTTTGTGTTTCAATGCAAATCTCACTGTGTTTGATGTACAAAATCCCTCAACTCCTGGAGCTGATTCCTCATGTGACAATTCCAGCTTTTCATTAGGAGAACTTCAACACTCTGGATTTATGGGGAACAAAACTTGCTTAATGTGTCCCAAGTCCCTCCTCATTCTCAAAAGTTAAACTGCAAATGGAGAAAACCCAAAATGCAGAGGAGGTGTTGACCTGGGAGGAAGGATCTGAGAATATTTCAGGTATTTTAACCAGCCCAGGGTTTGATTCCTGAAGTGTTAGGTGCACCAAGGCAAGGAACTCTCTGTCCTTCCCCTGGCTGTCTCCCAAACGTTGCAGATTAAAGAGATCCTGGTTTCTCATCTGGAAGCATCTGCCTCTTAGCAGCCTTTCCTGGTTTTCCACTTTGTTGGAAGGTGCTGAGATGTACCTTAGTATTGTTAATTTATGCTTGTTATTGTCTGTCATGGTAACTTTATTTATCGTTGATTAAAGCTCTTGGTTAGGGAGGCTGCATTCAAACAAGCAGCTCTTGGCTGCTCTACATTAAACCCAGGCCAATATTTATGGAAAACAGAATACGGCAGCAAACTTCAGGGTTTGTGGTTACTACAGAATGTCCCCATTGTTTTCTTTTCTGGTGCTCTTCCCTCACTGCTTGCCTTCAATGGCCAGGTTTGCTTTTGTTCCTTGACAGAATGCCTTGCCAAAACCACTGTTTTCTGATTCAAATCACAGTCTGACAGCACTTTGGATGGATAGATGGAGGAGATCTTCTGCTGCTTCTTGAAAAGAAAATGGGATTTCTCCTTATGTTGATGTCTCTTATGAGAATGGTGATGCAAAACAGACACCTTTGCACAGAGATAAAATTAAAGCAGAGAGCCTGGGAGGAATGAGGAGATTTCAGACTCTCCAAGGGAAAAAATATGCACCCTCAAATCCAAGTTTTTGCCAGCTTGAGCAGTGTCTTTCCTTGCATTTAGTATGCAGAGCTGTGGAGGGCTGGAGATGTCCCAGGGGTGGGGAGATGAGTGCCTGTGAGGTGTCCTCACTCTCTGGGACCTGAGGTGGGGCTGTGGCTTCTGCCCCTCCTGTGTGTGAGAAGGGCCAGGGATGTCCTGAGTGTCCATCTGGAGATGATGCCTGCCTTCCAGGACTGAGGTGTGCCCTGTTCCTGTTCACCAAAACTGGGGTTCCCTGTGGGCTCATGAGAGCAGCAGAGAGTGTGCCCACCCATCACACCCAGCTCAGAGTGTGCTCAGGAGTGTGCCCACCCATCACACCCAGCTCAGAGTGTGCCCACCCACCACACCCAGCTCAGAGTGTGCTCAGGAGTGTGCCCATCCATCACACCCAGCTCAGAGTGTGCTCAGGAGTGTGCCCATCCATCACACCCAGCTCAGGGTGTGCTCAGGAGTGTGCCCACCCATCACACCCAGCTCACAGTGTGCCCACCCATCACACCCAGCTCACAGTGTGCCCACCCATCACACCCAGCCCAGAGAGTGCCCACCCATCACACCCAGCTCAGAGTGGGCTCAGGAGTGTGCCCACCCATCACACCCAGCTCAGGAGTGTGCCCACCCATCACACCCAGCTCAGGAGTGTGCCCACCCATCACACCCAGCTCAGAGTGTGCCCACCCATCACACCCAGCTCAGGAGTGTGCCCACCCATCACACCCAGCTCAGAGTGTGCCCACCCATCACACCCAGCTCAGGAGTGTGCCCACCCATCACACCCAGCTCAGAGAGTGCTCAGAGTGTGCCCATCCATCACACCCAGCTCAGTGTGCTCAGGAGTGTGCCCATCCATCACACCCAGCTCAGTGTGCTCAGGAGTGTGCCCATCCATCACACCCAGCTCAGTGTGCTCAGGAGTGTGCCCATCCATCACACCCAGCTCAGGAGTGTGCCCACCCATCACAGAGTGTGCTCAGAGGTGTCCCCAGGTGTCCCCAGCCTGCTCCCACCGTGTGCCCCAGACGCAAATCCCCCCAGACCCCACCAGGCTGGCTCAGCCCCCAAGCTCAGCCACTACAAGCCAACAAGCAAGCTGGGGCCCTGCTTTTAATTAGAGGATTGGTCTGGAGGAGGAGGAGACATCCTTGCAGCTCTCCTAATTTTAA